>NC_089585.1:53619832-53986482 GCF_019320115.1 Miscanthus floridulus
GAGTTCCATGGCGGCCGAACGGTGGTGCCATGGCCGACGGTGGTGAGTCGCGAGAACACGCTACCTGGGCTCAATCAGATGGCACAATCATGAGCACCAAGTGCCGGAGAGCGAGGCGGAGCTGCTGGCGCTTGATTGCTGGCCGAGGTGGAGGAGGGGCGATGAATTCGCCCGGCGGCTGCGGGAATGGCACGGTGGCCGCAGCGAGGGGGAGAGAGCGAGCTCGGCGCGGGCGGAGAAGAGAGGCAGCGCGGGAGAGTGAAGGCGAGCATAGCGGCTTCAGCAGATGAGGGGCGCGGGGGAGAGGGAAGGAAGGCTACGAGCGAGCGGCGAGGCAGGACGGAGAATGGCAGCCAAGCGGAGGGCGTGATAGCGCTGGTCGGTGAGGGGCGGCGAGGCAAAGCCCGAGAGAGGGCGAGCGCGGAGGCAGGCAGGCGCGCGCTGGGCTGGGCTAGGCCAAGGCGAGGCGGCGGCGCTGCGGGAGGCTCGCTGGGCCGGCTTCGGCCGTGGGCCGAAAAACGAGGCGGCGGCCCGCGAAATGAGAAAAGCCTTTTTCAATTTATATTTTCAAGAAATTTTTCAAATACCAGCTTTCAAATATCATTTTGAGCAAGAAAATTACATCTTTTGAAAATGTACCAAAAATGAAAGTTGATTAGAATTTAATTCTCTACAACTTTGCTTTTATAACCAAAGTCCAATTCTATCTAGATTTTGAATTATAAACTCAAAGTCAATTTTAACTCAAAACCCTAATTTTTGGGGGAATTATTTTTAAGGCAAAATTTTGCAATAATTTGAATACAAACTTTGCTCCAAAAATTATGCTAAATAATTCTAGATGATTTACAATCATTGCCAGACAAGTTCTACTAACCTAGCAAGCATAATCAGGGCAAAACAACTCTAAACAAATGTATGCAACATTCAGGATTCACAAGCATGTTTCGTATGTTTCGAAAGCAGTGTTTCAGTTATTATTTACATGATTAGGCATGTATGATTAGGATGCTTGATGATGCATGATATGCATGATTTGTCAGTGCCTAAATGCTGGCATAACACCGGGGTGTTACAATTATCAAATATGGACACTGAAGAAAGTGCCAGATGTCTAACTTATTGTGTTTTCCATTTTCAGATTTATTGGTTTGCCACGATAGTCGATCTTTGTACACTACTGCTATTGACGGCTGCATTTCTTGATTCTTCTATTTGGAAAGAGCAAATCAAGGATATAGCGGCATAGATAGCAATGGAGGAAAGCATTTTTATAAGAACATTCATTTTCGATGTTTGTGGGCAAAATCTCCCATTTTTTGGAAATTTACTTTCCATTGATGTATGTGTGAATAGTTTTAATATTTTTTAATCTAACAAATAGAAGTTCGTTAAAAAAATGTGTTCTCTTTCACTTCTATATGATGGAGTAATTTTGTTCATGTTGGATTCACTTCTTTTTGAGGTCAATGTATCTATGTTTACACGTTATGCAAAAAAAAGATCGAACCTAGATCATGGAATTGAGCCATGGACCTTCAAATTTATTTTTCTCTAAAAGGACCTAATCGTACAAGAAGACCTAACAGGCCACTTTTTTAGCTATTAAAACATACACAGCAGCATCAATATCTAAGTGGCATACCTTGTACCCTGGTTGAGGGGGTGAGCATACCATGATTAAATTGTAAAATAGATTTATTATTAGTTTGTATGTTCTACGCCTATCTTGGACCCTGGTTGAGGGAAGGAGTACACCATGATTAAATTGTTAAATACACTTACTATTAGTTTGTTGTATTCCAAGAGAAAAAAAAATTATTTTATAATTGCATATGATTTTTTTATACACACGTGCGTGCAGCACGTGCATTTCCGCTAGTATAATAAAAACCATGTAAGGAAAATGGACCCTAGGCCCATATACTTTGGATTTTGGTGTTTGATGACCAACACAACCAAATTGGACTAATGAATTTGCAAGTGATTGTTTTGTAGTTCAATAGGGTGCAAGACGTGACTTGGACGAAGGCGACATGGTGATCCCATGATCAACACCATATGCAAGACCTTAAAAGCACAAGAGAAGACCCAAGATATCAAGCAAAGTCCAAGCACAAAGATAGGAACCAAGCCGAATGCAAGATCGCAAAGAAACAAGCTCACAGTGGTGACCAGACGTAGCACCAGACACTGGCTGGATAGCGACTGGATGCTCCGATCAGTTGCTCGGCAACAGCAGGCGTCAGCAGCAGTGACCGGACACTGAGGACTAAAAGTGACTAGATGCATCGATGGCACTGTTCATCATCACGGCAATAGACTCAGCATTGACCGGACGCTGGTGGCAAATCGACCAGACATAGAACTACAGCGTCCAATCGACTCTAGAGAGGTTCCAGAACGGCGAAATTGCCACCGGACGCGTCCGGTGGCATGTGATCGGACACCATCAGCATCCGATCAGTTGATCATGGCTCTAATAGTTGAAATGACCGGACATGTCCGGTCAGGACGAAAAGCAGCGTATGGTCAGTAGCAGAAAAGCGGGATTTCGTCCCCAACTGGCTACTTTCTCTATGGGGCTTATAAATAGACGCCCCAACCGATCATTTGAGTAGTGTGGAGTTGAGGAAAACATACCAAGGGTGCTAGTACACCATTTTAGTGATCTTCACTTGCATAGTGCTTAGTGATTCATTAGGTGATTAGCGTAGGTGCTTTGCAAAGTGCTTAGGTTGATTAGACCACCGCTTAGCTTATGCGCTTGCTCTAGGTTTAGGCCTAGTGTTTAGTGAGGTTTGCATACCTCTTACAACTCGGTGCTTGCGCGCACCATTATTGTACATCGGAGGGGCTTGTAGTCTTATGAGATCACACCAACCGTGTTTTTAGTGTGGTCGCCATCGTGTACCGGAGGGAACAAGGCCCACGGCAGTTTCGGCTGAAAGCTTGATAGTGAAGACAGCAGGGGAGCATCTGGGAGAGGCATGCCGGAAGGCACGTTAGAGACCCACTTGCATGTGGGGAAGGCCCGAGGCTATTCATGGAGTTACTCGACCAGGAGCTTGGCCCTTGAGAGGGGCTCCAATGAGGACTAGGGGGAAGCTTGCGTGCTTCTCGATACCTCGATAAAAATACTAGAGTCATCGATGGGGTTTTGCATATCTCTACCTTGCTCTTTATCTTCCGCATTTACATTGTATACATTAGTTCTTTTACGGAAGAGATAGCAACACACTAGCAAAACCGTAGTTGCACATTTAGATAGTTTAACTTTTGCATAGGTTTTGCTAAGGTTAGAAAAAGAGGCCATAGTTTAGAATTGGAATTTTAAGTTGCCTAATTCACCCCCCTCTTAGGATTCTTGGTCCCCTACAAGTGGTATCAGAGTCAGTTGGCTCAATTTGGACCTTTGGCTTAACCGTCGTTGAACCGACGCTATTTAGAGTGGTTGGGATGGATACTTCTAGGCCCCCTCACTTTGACGGCACTAACTTCCCCTATTATAAAGCTAGAATGGCTTGCCACCTTGAGGCAGTTGATTTGGGTGTTTGGAGAGTCACTCGTGACAGGATGAAACCTATTCAGAATCCTGATAAACCCACAAAAAGTGAAGAAAAGGAAATTCACAATGCTAGAGCTAAGAATTGCTTGTTTGAATCTTTTAGTATGGATGTGTTTAACCAAGTGTTCACTTTAAATATGACACATGAAATTTGGTTAAAACTCCAAGAGCTCCATGATGGCACAACTAATGTCTGTGAGCAAAAACATTGTCTAGCTAAACAAAATTATGATTCCTTTGAAATGAATGATGATGAGCTTGTTCGTGATATGTATTCTTGTTTGAATCTAATTATCAATGAGCTCCATTCAATAGGATTAACAAAGCTAGATGATGCGGACATTGTGAGGAAGATCATCTCCGTGCTACCACAAAAGAAATATGCAAGCATCATCACCATCCTTCACAACATGGAGAACTTGAGCACCATGACCCCAGCCATTGTCATTGGCAAGATAGTGGCATTTGAAATGTCATGAAAGATGGGTCAAGAAGAAGCCTCTTCATCAAGCAAAGACAAAGCTTTCACATGTAGTGAGAAAAAGAAGATGAAGGGCAAGTGAGTTGAGACAAGCTCAAGCTCAAGCTTCTCAAGTGAAGATGAAGAAGAAGATGTGGATGATTATGATGATGATGAAGATTCAAGTGATGATGATCAATCTTCCTCCTCCACCTCCGACCTTGATGAAGAATCAATCAAACTTATCAACAAGGTGGAGAAGATGATCCAAAGGCTCAATGTCAAGGGTGTGCCCATTCCAAATTCAAGATCTCATTTTTACCAATCAAAGAAACGAGCAAAGAAAGAAAGGATGCTATGGATGCGACGAGTTAGGGCACTTTGTGGAAGTTTGTCCAAACAAGCCCACAGTCAAGACAAAGAAGAAGGCATGCAAGGACAAAGCCCTCACATCAATAAGGTTATGGGATGATTCTTTAAGTAAAGAAGAAGACCATCACAAGAGATGAGGACACAAGCACTCATCATCAAGCACTTCATGTGTGTGCCTTATGGCACGAGATAACAAAAAGTCTATCCCAAGTGATAGTGACAATGATAGTGATTAGTGATGATGAGCTACCTTCTTATGATGATATTGTGCAAGAAAATCTTAACTTTGCTAAAGTGTGCACTAGTCAACAAAAGAAGCTTGAAAAATTAAAAGAAAAACTAGATAGCTCACAACAAGCCTATGCTACTTTGCTTGAACAATATGAAACTTTTGTCAATCTTAATATGGAGCTATCTACTAAAATTGAGCAACTTGAGGCTAGTGCACCAACAAGTGAATGCACAATCAATGATGAGTAACTTGTAAAGAAAAATAAAAAAATTAAAGAAAAAGTTAGCTTGCTCACAAGATGCTTATAAATGTTTGCTTGCTAAAATGGAAACTATGTGCAAACATTGTGATGAGTTAGCTAATAAAGTTGCTAATCTTGAAGCCGTCAGTCCTACCCCCACCGAGGCACCTAAAAGGAAAGGTTCAATCTTTGACATGCCTAAAAAGGATGTCTCTACTTCTTGCAATGATTTATGTTCAAACTCACCCTTGTGCAACCAAGTTTGTGTTGAGAAAGTTGTTGTAGATACATGCACACAAGAGGTTGCAAAGGAGAATGAGCAACTCAAGCAAGAAGTGGCTTGCCTCACCAAGGACTTGACTCAAGTGAAAGGCAAAGCAAAGCAAGCCCAACTTCATCAAGATATCACCATCAAGGGAGTGAAGAAGCATGATGAAAGACAAACCGTGGTTTGCTACGTATGCCATAAGGAAGGCCACAAGTCCTATGAGTGCAAGGTGAAGAATGGGAGAGGAACAAAGAAGAAAGAGAAAAAGCAAGCAAGCAAGTTCTCCAACACCTACACCAACAAGGTGGACAAGAAGACCTCCACACTATACTTGTTAAAGAAGAAGAAAAATGACAAGGTGGTGGCCATCAAGGTGAACAAGCAAGTCAATAATGGGGTCAAATGCTTTTGGGTGCCAAAGGAAATCATTTCAAACATGAAGAGCACCAAGAAGGTTTGAATCCCGAAAGGGAAGTGAGAAGTCCAATGGACTTTGGGGAATTTGGAGACTTGGCAAAGTATATGAGTGCATTTCATGGGGTGCATCATGAGGGACAAAGATATTGTCAAGTGGGTTAGTGAATACTATGGACCCAAATTCCCCTTCCCATGTTAGGTAACTAGATGTAATTTCTTTTAATTTGTATTTCCTACAAGTAGTATTTCTTACAAATTGATATCTTTTAGCATCTAGTTACTTTTCATGTCCTAGGTTTGCATTTGCATGCTTATATCTTTTGTCATGCATATACTAGGTATATCTTATGGTAGGCTTGCTCGGTTTCACTCTTAACCCTTGGAGCAAACCTACAAGGTTTAAATTGTTTAGGAGCACGGCACATAGCTTATTTTATAATTGTTCATCTAATATGTGCCAAAGTCCAAATTGTAGATAATTTCTCTCGAATATTACTTTCGAAAATGATTCTCACATTCATGTGATATCATTTTTCAAGTGGTATTTTGTATTCTAAAATCAATGTGCATGTCTCCTACAAGTATTCCATACTTGTATGCACAAATTTAGGGAGAGGTTACTCTACAAGTTGGATGCTTTGAGACTAACACATTTTCATGCTTATCATGTGTGTAGTAGTCTCATTGCAAGGAAAATGGAGTCCCCGGAGTTAAGCATCATACTTCAAATATCCACCACCATTGCAAGTGGTAGACATCAAATTGGTTTCCACATGTGGTATTTCTAAACCGATATCATCATATTGATTTCACTTTGGTATTTATATGCTTTCTCCATACATTATATAGATTAAACTCTCTTGAGCATTAATTTACCAATTATGCATAAACTTCATTCTTCATCATATATATGCATATATTTAGGGGGAGCTTAGTCTATGTAATGTGAGAGTCAAATTTTGTTACCTATTCCACTCCACATACAAAGGATCACAAAGTTTGACCCTCCCTTGTGCTACTAATGTCTTCCTTTTCGATGTTTGATTCCAAAGGAGGAGAATTTAGAGGACCAAAAGCAAGCATTAATTTATAGGATCAAAGGCAAGATTATAATAATTTACAAGTGATAATGGTCTACAAGTGGTAATGGTCCGAGAAAAGGAGGATAGTGGATTATGAATTAGTCTATGTAATGGGAAGAATTTGTAGGACCAAAAAGCAAGGCTTAAATCTATAATGCCACATGGAGACATTTGTAAGGGCAAGATAAGTTTCAAAAAATATTTACATGTGATATCTTTTAGCTTTATAATTGGTATTTTTAATTAGTATCTTTTAGTCTTATAAGTGGTATCTTTTAGCATCATATAACCTTGCCCTTTGCATTGCATCCAAGCAAGTAGATAGTTTTTAAATTCCAAATTATTATTATTTGCTTGCTTTGGTCATGTTGTCATCAATCACCAAAAAGAGAGAGATTGTAAGAAAAATAGACCCTAGGCCCATTTACATTGGATTTTGGTGTTTGATGACCAACACAACAAAATTGGACTAATCAATTTATAAGTGATTGTTTTGTAGTTCAATAGGGTGCAAGATGTGACTGGATGAAGGCGACATGGTGATCCCACAATCAACACCATAAGCAAGACCTTAGAAGCACAAGAGAAGACCCAAGATATCAAACAAAGTCCAAGCACGAAGATAGAAACCAAGCCGGACGCAAGATCGCAAAGAAACGAGCTCACAGTGGCGACCAGACGCAACACTGAACACTGGCTGGATAGCGACCAGACGCTCCGATCAGTTGCTCGGCAACAACAGGCATCAGTAGCAGCGACCGGACGCTGAGGACTGAAAGTGACTAGATGCATCGATGGCACTATTCATCATCCCAGCAATAGACTCAGCATTGATCGGACGTTGGTGGCAAATCGACCGGACGCAGAACTACAGCGTCCGATCGACTCCAAAGAGGTTCTAGAGCGGCAAAATTACGACCGGACGCGTCCGGTGGCATGTGATCGGACGCCATCAGCGTCCGATCAGTTGATCGCGGCTCTATGGTCAGGACGAAAGCAGCGTATGGTCAGTAGCAGAAAAGCGAGATTTCGTCCCCGACGGCTACTTTCTGCATGGGGCTTATAAATAGCCCCCAACCGACGATTTGAGTAGTGTGGAGTTGATGAAACATACCAAGGTGCTAGTACATCATTTTAGTGATCTCCACTTGCATAGTACTTAGTGATTCATTAGGTGATTAGCATAGGTGCTTTGCGAAGTGCTTATGTTGATTAGACCACCGCTTAGCTTATGCACTTGCCTTAGGTTTAGGCCTAGTGTTTAGTGAGGTTTGCATACCTCTTACCACTCGGTGCTTGCGCGCACCATTGTTGTACATCAGAGGGGCTTGTAGTCATGCGAGATCACACCAACCACGTTTGTGTTTTGGTCGTCACCGTGTACCAGAGGGAATAAGGCCCGCGGCGTTTCGGCCGGAAGCTTGATAGTAAAGACAGCGGGGAGCATCCGGGAGAGGCTTGCCGGAAGGCACGTCGGAGACCCACTTGCGCATGGGGAAGGCCCGAGGTTATCCACGGAGTTACCCAACCGGGAGCTTGACCCTTGCGAGGGATTCCTTGCGAGGGGCTCCAACAAGGACTAAGGAGAAACTTGCGCGCTTCTCGATATCTCGGTAAAAATACAGGAGTCGTTGACGGGAGTTTGCATATCTCTACCTTGCTCTTTAGCTTCCGTATTTATATTGTATACATTACTTTTTTTGCGGTAGAGATAGCAACACACTAGCAAAACCGTAAGTTGCACATTTAGATAGTTTATCTTTTGCATAGATTTTGCTAAGGTTACAAAAAAAACTATAATTTAGAATTCAAAATTTTAAATTGCCTAATTTACCTCTCCTGTTAAGTGTCCCGGTCCCCTACAAACCGTACCGATAGTGGAGATCCATCTAATCATCCAAACACGACACCGTCGCGCGCGCGGGCCTTGCTCCTCCCCTCCTATTTATTTCCGATCGCCAACGCCGAACCCCAAACCCCAAAACCCTCGACTCGCGTCGCCGCACACGTCGCTTCTCTCGACTTCCCATTGCTTGCTCCGGCAAGAAGGCAGTCTGCCGGGAGCGGCATGGCATACAACCGCAAAACAATCCTCCTCGATGAGGGGTGGCCACATATGATGGCCGGCTTCGAAAAGCTCAAGCTCATCCTCGCCGGTGAACCCGGCGTCGCCTTCGCCTCCGACGAGTACATGCACCTCTATACGTACGTCGCATGCTGCATTGGTTCTATCTGCGCTGCTCCCATAGTTGGTTTGGCCTGACTGTGTTAGTTTTAGGGGCTCGATTTTAGGGTTTAATATTTATATATGATCATTCCCTTCCGATCTCATCGGCTTCTCTGTTGCTTGATTTGATTGTAATGTTTGCCGGCAGTACAATATACAATATGTGCACGCAGAAGCCTGCGAATGACTACTCGGCGCAACTCTACGAAAGGTACCAAAACCTTTTGGACGGCTATATCACTGCCACCGTACGTTCCCTCTACTTCTTTAGTCTCAATTTGGGGAAATTGTTTGTTTATTTTCTTTCCATGTATTCAGATTACATCACTTAGCAAATCTGTTATTATATATATAAATAAATAAAATTATGGACGGCTAGTTGGTTTTTCTGTAATAACTGTATGTTCGAGTTTAGATCGTCCAAGTAGTTGTGGTTAAATGTATTCTTATGCATATTTGGTGGTTATATATGAAATTCAGATGGGTCTTCTAGTTCTGTATTTTTTTGCTAAAAAAAGTCGATATTGCAAGCCAAGGTTAGTCGTGTGTATCATGTCGTCTTATAGATTAATTGTTCCCGTCGTCTATGGTTGATGAGTTGTTTTATCTTGATAAGCTTGATTGTTTGCTCATGCGAAACCTTCTTTGTGGCATTGATTAATTTTTTTTTCTTTTGTGATCGAGCATGTAGGTGCTGCCGTCCTTGCAGGACAAGCACGGTGAGTTCCTGCTGAAGGAACTGGTGGTCAGGTGGAAAAACCATAAGCTAATGGTCAGGTGGCTCAGCAGGTTTTTTTACTACCTTGACCGCTACTTTATTACACGGAGGTCACTCATGCCCCTTAAAAAAGTTGGTTGGGATTCCTTCAAAACTCGGGTAGGGTCTTTGTTCCCACTTGCTGGTTTTTATTTGTGTATTAAGTCTGAACAAGGCTTGTTAGTTGCTTTCATGAGTTTGAATTCATGCCTTTGTGACAGGTTTTTGACAACCATAAAGCAACAGTGACATCGATTCTGATTGCCATGGTTAGTCTTGCAATTTTCTGCTTCTTGTATCACATTTTATAGAGGTGGTTTGATAACAATATTTCTTTGTTGTGGAATTCCTTGATTTGACAGGTTGACGAGGATAGGGAGGGACAGATTATAGATCGTACTCTTGTCAAGAATGTTCTTGACATCTATATTGAACTTGATTCTGATTCTGGGTCAAAACTTTACAACGAGGACTTCGAAGATGCCTTTCTGAAGGCTACAATAGATTACTATTCTAGGAAGGCCCAAGCCTGGATTGTGGAGGACACTTGCCCTGAATACATGGTTAAGGTAATTGAGGTGCTCTTGAAAATTCCGTTTCATAGTGTAAGGACACATGCTGATTAGTTTTCCATTACATAGGCAGAGGAGTGTTTACAAAAAGAGAAGCAACGAGTTGCACAGTATTTGCATGCTAATACTGAACCGAGGTTGATGGAGGTTTGTATCAGGCTATACATTTTATTTATCTCACTTTTGATTATTATTAGCTATTACATGAATGGTGTTTCTAAACCTAGATTGAGCACACTAACTTTCTTTGGAACTGAAATTATTACACTGTTGTAACAAAAAATACTTACAGGATGTGCAAGGAGAATTGCTAGCTAGGCATATAGAGCAAATTCTGAGGAAACAGAACTCTGGATGCAAAGTGTTGCTTTGTGAGGAAAAGGTTTGATAGATAGAATCACATGCCTATATATGCCAGGAGTTGATGGGGATTATAATCTTACTGAAATTTTTATGATATGTTTGTTACTGCAGGTTGAAGATCTTTCAAGGATGTTTAGTCTCTTCTCTAGGATTAATGGTGGCCTGACTCCAGTATCTAAAATATTCCAGGAGGTATTTCCCAACTCATTATGCATTTATGTCTGCACTGCACTTTTAAACAAGTTCCATTTTCTTAGTACAAGTCTGCTTCTTTACAGCATGTCAATGAAGTGGGCATGTCTTTGTTGAAACAAGCAATAGATGCTGCTACCAGCAAAAAGGTAATTCATATATTTTCAGATATTGCCTACTTTTTTTCTTCTCCATTTGTATCAATTGTAACTTTACATCAAATGCACATATTCAAAATTCTTTGGATGTTTTTTCCTGCAATTTTGCTCTGTGGAAACCAGTTTCTTATTATTTTTGCACCCATGCTAATAGTTGTAGTGACTTTCTCTACTTTTTAACTCTTTTTCTTTAATGGACCATTTACTGTCCAAATGTGAAAAAATCATGATGCGAAAACAATTAGGAGTCGTGCATAAAATTATTATCATAAAATTAATATTAAAGGTAAAATTGGCTACAAAATATGGTAAGTGATGTTGTGCGGCCAGCAGACATAAAAAGACAATTGGCTGGCTGGTACACTATCAATTTGTTAATTTGCTAAAAAACACTGTACCTATTAATATAACCATTTTAAGACAAGTGGAGAGAGAATAATCTTGTCTTTTGCTAATATTAAATACTACAGTCAGTTTAAAATTTATCTATTTGTAAGATAATTCTTTTGGAAGGAGTTTAATGTATTTTCTCTCTTCTCAAATGATAGATTGATGTATTAATCAGTAGTTATTAAGCTGCTTTAGCGTGCTTTCTAGTTGAAGTAACTTTTAATCCTAGTACCTACTTAAATGTGGACTTTTTCATTTTGTTTTTTTCCTAACTGCTTTCAAAAATCTATTCTAACGAATCGAATGTTCTTCTATTTTTTTGACTGCATATCTGCAGAATGAGAAGAAAGATGTAGTGAGTACGCTGGAACTGGTATGGATCTTGCATACTTCTATGTGCTGGAGGCCTTTTTTTGTTGGTTCTAATTGGCAGCTTATTACAGGACTATGTGCGGAAAATCTTAGATCTCCACGACAAATACATGGCATATGTCGTCAACTGTTTCCAAAACCATACACTATTTCACAAGGTTTGCTGGGTCAGATATTTCTTTCATCAATGGACCTGAGCAAGTGTCATCTCCCTCACTTGCTATACTGTTTCAGGCACTTAAGGAGGCCTTTGAAGTTGTTTGCAATAAAACTGTTGCTGGTTGCTGTAGTGCTGAATTGTTCGCAGCATACTGTGACAGTGTTCTTAAAAAAGGTGGATGTGAAAAACTTGGTGACGAAGCAATTGAAGAGAACCTTGATAAGGCATGGTTACTGCAACACTATTTGAATCCACAGCAGTTACACTCTTGTTTTCTCAACTTTTAAACTAATTATTGTCAGGTTGTGAAGCTGCTCACATTCATCAGCGATAAGGACCTCTTTGTTGAGTTTCATAGGTTTGTGTGGTATCAGCTCTGATTTAAAAATTTTGTCGATGGTATCACATAGTCGAAGCTTGACATCTACCATTTTCCCCTCTGAAAATGTACTGCAGGAAAAAGCTAGGAAGGAGATTGATCTTTGATAGGAGTGGCAATAGTGATCAAGAGCGAAGCTTGGTGTCCAAGCTAAAGCAGTATTTTGGAGCGCAGTTTACTTCAAAAATGGAGGGCATGATCAACGATGTCACAGTTGCAAAAGATAAGCACACAGACTTAGAAAATTACATAAGAGCGAACCCAGAATTAAATCCTAGAGTAGACCTGAGTGTTCAGGTTTTGACAACAGGATACTGGCCAACTTACAAAAGCACTGATATAAACCTTCCTTCAGAGATGGTATGTATATCCATTGCTTCTGCACCCTGCGTTGCACTGCTGACTACTCCATCCATTCTAAATTATAGGTCATTTTTGGCTTTAATCGTAAGTCAAACTTCTGTAGCTTTGACTAACATAGAAGAATGCACCAACATCTACAATTAGTTTTACTAAATTCTCCATGAAATATCTTGATAGTGCACATATTTGAACTTGTAGATGTTGGTGCATTTTTCTTGGTCAAAGTTAGAAAAGCTTGGCTTAGGACAAATCTATTGTGATAAATTTGGAATGAAGGGAGTAGTTAGTTACTATTTGAAGTTTGCAGTACTCTGATAACACACATATTGATCTAACGTAAAGTCGCATATTCAGGTTAAATGTGTGGAGATTTTCAGTAAATTTTATCATTCCAACACGGATCGAAAAAGAAAGCTTAATTGGATTTATTCTTTGGGTAATTGCACCGTTGTTGGGAATTTCAAAGCCCAAAAAATTGATCTGATTGTTACAACTTATCAGGTAGGTTTCAATTAATGGAAGTTGATACATACATACGCTTTTCGTATGTCATAACTGCATCTTACTTATCTCAATCTGTTTGTCAGGCTGCACTCCTGTTGCTATTCAACGAGTCTGAAAGACTAAGTTTCTCTGAGATCGTGACACAATTAAACCTTTCTGAAGATGATACTGTGCGTCTGCTTCATTCACTGTCATGTGCAAAGTACAAGATTCTCAACAAGGAGCCAAATAGCCGAACAATTTCCCCAAAGGACGACTTTGAGTTCAACCACAGATTTACCGATAAGATGCGCAGGATAAAGGTGCCATTTGTAGTTCAAACTGGCATTGTTTATTTTGGATCTCTGTTGCTAACTTCTTCAGAGACATGACAATAAGGTGCTTTGCATTGCAGGTACCACTTCCTCCATCCGATGAGAAGAAAAAGGTAATCGAAGATGTTAACAAGGACAGGAGGTTTGCGATTGACGCAGCACTAGTGCGTATTATGAAGAGCCGCAAGATCATGACCCACCAGAATCTCGTTGCGGAATGTGTGCAACAGCTCAGCCGCATGTTCAAGGTACGTATCACTACCATTCTATGCCTGTCTTTTGTGTATTTGAGTGTGTGTATGTCATCGGTCATCCTCAATAATTGCTTGCTGTATGGTGATCTTTTTCTTTTGGAGAAAATACTATGATATATATTGACGCTGGGTTCTCCCTGCTGCAGCCTGATATCAAAATGATCAAGAGAAGGATTGAGGACCTTATCACCAGAGAATACCTGGAACGCGATAGAGACGCGCCGAACTCATATCGATACTTAGCTTGATTGGGCGATGGACTTGCTGACGTACTGCTGCAAGCCTCACACGTTTTGCCACTTGCACATTCTTCGTACCTCTATATTAGAAGGTTTCAGTAGCATTAGTTGGGTGTATTCAGTGCCTTTAGTAGGTTCCAGTGGCATTAGTTCGATTGATACAGTGGAATTGTTAAATGCTCTTTATGAATATCTATCTCTGTTGGTTCTTCAGAAATTTGGTTAGCTCTTTCGTTAATCGTGTGCTCCACCGTTTGGTTTCTGTATTTTTCTTTGACGTTATCATACAGTTCCATGGAAAAATTTTGAATCAATGAAAAATGCTCTTTGGATCACTGTCACTGGAGGATCCATGCTTGTATTGGTTGAGCACATAAGGGTGGCGTACAAAATTTACCGAGGTTAGTGCAGTGTTAACGAGGAGAGCAGAAAAAAAGTGCAGTTGATTCGAAGCATGTTAATGAGGAGAGCAGAAAAATAGGGAAACAAAAATAAAAATATGGGAAGAAAATATATTTTGTCTTCGAGGAGAGCAGAAAAATAGGGAAAGAAAATTAAAAATATGGACAAGAAAATATATTTTTCTTTAGTATTGCCACAAGAAACCTTTTCCTTAGTAGAAATCAATTTGTAGTTCTCAATTTTTTTGAAAACCCCTTTAAGGTATCTCAAAAACAAAAGACAACATAAACATACGTACACCGGATATCACCGAGTTAATCAACACATGTCTCCCTCCCAATTTTTTATTTCCAACTGAAGAAATTTTTAATTCTTTTTTTCAATTCCATTCTCATCATTGTTATTAGGTTTCCTATAGTGCATTGGTAGATCAAGGTACCGGAAAGGGATATATGTGCTAGTTTTGCAGCCAAATAATTGTGAGAATTGCATCTCATAATGTTTAGCTTGCACGAAGCAGAAGATTTCACTCTTGTCAAAGTTAATTTTCACATCCGATAATTGCTTGAAAGTGCAAAGTAATAATTTCATGTACATTGCATTGTTAATATCATGATCTAGGAAGAGCATTGTGTCATCCACATACTACAAAATAGATAGACCCTCTTCGACCAAGCGTGGAACAACCCCCTTGAACTGTCCATTCTCTTTAACCCGGGCAATGATGATCGCCAACATGTCTACAATGATATTAAATAAAATCAAAGATAAAAGATCACCTTGCCATAGACCTTTTCTTGTTTGGAAACATGGACCACACCAACATTTCCTCCCTTAACAAAGGTTTGTATCCAGCAACAAAGGTCGGTGAAAATCCTTTTTTCGTTCTTAAGGTTCGTTGGAGGAAATCCTATTTAACTTCATCAAACTTTCTCAAAATAAATCTTAAAATTAAACCATCTTGTTTTTCGTATGAATCTCATGTATTGTTTTATGAAGAATAATAGCTCCTTTCACAATATTTCTTCTAGGAAGGAAATCAGTTTATGAGGGTCTAATTATTTTTTGCGCAACTAAAGCAACATATTAGTGGCTACTTTGGTAAAATTTTTGAAACTTACATTAAGGTGATTAAGCAAATAGATTGGTCTATATTGTTGAATTTGCTATGTCTCACTACTCAGGCATAGCAAGGTGATAGTTCCAAAATTTAGGCTGTGAAGTGGGAGACAACCAATATGGAAATCTTCAAATAAGGCCAATAATTCCTCTTTGATTACATTTCAGATTCAATTGGAAATCCATTTGGTCCCGGAGCTGAATTATGATTCATCTAAAAAATGTCACCACTCAATTCTCAAAGAAGTTTTGTACTAAGATTTCATTTTTCTTGTTCAAAGACTTGAGGGATATCCCCCTTTGGGTCTTATCAATTGACACAAAACATGTCTCTAGTGGCCCAAACAGGTTTTTGTAGTATTTGCTCATATACTTTTTCAAATCAACATCACTGCTAATCACACCCTCCTCTTTTCCCAGTTAAAAATTTTGAGTTTTTCTATGTGTTTGGTTAGCCACTATCTGAATGTGCTTTGTGTTTCTATCACCCTCTAATAACGTTTTTACTTTTCCCCATTGATACCATTTGATCTCTTGTTCGTTTAACAAGCACGTGAGTTTCTCATGTAAACCATGGTTTAAATTTAATTCATCAGAAGATAAGCACCCAAACTCTGCTAATTTATCTAGCACATCTTATTCAATAACCTTTTCTTTTCTTTCCCACTAATGTTTTTTTACCCATCCGGTCCTCTTAAATATTGACGAAGGCGTCTAATTTTGGCTTGCCAACGTCCCAAGGGGGTGCGAACATTTGTTACCTCGGACCAAACATCATCCCTGAGTATAACAAAAAATCCATCCCGTAGCAATCACCCCATCTTGAATTTGAAAGAGTGCAGGTTGTTTGACATCACCGTACCCGAATGCAAGAACAGAGGAGTGTGGTCTGAAACCTCTCTAGATAAAGCTTGAACGATAAAGCAAGAATATTTTTGTTCCCAATCGGCAGTGACCAAAATCCTGTCATGTCTACTTTTTTCAAAGGTTGGCACTTGTAGATTAGACCAGTCTCAATGGGGTTTCATGTCCTAGTTTCCAACACATCCATATTTTATAAATAGTGCAGAAGAGTTTCATCCTCATGAAACTCTCTAAGCTCCTATGAAACTCTTATCATCTCTCTCTTCATTAATACAGTGCCACATCAACATATTTAATGCCCATGAAACTATGATAAAATTCCATTGAGACTGGCCTTATTAGCTCAAGTAAATTGCTTCTAACATTTGGACTTCTCTAAGATCAAAAGAATCAATAATTGTGGTCAACACAATTTTAGACATTTGTGGGACACGTTCGAGGTTGTCTAGAGTTTAGTCTCAAATTTTTAGACCCGAGGCCATTTACGTAATCACCCTATGTGGTCAAATCATGTTGAGGTTGTGGTTGTGGGGACATTGTTGAGAGCCTTGCATTGTCCCACAAATGGTGACTTTGATTTGTGAGAGAGGGACTTCACTTCATACAATGTTCTGTACGTTTATTCACACTGAAGAACATAATCCACCGTCATACATAGTGATCCAGAGTACAACTGATTGATCAAATATATACTAGTATGCATGCATGGATCATCCTACGGTGTGCAGTTAATCAAGCATTCTCAAATTAAACCTAGTTAAACTAGCCTCAGTTCAAACAATTGAATCATCTGATGAACACATAAAATAAAATTAAGCTGCTGGGCTAGACGTAGTAGATCATGCCAACCTCGATGAGGCTGATGTGTGGAATGTTGAGCGCCACGGCAGGTCCCCTGCAGTTCTTGCGGAGGAAGGTGTAAGCCACGTCGATGGCCAACTTCTTGATGATCGACGAGCTCTTCCTTGCCTGGATGTAGGAATGGCCCATGATGTAGGCGACGCCGGCGTGCTTGGCCTCCACGAGCGCGCTGAGCTCGTCCTTCACCGCCGGGTCCATGCTCTCGCTCGTGGAGTCGTCGATCTCGAACCGGATGCGCCGCCGGATAGCGAACCCCGGCGACTCGGCCTCGTACATGGTCTGCAGCGACTGGATCGTCTCCGTCTTGCTGCTGTCAGCGGTGGTGGCGGCGGCCGTGGCCGCGCGCACGACGATGCTGTCGTCCGGGTTGGGGAGCGGCGCCCGCATGAGCAGGCCCGTCCGGGACAGGTCGAACGGGCGGTTGACGACGGCCATGCGCCCCTCGACGGAGGCGTCGCTGTTGCGAGGGTCGTCGGCGTTGGCGGCGGCCTCGGCAGCCTCCATGTGCACGAACTCGGCGATGCGGACGACGAGGTCGTTCTCGAAGTCGTTGTCGTCTCCTGGGACGTCCTTGTAGCCGTGCCTGATGACGCAGCGGTACATGCGGAACTCGCGCGGGCCGATGCGCCCGATGAGGTGGCGCTCGTAGCAGCGGACGTGCGGGATGGGCACGGCCTTGACGCAGACGAAGACCAGCACCTGGTGGAACGCCGGCAGGTTGGTGACGAAGTGCGAGAAGATGGCGGGGACGCCGGTGGCGAGCTCGGAGTAGATGAGACCGATACCCGGGACGCGCACGATGCCCAGGCTGGGTCCCAGCGCGTGCAGCCACTTGAGCGACACCTTGTTCTGGACGTCGAAGAGGTGCCTCCGGCGCGTGCCGTAGTGCCACACGTACATGACGGCCACCACCACCAGCGACAGCGCCAGCGGCAGCCACCCGCCCTGGGGGACCTTCATGAGCGCCGCGGACAGGTAGACGCGCTCGACGGATCCGAAGGCCAGCAGGAACATGACCGCCAGGATGAAGCCCTGTTGCCACACGAAGATCATGACGAGCGCCATGAGGAGCGTGGTGACCACCATGACACCCGCGCACGCCATCCCGTAGGCGTTGCCGATGAGGTCGGTGTCGCGGAAGCCGACGGTGACGCCGAGGCACACAAGCATGAGGATCCAGTTGATCTCGGGGCTGTAGATCTGCCCGTGGATGCGGTTGGAGGTGTGCACGATCTTGACGCGCGGGAAGCAGCCCAGCGCGGTGCACTGGCGGACGATGGAGAAGGTCGCCGAGATCACCGCCTGGCTGCCCACGATCGCCGCCAGCGTCGCGATCACCAGGACAGGCCAGAAGACGGGACCTTGATGCACAAGCTCGATCACATCACAACTTGACATCTATCACTGCAAGATGAGACGACAGTACTGGTGCATGCGCTAAATAATCACGTACGGGGAATGGACTCGAAGAAGATGAAGTGGATGTTGCAGTCGGGAGACTTGGACAGGAAGGCCGCCTGCCCCATGTACTGCAGCACCAGGCATGGGTAGATGAGGCCCACGAAAGCGACCTGTTGAATTTGCGCAAAATAAGCATCCACACGTCTCAATGCAGGCTAGTGACGAATGATAACATGTGCATATATACATGACAAACAAACAATGTATATATACCCACCCTTATGGATGCAGCAGTGAAGTGGCCAAGATCTGCATACATAGCTTCTGTGCCAGTCATGGAGAGTAGCACTCCTCCGAGCGAGATCCAGCCGTCCTTGCCGGTGCGCTGGAAGAACCTGACAACGTAGTAGGGAGACAGCGCGCGCAGGACCCTCGGGTTCCACACGGCGATGTTGTAGATGCCGAGCGCCGCGAGCAGGAGCAGCCACAGGACGACGACGGGCGCGAACAGGAAGGCCACGCGGCGCGTCCCCCAGTGCTGCAGGGTGAAGAGGCACACCAGCACGATGCACGACAGCAGCACCACCTCACCTGTCGAATCTGGTTATTAAATG
Source organism: Miscanthus floridulus (assembly GCF_019320115.1). NCBI lineage: Eukaryota > Viridiplantae > Streptophyta > Magnoliopsida > Poales > Poaceae > Miscanthus > Miscanthus floridulus. The sequence goes on from NC_089585.1 coordinate 53,638,978, forward strand.
ATGATGATGATCGGTGCATATATGCATCATATGGCAATGCATCAGCCGGTTACGTACCGTGTGTCAACGCACTGGAGTGGACCTGGAGACCAGAGAAGGACGACAGCACTGGGACAACGACACCAAATCAAAATGCATCAGACGATGATCGAGACCAGATAAGTACTAACACCAAGAGGGAGCGAAGCAGATGATAGCCAACCGCACGTACCTGACATTGCCGGCGTGAGGACGCCGTCGCCGATGACGAGCGATGCGCCGAAGAGGACCATGAGGAGCAGGAACGTGCGCGACTTCCTGTGCTTCTCGAGGAAGTTCCTGAGCGCCTTGAGGATGGGCGTCTCCTCCGTGGAGTACCCGGGCCTGTAGTACGCCGACAGCTCCTCGTCGGCGGCCTGCTGGTTGGGCATCAGGCTGAACTTGGCGTGCCGCACCAGCAGCGAGTAGAGCGCGAACGTGCCGCCCTCGCCGTTGTCGTCGGCGCTGAGCACGATGAACACGTACTTGAGGAGCGGGATGAGCGTGACGGTCCAGAACACCACGGAGAAGACGCCGAACACCGTCTCCTCGTCCAGGAACCGGTGCAGCGACCCGGAGAAGGTGCCCTTGTACACGTACAGCGGCGACGTGCTCAGGTCGCCGTACACCACGCCGCAGCTCTGGTACGCCAGCACCAGGAGGCTCGTCCAGTGCAGCTGCATAGAATACGTATATATGCATGCATTAATGGCCCATCATATATCTATCCGTCAACATTCATCCATGAATGTTTCACAATATAATTCACACATACTTCGCGCGATCCAACTTAGTTGTACTACTAAGATTGACGACGGAAACTACATGCTAACTAGTTTAGTGAACAGTGTACATGCAAGCTCCTGGATTAATTTTGAGTATATACTCTGTAGTGGCTGACTCAGTCGCCAACTATCTTTAGGGAGGGTTTGTTAGCAATCAATGGCTGAAAAGCAAGATAGTTCAAAACTCTTCATGTGAATGTGTTCTCTTCAACCACTCATCGATCAGCCACATTTTCCAAAACCGAATTAAACAAAGAAAAATCGTTTGACGTATGCATATTAATTAATTACAAACAAAAGTCATTCTTATGGCCCTATTCGCTTCTCTTATAATCCATCTTTTTCAGCTTGTTTTTTCAGCCAGAACATTGTTTTTCTCTCACAACAAATCAGTCGGAACAATATTTCAACTTGTTTTTTCAGCGAAACAAACGGGGCCTATATATGAAGTGCGTATATACAATCCCTCCAATGATCAATTCATTCTGGAAAATTCAGCTATTAATCTACAGTCAGCACAAAAATGGACAAGGAATTTCACATGATAAATCTGCAGTCAATTACTTATTTGTCGACAAGAGATAAAAGAGAACAAATCGTTGCGCAATTAATGTGGTCAAGGAGGAGGATCGGAGGTGACTCACCGGTGGAGGGTTGTACACATCGATGCCGATGGTGTTCTTGGGGGAGAGGCCATACTCGGGGTCCGTCGGCCACATTTTATTGGGAGATGCAGGGATCGGCGGCGAGAATCAGATCGAAGCGGGGCGCATCGTCGGCACGGATCATGACGGCATTTTATTCCTATATGGTTTGATCAACCGGCGTGGCGATTCTTAGATCGGATCGGAGCTTCTGCCGATGGTTTTGTGTTCTTGGAGAGAATATGTGGTCAGAAGGAGAGAGATGAGAGTGTGGGAAGGAGAGAACTCCGAGGAAGACGCTGACAGTTGTTTCGGTAGCAACGTGTGTAGATGGGCGGTGTAGCTTCCTCTCCAAACACTCTTCGCTATGTCACTTTTGTTCCATGCATGCGGCTGGAGCGTGCACTACAAACCACGCATGCAACGATGCCTAACCTACTTTTTTTTATTCCGGTTGTATTACACATTTACCTTCATAGACTTAGCTCGCGCTACATCACGGGTCCAAAGGGTCTTGGCCAGACCTCATCAATAACGTGATAGTCCACGCTGGCACCCATGAGGGGGCAGTCCGTGCTACTCAATGATGTCATGCCCTACCTTCTCCGTGGGCTGCATGACCTGATCATAGACTGCCCGACCTAATAAACTCTACCTGTTGCGCCTTGACCCGGTCAGCATGTCGTGTGGGCCAGACCAAGATTTTCAACCTGGTGCAAAATTCGAATAAGGCCTAGACCTAACTATTAACCAACGGGCTAGACTGACGGTTCGACCAAAAAAAGAAAAACGAAGGGCAAAGCCCACCAACCTAACACATTATATAATACGAGTATATCCTTAACTATACGTCGTTCCTCCTCCTCCTCCTCTCCCTGGAGCCGTCGACGTACGTCGTCGTCCACCAGCCCCTCGCACCGTGCTTTGTTTGCTTTGTCGGTAGCTCAGTGCCGAGTTGGCCCCTTGGCCTGTCATCCTGTCTTCCCCAGCTGCCCCTGTCTCGATGCATTGTCTCCCTCGGCCCCGGGAGCCAAGCCCCATCCACTTGTCTCATTGGCCCTTGGCGAGCGCCGGCCAGACCCCAGTCGTCCTTCCTCTACCTGAATCAACCTGAGGCACCAGCTTGCGCCTTGCAATGGCCAACCATTCGATCTACCAAGCTGTTGAGGCAACACGCAGTATGGAGGAAGAGAAAAGGGCAACGGAGGAGGCACCGAGGCAGAGACTATGCTGCCATAGGGTCAAGCCACACAGGTAGGCTCAGGCAAGAAACGTTAGGGTTTTTTTTTTGGCTCGGCCAGAACACGCCCTGGGCTAGTGTAGGAGCACCCGAATTTTTTATAATTTAGCCCTTTTTTTGAAAGTTTCTCACAAATAAACTCCTGGCGGAAATAATTCAGAAAATAGGACTCTTAGCTCGGCGCCATTGATGCTGGCGCCAAGGTAGGCGCCATCATCTCTAGCGCCGAGTTCCTGGGCACGGTGGATGACCTGGCAGGAAGCTCAGCGCCAGTAGATCTTGCCGCCGAGCTCGGCGCCAACGTGAATGGCGCCGAGCCTTTAATACCTATTGGGCCCACGCCTTTCCTCTCTTCTTCTCCCTCTCTCGCCCTAGGATAGCCGAGCTCCGCCTGCCACCGCCGCTGCCCTCGCCCGCGCCGCGCCGCGCCTGCGCCACTGCGCCCGCGCACGTGCCCCGAGGCCGCCCCGCGCTCCGCGCCGCGCCACCCCCCGCCCCACGCCACACCCCAAGCCGTGCCTCAGCGTGCAGGAGCGTCGAGCCCCGCGCGCGCGCCGTTGCCCACGGCTGGCCGCCGCGCCGCGCCACCTCCGCCGCCCTCCACCGCCAGCCTCGCCCCGCCTTGCCGCCGTCCAGCGCCGACGTGCCTCCCGTGCCCGTCGAGCCGGACTCGCCGCGTGGAGCCCGGGCATCCCGCGCCACTGCTGTCGTCAGCCGCGCCACCGCCGACCCCACCACCTGCAGCAGTCGGCCGTGCCACCGCCGGTCCGTATCGTCGGTCTGACCCAAGCCCATCGTCCGCTGCGACTCCGTCGACGTCCACGGAGCAGTCGTTGGAAAGATAAAAATTATGAATATGCAATGTACCTACTTAGTTGGCATTTGTTATTTACTAGTTAATGTGATGACTCAAGTAGTTGATTTAGTTAGTGATCTAGTGAGATATATATGTAGATATATAGTAACATAGATACATAGGTTCATAGATATAGTTAGATTGCTACTTAGATATGTAGTTACATATTTAGTTAACTACATATGATCTAGCTATTTAGCGAGTACACTGTATATATATACGTAGTTATTATCTTGATTACTTAGTTTGTAGCTAGAAAGTAATTGTTAGGTACTATCTATCGTCTAATTTTGACTAAAGGACATATGTTTCGTTACGTGTTTGAACTAGATGGACAACCTAGTGACCATATATCATGGAGGCACCGTTGAAAGCGATCGCTATGGATATGTTGAGTTTCTTGATATGCAAAGCGTGCCTATGCTATTCAATCATAGACCTTCATTTAGTGAGATGGTTGCAAAGGCTCGGGAGGAGCTACATTGCCTTGGAGATGATGACATTGCAGTTGATGGTGTACTGCACATAGGTTCTCCTCCGAACATCTTCAGGCGAATGATCTCAATTGATTGTGCGGATCAGTGGGAGAACTATGTGAGATCGGCTATGAAGAGCCTAGCTACAATGTTTGGATGTGGTTGTGCGTCGGGTGTTAGTTGATCCCATCCGTCATGGGTTTACCCCAGCAATGGATCATCAGGCACACATTGACCCTCCTGTTCTAGAACCTTACCTGCATGTGCAGATTGCACCTACGGTTCCCGATGCTCAATCTGCCCCAATGCGGTATTTGTAGATGGTTGTCAGACTCATGTTTCCGTGGCAGATCCTCCTTATGAGATCCCTTTGACACAGAATCATCCAAGTAAGTGTCTTAACCACATGGTTTTTAGGAGCTTACCCCGTTCCTTATATCTATTTCTTTCATTCTTTCCTCGTTTTCTGTACTGATGTTGCAGGAGACATTCCTGAGAATGTGGATGTGCCCCCTGTTGCTACGTAAGTGCACTTTGGAGATGGATTCTATGGCTCCAATAGTGTTTAAATTATGCATGATTCGGAGCCATATGAGATGGCTAGGGCTCTTGATTCTGATGATGATCGCCCTATTAAAGAGCTGACGGAGAGTGATGTTGAGATGATGAGACGTATCTTTCCCGGCCGACGTGATCCTAGAGTTCATGAGTTCAGCGATCTTGCTCATTCCGATCAGGCATTTGCAGAAGGACGTGATGATGAGCTCCTAGAAGCTCCTGAGGCCGGTCCTAACATGGTAATTGAGAATGGGAGGGTGTTCAATGACCTCCCTGCTTTGAAGAGGTGGTTGCGGGCTTTTGTAGGGATACGAAAGAGGCCTTACAGGGTATTGCATTCATATGCGGAGCGCCGTTACACAGTTGTGTGTGACAAGGAGCGCTGCCCATGGAGGGTTTATGCAAGGAAGCAATAGGTAATTGGAAAATGGAAGATCACAAAAATTGTCGGCCCAGTTGAGAGCAAAAGTGATTTCACCAAAGAGGCACCATTAAGAGGATACGATGAAAGGAAAGAAGAGTGGCCAAAATGCATGCATGGTGAGGACTGCCTAGTGCAGATGTTCACCGAGGGAATAGATGGAGGTCGTCGTTTCTTCAAATGCCCGTGAGCATGGGTAATTGCTATTACTTTTTGTTTCTTCAATATGTTTCTCTTGTATATAACTTACACGACATACTTATTATAGTCTTCCTTGGCCTAAAAAAACTGTGGGTTCAGTAGATGGGTCGATCCTCGACCTATTTATGCGCATGCGGAGTACATCTACTACCTATAGGACCGTATCTTCGATCTTGAAAGGAAAGTTAGCAGCGGTTACAAGGACGACGGACAAGACGACAACAACAATGGTGCCGATTCACAGGAGGCACTCTGTAATGATCCATATTGCACCTGCCCTAACCACAACAACAAGGGGCCTCCCCCGTCACCCCCGCCACCACCACCAACAACAACAAGAGGCTACTATGGAGAAGGTGCAACACAATTTGCTATATGGCCACACTACTAGGATGACTTTATCTTTTTCACATACCACATCTATGTGTTTGTTGTTTGGTTTAATTACCTAAGACATGTTAGGTTTGGTCGAAGGAAACTATGTACCTAGGTTCGGTACATGTAGTCACATGTCATTTCATGTGTTTCATGTGTTGATTTATATAATGCCGTACGTCGTTAGTTTTTTTTGCAGCAAGTATTCACATTTCAATATGACTATATCATTAAGCGGAATATTAAGACCATAAATAATGAAAACAACCACATAATGAAAAGTTCAATACTATGCCACATTACATAACATATTAATACTATAAGTACGTGCCGACAGTAGACATAGGGGCAAATGCAATTTCAAATCCTCAGTCTGAAACGTACTGAGTAAGCAACTCATCATCCGAGTACCAGTCATCTACCACAACCCTGTTGCTGTGGCTAGGATCACCTGCGTTGCTCTGACCTGCCTGTCGCCTGTAGTAAGAGGCCTCCGCTTCATCTGCAGCCACTACGCCCTGAGTGAAGAATGCGTTGTCATCCTCCTCCGCCTGTAAGCCCGCCTCTGCTAGAGCGATGAGCTCACTCAGTCTGCTAGTGTCGTCCTCAGCCTCCTTCGCCTGTATGCTTGTCTCTGCTAGAGCGATGAGCTCGCTTAGTCTGCTAGTGTCGTTCTCAGTCTCCTACGTCTGCATGCCCGCCTCTGTTAGAGCAATGAGCTCACTCAGTCTGCCAGCGTTGTCCTCATCCTCGTCCCCCTCATCAGACAACACAATCGATGATTGAACGGTATGACCAGCTCACGATTTATGCTCATCTAACTTCTTCTCCTCATACCTTGCATGAGCCACCTTTGTGGCATGTTCCTTGCTGCAACCAATCCCTTCATGTATAAAATGCAATCAGTTAGCAACGTGATTATATTACATTTTAAATTAGGCAACGAAAAAAAGGCTTTCAAGCACTCACTGGCACATAATGTAGCAACATGCTTATTCAAGACCTGCATCTGTACTCTTGTCTCCTCCCTTGCCTCATTCCTTGCCCTCTCCTCCTCTAACGTCATCCGCCTCTCCAATCCCCATTTGTTAAGTCCAATATCGATCGGGTTGCAAATACCGCACTGTCTAGCAAACTCACGCATCTTTTCTTTGTGATGTTTAATGAATAGGTTGACGTAGTTAGGTCCATATCCCCTCTTCCATGCAATTAGTTGCCTCTTCTTCAGTTCATCCAAGAATTAGCTTGACCATCATAACATTCTCACCTGCATTTTCTAGTGCTCTGTTCAAAAGAAATATTATATCATATATGTCTTAGCAAAAGAAATAAAATACGATTCCATGTTTACCACAAAAATAACGAACCTCATCATACTCAATCATATGGCCGCAATAATGGTCTATTCCAAGCTCCGAAGGGACTAGGCCATAGTTGGATTTAACACCACATTCGCACATGACAGGAGGTGCTTTGTAGATTACCCTTTCTTTCTTCTTTTCCTTAACCCTCCGCGGTTCTTCCGGCCATTGGTTCTTAGGACCATACAACCATTCCTTGAAACGACACTTCGCCATTGAAAACACCTAAATAATGAGACATTAGTACATGAACACATATAGCTTAAGATTTGAACACATACACTTTGCACTTACTTCATGCTTGTTTGGACACACAAACTCCAACGTATTCTCAGAGTTTATCACAGCTCGATATCCATAATCGCACAGAGGAGGTTCCTCGAGTCGTCTAACTACGGCTAGGTGCTTCTCCTTAGCTATCATTGGCGGAGGGTTAGGGGGGGGTGGAACCCACCGCTTGAAGTGCTCACGTGGATGTCTCCCTCTAAACCAATCGTCGAAAAGGAGGTACCTAGGATCAAATTTGTCTGCACCATCGATCCACTAAAAGAAAAAGCACCTCTCATGGTCCTACACAACTAGATTCCAACAAAATATTAGTAACATACTTACACAAATAAAGAAAAAGGATTGTGGAAATAATTTCTTATATTAAAACGACTGCATGTGTAGAAGCAACGCGCCGCTGTGTCCAGATGTTTCGATTGAAAAACATGGGCCGAGGAAACCACAGTCACAGTTAGGGACATGGAGGTTAGGAGGGACGGGGGCATCTTTGCTAGACGCGTCGGGGTATAATTCTCGAGGACGACCCCATTTTCACCAAAACTCCTCCCGAAACATTTCTTGCATCTAACAAAACGGATGTAATTTAACAAACATAAATCAAAACATCACAGATAAATGTCAATGAGAACCATAACTACAATACAATCAATTTCGTTCTAAGAAACGAAAGCAGTTAACATTAAACCCTAAACCTAGGGTTTCCCATTTGATGCACAACAATGAACCCATAACATAACTACATGCGCCTAGGTTTGCTAGCTTTTTCCACGTCTTGGCATCATCCAACGGTTGTATAATATATATTGAGGGATACAATGAAACCCTAAGTGATGACGATTCTTAGGTTGAAAAATCCAACTAATATATACCGAATCAATGCAAAAAAAAAAACTAGGAGGGGAGCGAGGATACCTTGCTCTCGAAGATCTACGGATCAAATTAAGGTTTTCAAGGTCCAATATACTGATTCGTGAGGTAGGGTGAAGTGGGGAGAAGAAAAAACCCGAGAGGGAGGAGAAAGAAGAGAAAGAATGCTCGGGCAGGAAGGTTAGGCCGGGGTTAAATGCAGGGAGCTCGGCGCCAGTCACTATGGCGCCAAGTTCGGCACCGTAGATTTTGGCACCGAGCTCGGCGCCAGAGTGACTGGCGCCGAGCTCCCTACCATGTCACCCACCGTGCCCAGGAGCTCGGCGCTAGAGACGCTGGCGCCTACCTCGACGCCAGCATCAATGGCGCCGAGCTAAGGGTCTATTTTCTGAATTCTTTCCGTCAGGGGTCTATCTGTGAGAAACTTTCAAAAAAGGGCTAAATTGTAAAAAAAATCGGTAGGAGCACGCACTTGCCGGCCCAGACATGTCCCCGCCACAATGCAGTGCCACCGGACAGGTCTCACTGTCGCGTGCATGCCTTGTCGAGGCCACCCACATCTGCCCTGCGATCATGCGCCTGAACCCAACCACTGCGCCTTCACGCCCCAAGTTGCCTTGCCCGGCCACCACACCCGCGGCCCTTGTACCAGTCTGCCTCACCACCACTGTCGTGCCCGACCTATCGTGCAGCCACATGCCTCATAACCCACTATGGAATTCAGCTGCAACAATGTTGTCGTCCCCATGCATGGTCCTCATTTGACCTTTAGATATGAAACCAGATTAGCTCGGCCTCTCCAACCAAAAAGATTATTATCTCTGCCTGACGGAAGATCGACAACTCATCCTCATCAAGTGATAATCAAACATTCAGGTGATACCATTAGGTTCACATCTTTCACCTGTTCGAGTGTTTTTGCCTTTATCCCATAGTCTACCGCCTTATTCATTTTCCTCTCCTAGAACCTTCCGCGTCATAGCTTTTGCATAATTCAGTTTCAAAGTCCGCTGTGTTGTGTTTTTGTCCTAGGTCAAGGTCTTCTTGCTGGTTAGATTGTGTTTGAGTCAATACCTTTTCCCCCACTGTTTTCATCAAATCCTAGCATCCACCACCAATTTTGCACACTTTCTTCCCATTTTGTCATCGGAGTCTATTCGTAAAACAACCACAACTTTTACATACGGACTCGAAACATGCCAAACTTTATATGTTTCATAATCAGAAAGATCGTACCTCCAAGATCAAAAGATTTTAGTCGCTTTTGAGTGCACCTTCTTAATATTTCACAGACCATGTATTTCACTTGTTTGAGCTCAAATTTTCTATGATTGGTCCTTGTGTACTCCTAAATCAATCAAAATATAAAAAATAGAAAATAGAAATTTCCCTGAAAACAATGACATCCCAAAAATAGAGAAAAAAGAGAAGAGCAAAAGAACGATAAGAAGGGGAGCACATAGAGAACCCCAAGGGAAGATATGTGACATATGCTATCTTGTGCCTTGTTTCTTATACTACTATTGTTTATCATATTTATTTCATTACCTTGTTTGCCACACCTGATACTTGGAACACCTTTTGGACAACAACGAGAACAGGTATTTGGAACTATAATTCAGCATTGCTACCTGTTATTGACTTGTGTGCCACATACATATTTTCTTTTTATGTGCTTTCCAAGCTGCACATATTCTTCAGACTAGTATAGAAAAACACCCTCACAAGTATCATGAACCGCCCACTGGTTGTACCATCCACTGCTTTTCGTTGGTAAGAACATGGTAAGACGTGTGTGAGAGTGTGATTCCATCGACCTATAAATAGTTGGTAGGGCATTATTTTATGACTAACCATGCCAAACAACATTCCTTTATGAAAAATGAATTGTAGGATCTAAAGGAGGCGATGCTAGCGGACGCGACCAAGGTAGTCAAAGCCACCATGGGCAAATTCACCACCATGGGCAACTTCACCCATATGCTTGAGAGTGTGGACAAGCTGAGTGTCCACGCTGACCGAGAGGATCGATCAGCTTGAGACCAACTGCCCAAAGACCAATGATGCAAACAAAGGTGAGGAAGAAGTTGAGATCCTCAACAACGATTATTTTGTGTATAGAGACGATGGCGACAATAATGAAAGGGCGACATGCGAGCATACCCTACGTCGACGTCCTCAACATAATCATATAGGTATGGGAGGTAATGTTAATAACTACAATCATTGCAATCATGACAATGTTAATAATGATGATCCTTAAGTTAAAATTAAATTCACTATACCATATTTTCATGGTAAGTATGATGCCGAGGAATATCTTGATTGGCAGATGACGGTCGAATAAAAGTTCGTTTCCCACCTTGTTCCTAATCATCATAAGATTAGACAAGCTACAAGTGAGTTTAAAGATTTTACTATAATCTGGTGGCAAGAATTAGCTACTTTGCATCTACAACCCGAGTCATGAAAAAGACTAAAAAAACAATGCGTGATAGATTTATTCCTCCATCATACAAATGTGATTTGTGTAAGAAATTATAGCGTCCTGCCTCTTCTAGTTCTTAGATTCAGTCGCTCGCCCTTCAACCATCTCACCTGTGCACCTCACATCTTCTCCTTCTCAGTTTCTCTCGTGTATCCTCATCTTGGCGCCCTATAGGGACCACTAGGCACTGGCTCCCTATCTCCACAACGTTGCCATTTCGCGAGATTGCTACCGTGCTACGCACGTGTGGAGATGCACCCCGTGGAGATGCGTGTGTGATTATTCACTCTCATGGTGAACGTAGCATTAATCGTGGTGGAGGGCTCCATGACCGGCTTGGATTTAGTTGTGGTGGAGACGGCGAGGAGGAGCATATGGTACCCTCGATCTTGATGGAGAGAGATTGGAATTGATGGCGCCTTCTCTTTTCTGTGTTTGGGAAGGAGGTGAACATAGAAGGGGAATCAACAGAGGAAAGAAGAAACTGAGAACTGCTAGTCCCTGCTTTGTTTTGGTGCCAATGAGGATGACTAGAGGTGTTTAGTTTTCTTTGGTGATGGCAATTTGGAGATGGACACGACACATTGAGGGAGAGTAGAGAGGAGGTGCTGAAGCTGCTGGCTTGCTGTGCTTGGTACAGAAAACCAGAGAGGTCTGAGGAATCCAAGAGTTATTTCATGGAGTAGCTGATGGTGGTGCTATGGATTAAATTTTGGGATACGGTTACTTTGAATTTTGGAGAGCAGACGAGGGTTTGTGCTGTTCTAGCTTGGTGTGAGCAAAGAAGCATGGAAGAAAGGAGTTTGGGAGAGAAGGTGTTGCTGCTACGGTTGCTTTGCTACTTAGCTTCCAAAGTTGATAATCTATTTGTCGATACTAGGTCAGCATGTAAATTGAAAAAAAATGTCCATTGCATGTTCTCTAAAAATTTCATTTCCTAATAGCAATAGCCATTTAAGATATATCTTACAATCTAATATGCTCAAACTCGCTGCTTCCGTGTATTTCATTGGATCCTTTATATCTCTTTCAGTGAAATGCTTATTGCCTAGACAATCTTACAATAATGAGTATTATAAATTTGAGACAATAGATGTAACGAAGGCAGAATTCATCTGACGGTGCCTTTAGAATATATGGTAGACATGGGGCCATTTGGTACATGCTTAGACAAGTCATCCAATCCCAAGCGCTGAAAAAAAAATGCCTGTGATGGATGCCTGGGCCAGACGAGTTTCGAAAGCAAACATGCCTATAGTGCTTAGGAGGGTTTTAATTTGTTGAAAGCATTTGAAAAAGATTGAGTTCAATAAAGAAAGCAACAGTGAGTTATGTTATCCTTTAACAGAGCAACGCACTAGTATTGTTACTAATAGAACTATATAGAAGAACTAAAGTGCTTAAACCGGTCCTCTGTATTTCAATTTCAGTCTCCGGTACAATTTCTCCTCTAATGCAGCCCTGGCTTCCTAGGTAGTAGTAGCTACGTACTGTACTAGATTATTACTAACCTCTATCTTATCCAACATCGCAAGTTCAGTCGGTCATGAAAATTTGTTACGATTCAGAAGTTCAGAACAAAGACATCCAAGGGATCGAAGGACAACAAGATTCAGGCAGATACAAGAGAATCTGCTAGGGGCTCGAACTGCCTGCACCATCATCGCCTTGAACGCCGCCGTCGTGGTTTGTAGACGGCCAGAGCCTCAGCTGGACAAGCGATTCATCGGTGCCGTAATCCACATCCATCGCCGCTGCCTCGCTCGCATTGTTGCCCCTGACGAGATCCCCTGCCACCAGCGGAAACAGATTCAGGCACGCGCCGCTCAGATCAACGCCGGGCGGCGGGTGGTGGAGCACTGGGGTCATCATGTCTCTGCCAAACGCCTTGACATCCCCCGGCGCCAAAGGAAACAGAACCAACGTCCCGTCGGCGAGGCGGTAGTGGATGGGTGCAGCCGCCCGCTGCTGCTGCTGCTGGTACACCTTGCCAAGGACGGAGTGCCAGCGGTTCTTGATGGCGTTGTCGGTGCGGCCCGGGAGGAAGCCCGCGATGGTGGCCCACTTGTTGGGGTACTTGCGGTAGTACGCGATGATCTTCTCGTCCTCCTGCGGGGTGAAGGGCCTGGCGGTGTCCACGACGGGGCTCAGGTGCTGGCACCAGCGGAGGCGGCACGACTTGAGGTTGCGCCCGGGCAGCGCCTCGCTGATGGCCGCCCAGTTCTGTGGGCCGTGCAGCCGCACCTGCTCCCGCAGCACGGCGTCCTCCTCCTTGGTCCACGCATACTTCTTCATCGCCACCGGCACCGGACTGCCGTCGCCGGCCGCCGCCTCGTCCGGCACCGCCATCGGATGTCGATTGCCCTCTTCCTCGCGTCTCGTTTCTTGCAGAGGAGAAGAAGGCTGCGCGCGAGCCGTTCGTCCGTGCCGTGTCCGTGTGGGAGTGGATGCGGTTGGTTGGATACCGCGGTGCCGCCGCGGCGGGTTGCCTTTTATGGTAGGCTGCGGCCGGGTGACCTACGGAGTTCGCTGGATCGGCGAAGGAACGAGCTCGAATTCGATACGGGAAGGAGGGTGCGGCGAGGGAGGGGAGTCCGACCTGACCATGGCCGGACAGGATTCGCCTCGCGCACGGCTTGATTTCTTTCCTTCTCTCCCTCTCAAATCGACTGGTTTCCAAAATCGACCGACCGACTCGTTTCCTAGTCCTAGACTCGATTTGGCAAAAGGATATAGTAGTAATTCAGTGTCCAGATATCGCTAAACGACCAGAAATCATCGGGTACTAATTTCGTACTGTACAATGACGCAAGGTCCTTTGGATCTTCTCGATTCTAACATCAAAATTTATCAACCACTCCATATTCATATCTATGAAGCGCGAATTTCTTCTAAAATTCATATCTATGAACGCGAATTTCTTCTAAAATATATATTCATGGAATCCTCTAAAATACATATTTTCAAACAAAGAGTTATTCATGTTTGTAGTTTTTAAGATTTAAAACAAAATCCTGTTCTAAACACATGGTTTTATGTCTAGAGGGAGTATTTAAAAATGAGTAAGGAGTATGTAAGAGCAGATGTTTTTATCAGTTTATTATCTTGAAGTCACTCGCTCTATATCTATTCTATATCTATACTATAAAGGAGCGATGGAATTAGAAAATATCTGTTACCTAAAAACTCCCAACCCACCTAAGATCTCCATCCTTGAATATGTTTTGATTTTGTATCCAACGCTGGATACAGATCTGACAGACGGACCCAAAAACAAAAAGGACCATACTTATGTAACGAAACACGCTTTCCTGTTGTCGATCTCCCCTCAGCTCCGTAATTTTTCTACGCCCTAGGAACCTACCCGCCGCCTGTACCCGCGTCGATCTCCCCTCCCCCTCTGCTCTGATTTCCTCTCCCTACGACTCATCTTCCCCTGAACCGGCGCGAGTCCAACTGAAACACCAGGGCGGAGCGGGGGCGTGAAGCGGACTCCACGGCACGCACCCCGTACAAAAGCGGTTTGCTCTGTTTCTTTCCCCGTCCATGCGTGCGTGACTAGGGGAACCGCCGCTGCCCTACGCTTGCCGGGACCAGGGTCTGCGAGTTCCACGACTTCCACGTTGCCGGGCGTGCTGCTGTACCGGCTCTTCGCGTTCGCGGACCGGACGGACGCCGCGCTGATGGCTGTGGGCGCACTGGCCGCGGTGGCCAACGGGATGGCCCCTCGCCTTCATCACCATCGCTGCGGTCGTGCTCATGCTCAGCAGCCAGCGTCGCTGCAGCCTGAGTCCCCTGGCGTGTTCTTCTTCGCCGCCGTCGCGCCCTCGGGCACCTCCCACCGCCGCATCACAATCGCCGTCGACCTCTCCGACGAATCCGCCTACGCCGTGCGCTGGGCCATCGCCAACTACCTCCGCCCCGGGGACGCTGTCATCCTGCTCCACGTCCGCCCAACCTCCGTGCTCTACGGCGCTGACTGGGGCGCCGTCGACGTCTCCCTCCCCAACCCTAGCGCCGCCGCCGCCTCCGAGGACGATGACGAAGACGACTCCGAGCTAGGCCGCCGCGCACAGGATGGAGGACGACTATGACGCCTTCACGGCCTCCAAGGCCGACGACTTCGCCAGGCCGCTCAAGGACGCCGGCATCCCCAACAAGAGCCACATCGTCAGGGACCACGGCATGAAGGAGGCCACCATGACGCCTCTCAGGAGATAGGAACACAACGGTAACTGAATTTTTACTCTTATAGTTGCTTGTTGTGCATGTCATAGGGCCTGCTTTCATCATCTATACGAAATGCACCAAAATTTAACTCACAATACCAATAGGTTTGGACAATGTGCCTGAAGTTTATTACCTCACAGCAACGAAGTGTTTACCGTGAAAACAGGAACTTCCAAAATCGCATCACTAGATCTACTTGCTTCAGTTTTTCATACTGAAGGCTGCAAGTATTCTACTATTCTACATGCTCTGTCAATAATCCATTTGGTTCTAAAGTTTTGAGATTGTGAAAGCAACTAATTCTGAAACCTTATTTTCACTGAGCCTGAGAAGACAGTTTAGCATCAATTGATCAGCAATTTATGTTTGTTCTTTGCCTATTAGAACATTTGGCTGGAAGCACCTAAATTTATGCAACAAGCAGTAGTATTTTTGCTTTCTTTAGCACCATTTTCTTGCTACACAAAAAGCAGCTATGTCGAATGGTGGCAGTTCATTTTTTCCTTCACTTGCTCTGAATTATTGTAATTTTATTTAGGATTAAGTCCACTTTTGGTCACTCAACTATTGTATTGGTTTAATTTTAACCCTCAACTACAAAACCGTCTAGTACCGCTACCCCAACTGTCAAAACCGTTCACTTTTAGTACCTGGGCGGGGGCAAGGCTGTTTTGACTGATGTTGAGCGGTTTTGTCCACGCCTGCCCCTCCATGCTGCACAGCCTGACAAACCGATGTTGAGGCCTCTGTTCTTCCGTGCCAGTTGCTCGAAACCGGAAAATGCCTAAATAAAGGTTGTAGTTCTAAGTGCAAGCTTATGGCCAGTAACTTGAACGGGCCAGAGTGCCACAGTGAAATATAAGAAACACGCATGCCAAAATCGTGCAGCACTCTGTTTTGGCCGGTGTCCGCGGTCATTGTGTCCGGTCATCGAGGGCCGAGCGCCTGCTCGCCCTGCACTGTGCTACCTCGCCGCGGCTGGATGAAGTCCTCCTCTTTGACGCTGGCGCCCTCGTGCCCCGTGGCGTCGCTGGGGCCGGTACGACCGGGAGTTCGCGTCAGGGTTTTTAATTTCGGTATTGCAAAAATTTCGGCCACCACCGAAACTACCGAATTTTGCGAAATTCGACCGAAAATTTCGGCGAATTTTTTTAGAGACTAGCACATGAAGTATGCTTTTTCTAAAAAAATATTTAAATTTAAACAAATATTAGTATGATTTATGACTACACATCTATTGAATACAAAAATATGCAATATAAACAATAAAAAATTGAGTCTAAAGTCATATAACACATGTATTAGTATATTACAAAATTTCAGATATTTCTTTCGGCCACCACCGAAATTACCGAATTTCGCGAAATTTTGCCGAAATTTTGAACCCTGGTTCGCGTACATCCCCACCCGCGACGCGCTGGCCTTCGTGGCCGGCCTGCAGCGCGAGTTCCGCGGCGCCGTCCGCTACGCCATGGAGCAGCGGCGGTACGACGCCGGTGAGCTGTCCGCGGTTCGACCTGGCCACGAGGCTCGTGCACGACGGGGACTGGACGTTCACGCCAGTGCTGCCGGTCGTGGCCGACCGCACCGTGGAGATCACGGGCCCTGCCGAGCCGCGGAAGATGGTCATCAACGTGCTCAACTCCAACGCCAAGGTCTTCATGGTAAGCATACACACGCGTGCAAACTTGGCTCTGGCTTGCGTACGTACGGGTGAATGGATGGATGGACGAAGCACATGTGATGTGTCAACCGTTCTAAGCTGAGACGACGAGAAAAAAACATTGGCAGGTTGACTTTGAGGACGCGCTGTCGCCGACGTGGGAGAACCTAATGCACGGGCAGGACAACCTGCGGGACGCCGTGGTTGGCACCATCAGCTTCCGTGATGCGGCGCGTGGGCGGGAGTACAAGCTCAACGACCGAACCAGCCAAGCTCTTCGTCCACCCCCGCGGCTGGCACCTCCCCGAGATGCACATCCTCATCGACGGCGAGCCGGCCATCGGCTGCCTCGTAGACTTCGGCCTCTACTTCTTCCACAACCACGCTGCCTTCCATGCCGGCCAGGGTGTCGGCTTCAGGCCAATTCTTTTACCTGCCCAAGATGGAGCACTCTAGGTACGTGCGTGGCAGTACGTGCCGCACGCCCGGCCAATATGAACACGTGCCTCGGTGGTGCGTGCACGGTGCACCACACATGTACATGTGCGCAGCATTGACGTGACTCACTGGATGCTCGCTTGTCGTCTCCTGCAGGGAAGCTAGGATTTGGAACGGGGTGTTCCAAAGAATCGAGAAAGCTGCTAGGATCGAGCCGGGGAGCATCCGGGTGACGGTGCTGGTGGAGACGTTGCCGACGGTCTTTCAAATGAACCAGATCCTGCACGAGTTGCGCGAACACTCGACGGGGCTCAACGACGGCGCCAGCGTCAGAGAGGAGGACCTCATCCAGATCGACAGCGAGCGGAACCTCTGCGAGAGTATCGCGATCGTGGACCAATACATGACAGAGGCCATCGCGGCGTGCAAGGCGATGCCGTCAGATGACCTGCTCTCTAGGTTCATGAAGAAGCGCGATGGCAATGGCAGGGTGTTCTCAGAGGACGTGCTCCAGTGGATCGCGCTCAACTTCGTGCTCGCCACGGACCGAAGAAGCGGCGATGGAAGGGCGAGGCTAGAGCGGCTCAGCTATGGCACGGGCGCGACAGCTAGTCGGGCAGGCGAACTGCTATGACAGCGCGGCAAGGCAGAGGGTGAGCAGGCGCTCGACCCTCGATGACCAGGACGCGGTGACCGTGGACACCGGCCGAAACAGAGTGCTGCACGATTTTTGATGTGCGTGTTTCTTAGATTTCACTGTGGCACTCTGGCCTGTTCAAGTTACTAGCCCCAAGCTTGCACTTAGAACTACGACCTTTATTCAGTCACTTCCGGGTTTCGAGCAACTGGCAGGGAAGAACAGAGGACTCTAACATCGGTTTGTGAGGCTGTGCAGCGTGGAGAGGGAGGTGTGGTCAAAACCGCTCAACGTCGGTCAAAACTACCTTGTCCCCGCCCAGGTGCTAAAAGTGAACGGTTTTGACAGTTAGGGTATCAGTATTAGACGATTTTGTAGTTGAGAGTTAAAATTAGATCAACGCAATAGTAGAGGATATAAAAATGGACTTAATCCTTTTATTTATTGCCATGGTTTGTATTTGTAGACTCTTAAGGATGAGTCAATTGTTGACATTGATATATGTTGAGCACAAACTGCTGCCAAAGCAACAGTGAATTTTTTTCTAACATGTATTTTTATCTTGGTACTAGCAAATATGCCTGTGCGTTGTAATAGGAGAAAAAAAATCAAATATAACTCCTTGCCGAGTTTCTTTTGCTCTTTAATATTTAATAATTAGGTATATATTTGGGATTAATCTAGATTATCCGTGTGATCATAAAAATCTAGAATGTACGTACATCTCTCCCTTTATTAGTTATATGATTTATATGGAATTCTGATGAGTCATGGCAGTTTGCCGCCGCTAGTTTCCTCCTGTAAACATTTTGGCTCTAGTAAACGAATTCTATTAGTTATATGATTTATATGGAATTCTGATGAGTCATGGCAGTTTGCCGCCGCTAGTTTCCTCCTGTAAACATTTTGGCTCTAGTAAACGAATTCTCAAAAGGGGCCGTTCATTGGTTTTGGCTGTCTTCAATTTTTCCTGTCGGAATCAAGTTCTCCCACCGATGATGCACACCTTCCTGAGAAAGCATTATTGCTCTGCTCGTGTGCCTGCACGTTTGCGATTATGATAGCATTTCCTTTAGTTTTATTGATGATAAATTTGTTGTCATGGACTTATGCCTAATTTATATTTTTTTTCTATTTGCATTTGTATTTCTATTTAGGTTTCTCAGAATGGGATAGAGAAACGGTTTTCATATTCACATAGTTAGTTAGGGAAAGAAGGACCAAAAAAATAAACGGACCAAAAAAATAGTCTGAAATCATTTTAATACTTTAATTAAATTTTTACTGATGTAAATTATTTTTCACAATTTATAATTTCATGATAAATAATTATATAAATAAATTGCTTTAATTAATAAATATTATTAACTAATTTAATTGATAATATTATATATTTATTGAATTGAATAAATAACTGAATTCGAGACAGTCATTTTATATTGGTATTCGACATGATCCATATCCGTATTAAAATATGGTAATAACGGTGACATTCAGATCCGATTCCATGCGAATCGGATCTGTTTCCATCCCTAATTAGTACACAAGTCTGGGCAAGGTGCATGGACGTGCCGTGCATAACACGTCAAGTTTAGGTCTTGGCTGTAACACTCTAAAATTTGTAAGATTTTAAAATAGAAGAAAATAATTTAATTATGTATTTTGTGAGCATTTAAATCTAGAAAAATGATAACTTCATTAAAACTAAAATCAATTATAAGGTATAGCTACATATTTGTGCATTCATGCTGATGCATACTTATTTTTCTGATGTTTGAGTTTGATCAAAATTTTAAAAGGATTTAAATTTGATTTGAATTTAGATTTGAAAATGAAATTGAAAAAAAGGACTCTTCCTCCTCTCTCTCTTCTGGCCCAACTCGGCCTTGCTTTCTTTCCCACGGCCCAGCAGCTGCTCGGCCCATCTTCCCGCAGCAGCCCAGTCCCCCGCGCCTCCGCTCTTCTCTCCCGCAACGACCCAGCAGGCTGGCCCAGCACTGCGTCGCCCGCTCCTTTCTCTCCCGCGCGTCTCACTGACTTGTGGCACCCACGCGTCAGCGTCATCTTCAACCTTTAGTCGTCTCCTACCCGGACACTACCATTGCCACGACTCCATTCGGCGTGCGCTCCAAGTTTCCCTGGCCTTAAATAGTAGCCCCGCACCGCGCCGCGTCCGCATCAAGTCTCGCCAAAGCTGCTACCTCGCTGAGTCACCGAGCCATCGTGAAACCATAGCGCCGTCGTCTGCCATTCGCCTCGTCGAGCCGCACGCCGCCTCCCTTCGCTCCGCACCACGGTAAGCTGCTTAGCCAAGTTCGCCGTTCTCTCCCCTTTTCTCCAGGTGCCCTCGGTTTGTTTCCCCGTGGTTCGGAGGCCGTGTTCTACTTGCACCGCTCAGTCTCCTTGCCATGGCACCGCCGCTCAGCTCGCTACCAACCACGCCGGTCCACTCTCTCTCTCTCTGTCTGATGTATTCCTAGCCGTTCAATCTTGATTCAACGGCTTAGTTCGGCTGGCCGTTTTGCAAAAGAGCCCTTGCAATTTTTTAAGTTCAAACCTGCGGTCCAAAGCGTATTCCTAGAATATGTTTTTTCTTTTTCAGAAAGCGTAGTTTCTTTGGTTAGATCTAAAATACGCTTTCATCTATTAACAATTTTGCCACTAGTCTTATTTAGGCAATAAAATCTTCGTTTTAACTCCGATTTGGTCCGTTCAAGTTGCGTTAGGTTCATAATTGCATAATCTACATGTTCAAACTACTGTTATGCATGTTTTCAACTTTTAAACTTCGAGGTTTGATTTAATCTATTAAAGGAAATCTTATTTAATTCATAATTTCTTCGTTTTAGCTCCGATTTTCATTATCTTCGCGTCTATGTGTTCATAGCGAGACAGTAGATTCATTTTAGAAACTTTTCATCTTGATTTTATGCTATTGGATGTACTATTCTAATCTATAGTCTTTGTTTGCTATGCATGATTGCTTCTGGATGCCTGTATGTTGCTGTGATTATCGAGTATAGACGGTGAAGTAATTCGTGGAGGATCAAGACTACTACTTTGACGAGCAGGATCAGCAGGAACACTTTGTTCAAGGCAAGTATAGAATGGGATCATCCTTATTTCCTATCAACTTTAATACATTTAATTCATATTATATGTGTCACCTTGATAGGGATTCCCTAGAATCGAACTTATACCTTGTCTCCTATGGGATATGCATTGGGTAGCTTTGCTAGTGCTCAACTAAACCATGATCTTGTAACTCGACTAATGGTATATGCAATAAATATTAAAACATAACTTTTTAGCAACTTGGAAACATGGGGCTGGAGTGTTTAGCTACTTTTTAAATGCTTCAAATTCCTCTCCCCTAAGGAATTATCTATAAATGAGCATTCGGGACTTACAGTACAGCTGTGAGGGCTACATGGCTCTGGCTTTATCTTAGTACGAGGGTCTTTTCTAGCTTGTTAGAGGTTACCTTTATGGCATAAGAATGGCTTCCCGAATCGGGTATAGAATAACCTCTACTCTTATGTATATAGCCGTGATGGAATTGTGTCATTAGATAGGGGGTTCCTATATCTGTTTGCCGAGTGAATCTAATGACCCTAACTTGATAGACAAACCTTTGAAAGGCTTCATAGTGAACCCTGCCTGCTCACCTTGGAAGTGTTTTGGGAGTTATAAACCCGAGCATATAGGTATCACGACTCACAGTAAAAGTGCACAACCTCTGTAGAGTATAAAACTAGTATATCAGCCATACTCACGGTCATGAGCGACCTTGGACCCTTATGGAATAGATGATCACTATTAAGTAATGGTTTTTGCTATATATTACTCATGTTTATATTGATTATGTGTTTTACTTTGGGATTAAAATAACTTGTTGCTACTCTTATGCTAAAATTGTGACAACTAAAAACTAAATGCTGTTAAACCCGTGTTTAGTCCTTTTGAGCCTCATAAACCCCATGTTACACTTGTTGAGTATGACATATACTTACGCTTATTTATTTTCATTGTTTGGATAAAAATCCCGGATGGGTAACAGATGGCTATGGTAATGACTGACTTTTCCTAAGGATTACTAGACTTGTGGTCAACTAGTTGACGTCCCTGTGATTTGGAGCTTCCACGAGAGATTTTTCCTTATACTTCCATTACATTTATGTGAAGACTCTATCTTATTATACGTGATGTAATAAACACTTATGATGATACTATCTATAATTTATCGACTCATGTGTGTGACTAATCTCTGGGCGCATATAAGATTATGCATCTCATTTTATCCTTAAAATCGGGTGTGACAGATTGATATCAAAGCTGTGTTGACTGTAGGACGCAAGCCTAGATAGTAATGGTCATTTTAGCCTCTTCACTCATTTCATGCTTACTATCTCACTCTTGTTAATTGCTAAATTTTATGCTTCTTTTGCCTCACTCTGTTATGAAAATTATTGCTTCTACTCTAACTAAATCTAACTCTATAGATGCCTCGTGCCAGTAAGACCGCCCGCATCAGCACCGGAGGCTACTACCCGCCTCACGGCTTGTATGAGCCCATGGAGCCACATGAGGAGGAGGAACCCTAGGAGAAGGAAGTTGACTCGCTAGCACCTGCACCTGCTGTAGGGTTATGAGGATGCTACGCTAGCTGGAAAACAAAAAAATTCAACCTCATAAACTAGGATCTACTGCCAGTTATAGATCACAGTATTACCACTAGACATGCAGGTGCAGTGGAAGTGACTCGATGTAGTTGTACGCATCGTAGTAGTGCCGTGCAGTTGCAAGGTCATCCGTATGTCTGTCCCCTTCATGCGGTTTGTCCATGTGCTCCAGATGCAGCACCTCCGAGGTATCAACACGTACAGGGAGGAAGCGTCGTGCCTTCGGACTGCTAGGTCCATGAAGAGTAGCAGGCGTGGGCGTAGGATGGGCGGCGGCAGCTGCCAAAAAGTCATTGATACCTAGCCCCATTGCCCACCCCACTTATTTATAGGCGTCCCTAATGAGCTCCCGAGTTGGAGGCCCATTAGTAACCCTAAGCCTTGTCTAACTCGGATCCAATCTGAATTAGGCTTCCAAGCCCCTTAAGCGTGCGACCCTATGGGTTCACGCACACATAGGCATGGCCCAAGTACTCCTACTTGACCATTAGTTGATAGCGGCCTCTAGCAAGGCATGCCAACTCCTATGCATACGCAAAGATCATATCAGACGAACCACCACAAAACCACATACTTGTTATTCCCTTGCCTCACGATATTTGGTCCAACTCATAGGTTAACACTTAACCCAAGCACTGCCATGCATTTCTTGATCTAATCATTAGAGTGATCCAGTGATATCTCTCTCATATAGAGAGGGGCAAATTCCATCTTAATTGTCTTGATTGTCTATGTCTCATAGCATATTTCCTGACAAACCCGAAAAACCACCTTTATAACTACCCTGTTACAGAGTAGCGTTTGATAGTCCCTGAGTAGGTCATTTCACATCTTGAATACATACAATAATCTCAGGTCTAAGGACATAACATACATGATGTGAATAGAGATAATAATGACATCTCACATTGGGTCTGTCCATCCCCATGTCATAAATGTGCCCACATTATTAGTTTGACATCTCCATGTCTATGACTTATGAAACATAGTCATCAACTAATAATGTGCTGATCCATTATTCATGTGTGTCCTCACATGAACTCTGACCAGGGACAACATTAGAATAACCATACAAGTAAAAGAGTTTCACAAACAATTCACATAATTGCTAATCGATATAGGTTATCTTTAATGAAAATTCAATGAACTCATAATATATCATGGATACAAGGCAATATAATCATCGGTATGATTATCTCTAGGGCATACTCCCAACAATCTCCCACTTGCACTAGAGTTAATCTCGGAGATATCTAATACCCATAGCTCTCATGTGCGCCTCATGGTTAGGCTGTGGAAGAGCCTTTGTCAAAGGATCTACAACATTCAAATTTGTGTGTATCTTGCACATCTTGATCTCATCTCGTCCAACGAACTCTCGAATGAGGTGAAATTTCTACAGTACATGTTTGTTCTTTTGGTGATTCCTTGGCTCCTTAGCCTGCGCAATTGCCCCATTGTTGTCACAATGTAGATTCAATGAGTTGGACGCATTCAGAAACACACCAAGTTCAATGAGGAACCTCCTCATCCAAACACCTTCCTTCCTAGCTCCAGAAGCTGCAATGTACTCGGCCTCTGCTATAGAATCAGTCATCGTCTCCTGCTTGGAACGTTTCCAACTTACAGCACCACCATTTATTGTGAACACAAAACTTGATTGAGATTGTGAATCATCCGTGTTAGTTTGGAAGCTAGCATCGGTGTAACCATTTACAACGAGCTCCTCCTCACCTCCATAGATTTGGAACACATCTTTAGTCCTTCTCAAGTACTTTAGAATGTTTTTAATAAGTGTCCTAGTGACTCTCTCCTGGATCAGCTTGGTACCTGCTCGCAACACTTAGAGCATATGAGATATCTGGGCGAGTACATATCATGGCGTACATGATGGAACCAACTGCCGAGGCGTATGGAACCTTACTCATGCGCTTCCTGCTCATCAAGCTATCGAAGGACATTGTTTATCGCTGAAGCGCATACCATGTGACATAGGCAAGAACCCTTTCTTGGACTGTTCCATGTTGAATCGTTTCAACACCTTGTCAATGTACGTATCTTGGCTTAATCCTATAAGTCTCTTCGATCTATCTCTATAGATCTTGATGCCCAAAATGTATGCTGCTTCTCCCAAATCCTTCATAGAAAAAATATTATTCAGTGAAGTCTTTATGGATTGCAACATAGGAATGTCATTCCCAATCAATAATATGTCATCCACATACAAGATCAGAAATACAACAGCGCTCCCACTTTCCTTCTTGTAAACACAAGTTCTTCTTCATTCTGATGGAAGCCAAACCCTTTGACCACTTCATCAAAATGAATGTTCCAACTCCAAGATGCTTGCTTTAACCCATAAATGGATTTCTGAAGCTTGCAAATTTTTTCAGCATTGTTTGGATCAACAAAACCTTCGGGCTGTATCATATACACGTCCTCATCCAAATTTCCATTTAGAAAGGTTGTTTTAACATCCATCTGCCATATCTCATAATCGAAATAAGCAGCTATTGCTAGAATGATCTGGATAGATTTAAGCATCGCTACCGGCGAGAAAGTCTCGTCGTAGTCAATTCCTTGAACTTACCGAAAACCCTTTGCAACAAGTCGAGCTTTATAGATGTGAACGTTTCCATCCATATCCCTTTTCTTATTATAGATCCATTTGCACTCTATGGGTCTAACCCCATCAGGCGGGTCAACTAAGTTCCAAACTTGATTGTTTCCCATGGAATCTATCTTGGATCTCATGGCACTTTGCCATTTCTCAGAATCTAGGTCCATCATTGCTTTCACATAAGTCGTAGGTTCATCATTGTCTAACAATAACAAATACCCATGCAACTCATGGATTCTTGCTGACCTTTGTGGTTATGGTGGTGTTTCTATTGCCATGAGTATCTCAACTTGTTCTGCTACATTAGCATCACTCGTAGAGTCCTTCCCAACTGGCTCATCTTGAACTTCTTCAAGATGCACCTTCTGTCCACTTTTCTCTCTTTTGAGAAACTCTTTCTCTAAGAAAACACCGTTCCGAGCAACAAACACTTTGCCCTCTGATCGGTTGTAGAAGTAATACCCTAAAGTTTCCTTCGGATATCCCACAAAAAAGCATTTGTCTGACTTGGGTGTTAGTTTATTTGTCATAAGTCGTTTGACATAAACTTCAGAACCCCAAATTTTTAGAAAAGACAAACTAGGACTCTTACCAGTCCACATCTCATGTGGTGTCTTAACTATGGACTTAGACGGTACCCTATTCAATGTGAAAGCGGCCGTTTCAAGAGCATATCCCCAAAATGATAACGGTAGGTCTGACTGGCTCATCATAGACCGAACCATGTCCAACAAAGTTCGATTACATCGCTCGAACACACCATTTCTCTGAGGCGTTCCAGGTGGCGTATGATGTGGAACAATTCCGCAACTCTTTAGATGATTGCTAAACTCGTGGCTCAAACATTCGCCTCCACGATCAGATCGCAAAGCCATAATTTTCTTGCCACATTGATTCTCTACTTCGCTCTGAAACTCCTTGAACTTTTCAAATGTTTCAGACTTATGTCTCATTAAGTAGACATAGCCATATCTACTAAAGTCATCAGTGAAGGTTATGAAGTATTAGAATCCGCCTCTTGCTGTCGTACTCATTGGTCTGCACACATCAGTATGTATGAGTTCCAGCAAGTCTGCCGCCCTCATAGGAAAACCTATGAAGGGCATCTTGGTCATCTTGCCTAGCAGGCAAGCCTCACATGTCTCGTATGATTCAAAATCAAACGAAGTTAAAAGCCCATCAGAATGGAGCCTCTTCATACAATTCTCACTTATATGACCTAAACGACAATGCCACATATAGGTAGGACTTAACTCATTAAGCCGAGGCTTTTTGCACTTATATTATAGACAGGAGCATCTTCAAGATTTAAAATAAATAACCCATTCACAATGGATGCAGAAGCCACAAACATGCCATTTTTAGAGATCACACAACCATTTTCTTTACTCACAAATGAATAACCATCCTTCATCAAACATGAAGGTGACACAATGTTTTGACTTAAACTAGGAACAAAATAACAATTATTCAACTCCATAATAAATCCTAACGGGAGGTGGAGTTGCATCGTCCCGACGTTCAACACAACAACTCTTGCATTATTGCCCACGCGGAAATCAACTTCTCCCTTTTCCATGCTTCTACTTCTTATCATTCCCTGCATCATATTGCAAATATGAGCAACCGATTCGGTATCAAATACCCAAGAATTAATATAAGAATTAGCAAGGAAAATGTCCATAACATAAACAACAAGTGTACAAGCTGTGAGAGTACCTTTACTGCCGCGATCCTTTATGGATTCTAGGTACAGCTTGCAGTTCCTCTTCCAGTGACCTTTCCCATGACAATGAAAGCACTCAACATCAGCAGGTGGTCTAGCCTTGGGTGCAGGTGGGTTTGGCTTAGAGATCTCATGTTTAGCCTTGCCCTTTTCTTCTTCCAAGAATTGCCCTTCTTAAACTTAGGCTTGTTTTGGACCGCCATCACATGGCTACTGCCAGCACCTTTCTTGATATCAGCCTCTACTGTTTTAAGCATGCCACATAATTCATTCAAGCCCTTCTTCGCCCCATGCATATGGTAGTTCACGACGAAATTTCCATAGC
Source organism: Miscanthus floridulus (assembly GCF_019320115.1). Lineage (NCBI taxonomy): Eukaryota > Viridiplantae > Streptophyta > Magnoliopsida > Poales > Poaceae > Miscanthus > Miscanthus floridulus. The sequence goes on from NC_089585.1 coordinate 53,665,877, forward strand.
TGGGCGGAAGAGACGCGAGAATAAAATTAGTAGCTAATTCAGGGCCAATTGGGAAGCCCAGCTTCTCCAACCTCTGAGTGTAACCAACCATTTTGATCACATGTGGCCCAACTGCTACGCCCTCTGCTAACTTGGTTTTAGCAAAAGCCTTTCAGACATTGAACCTTTCAGTTCTGGCTTGAGTCTGGACCACATCATTGAGCGCCAGGATCATATCATGCGCTGCATGGTTATTGTCAAACTGCAACTGCAGATCTGGTTCCATACAAGCAAGCATAAGGCAACTCACTTCAAGATCAGCATCACATGCTCTCTTGTAAGTGTTTTTCTCTACAACAGGTGCATTATCAGTAGGCTCTTATGGTAATGGGGTGTCTAGAATTTCTTCCTTTTTCTCAGCCCTAAGAACAATTCTCAGGTTGTAGATCCAATCTGCATAGTTTGTTCCATTCAACTTATCTTTCTCAAGAATTGAACGCAAAGTAAATGGTTGATTGCTAGGCGCCATTTATCTACAACAAAAGTAATGCAAAATACTAAGACAATGTATCCAAGACAGAGTAAACAATATTAAACCTTTAATAGAATCTACTCCCACTAAAATCAATATCCCTCTCTTGAAACTTAGTGATTCATGACCCACAACTAACAAGTCTACTAGTGAGCTTTAGCATCACCGCTAGAAGACATGGTAGATTGGTAAGCAACTCTTTGCTAATCATATCACATATGACTCTTGTTGTTGGGTAGCATCTCTATGCTTTGGTGCCCAACTACTCATGCTCCAAGGTCCCTAACCGTTAGGATGACCTTGTCCAAGTAACCAACCCTTCTGCTGTAAGTATCCGATACGAACCTGTCTAGTCAAGAAAAACCAGTGGCACCCTAATTTCATAGACCCACCACCGATTGTACAAGATACATGACAGTGCAAGATTTGGGGAAGCATTTTAACTTAAACATTGTGAGGGATCGTTGTACTTCACCATTGCATGTAGACAAAAACATTATCGCACGTGAAAGTAGAACATAGTAAGAACGGCATTAACACAGATGTGACATGGTATAGCCCATTGTTCCTTTGGGGATCTCCATCTCCATCGAACTGTTCCTCATGATGATCTCCATCTCCATGATCCATGTATGCCATCCTTTAGTGATGAGTCCACCAAGACTAGCTATCACTAACACAAGGCAGTGAAGAAAATTACATAGTCATGGATAGGATCATCACAGTTTGGCACGCATGCCATTACATCAAATTGACAATATCTTTGTGGCTCTAGCCATATTGTCATACTCACTGACCTGCAAGCCATGAATTAATTACATACATGCATCACATACATATAGGGGCTATACCAGTCATAAATTCCTGCAAAACAGAGTTAACTGATTCCGACGTCTAATCTTAAAACACTGAAAACACCATCTTCCCGGCCGTTTTTCGCAAATCTAATTTCAGCAAAACCGCCAAGGGCGGTGACAATTGGATGTAAAATTTTTTCTCTACAATTTTCATTTAGAGTTCGTCTCAATCCGAGGTCGTATGGAAAAGTTATGGTTGTTTTACCGAACAACACTTTTCCTTGCACCCCGGCGCCCGGCAGGAGATCCAATCTATCACCGTTGCGCATCACATGCGCTCGGCACTTGACCTAGGTTCGATTCGATCAATCTGATTGATCTCCATCTTTCCATGACTGGATTTACATGTATCACTTAACTCGAATGGCAGAATTCCGACCAGTACGAGTAGATCGTTACAAGACCAACACGGTAAAATCACGAACCATGATCAGAGACTCATCTACAACCACGCATATCTCCATACGCACTCATCTGAACCTATAACAATGCAACAACCCGCTCTAGTACGAATGTAGGGTTATGAGGATGCTATGCTAGCCGAAAAACAAAAAAATTTGACCTCATAAACCAGGATCTACTATCAGTTATAGATCATGGGATTACCACTAGACGCGCAGGTGCAGCAGAAGCGACTCGATGTAGTTGTACATGTCGTAGCAGTGCCATGCAGTTGCAAGGTCATTCATACATCCGTCTCCTTCATGTGGTTTGTCCTTGTGCTCTAGATGCAGCACCTCCGAGGTATCCACACGTACAGGGAGCAAGCATTGCGCCTCCGGACTGCTAGGTCCACGAGGAGCAGCAGGTGCGGGCGTAGGATGGGCGGCGGCGGCTGCCAAAAAGGTGTGGATACCTAGCCCCGTTGCCCACCCCACTTATTTATAGGCGTCCCTAATGAGCTCCCAAGTTGGAGGCCCATTAGTAACCCTAAGCCTTGTCTAACTCAGATCCAATCTGAATTAGGCTTCCAACCCCTTAAGCGTGCGACCCTATGGGTTCACGCACACATAGACATGGCCTGAGTACTCCTACTCGGCCATTAGTTGATAGCGGCCTCTAGCAAGGCATGCCAACTCCTATGCGTATGCAAAGATCATATCAGACGAACCACCACAAAACCACATACTTGTTATTCCCTTGCCTCACGATATTTGGTCCAAGTCATAGGTTAACACCTAACCCAAGCACGTCCATGCATTTCTTGATCTAATCATTAGAGTGATCCGGTGATATATCTCTCATATAGAGAGGGGCAAATTCCATCTGATTGTCTATGTCTCATAGCATGTTTCCCGACAAACCCAAAAAAACCACCTTTATAACTACCCTGTTATGGAGTAGCATTTGATAGTCCCTGAGTAGGTCATTTCACATCTTGAATACATACAACAATCTCAGGTCTAAGGACATAACGTACATGATGTAAATAGAGATAATAATGACATCTCACGTTGGGTCAGTCCAGCCCCATGTCATACATGTGCCCACATTATTAGTTTGACATCTCCATGTCTATGACTTGTGAAACATAGTCATCAACTAATAATGTGTTGATCCATTATTCATGTTTGTCCTCACACGAGCTCTGACCAGGGACAACATTAGAATAACCATACAAGTAAAAGAGTTTCACAAACAATTCACATAATTGCTAATCGATATAGGTTGTCTTTAATGGAAATTCAATGAACTCATAATATATCATGGATACAAGGCAATATAATCATCTCTATGATTATCTCTAGGGCATACTCCCAACACCTGCACCTATGCCTGAGCCACTCTAGGAAGAGCCTGAAGAAGAACCCGAAGAAGAACCCGAAGAAGTGGAGGTCGTTGTATTGTCTGATGATGATGATGAGGATGTCGTTCAAGAAGATCAGCCTACCCCTACCATAGGATGGACTACAAAGATCTAGTATAAGCCAAGGTGTGAATCCTCCATTTTGCACCACCGACTTATGGGGATTCTTCGAACCTACTACGCTGATTGGGACGCAGCTGTGGATTATGTCTGCGAAGAACATATGCACCCTCTAGAGGACACTTATTGGAAGACTAGGGCATGCATCTCCATCAGGGATCAAGAGAAGGAAGCATACTAGCTGGACGGGAGCTATTCGCATCATGTTCGTCGTGCCACCATGGAAAATGGCATAGAAGATTCAACCGTTGAAGCCTACATGGGTCTCCGTGGCCGCCATTTTGAGGATATGAAGGAGGACCAATATTGATTCCTCCCTCACCAACACCCTAAATTAGAGTGGGCAATGATGGACCCTCAGATCATGGATCCAACTACTCAAGTGATGGTACACTTTGGCTGTGAGTTAGTAGGAAAGATTCGGCGACTGGAAGATCAATTAAAGGCACAATAGGAGACTCTTAAGAGATATCAATAGGTGATAAATGACCAAAGGGTGAGCCTCATCTTGCCAAGGATTTATGAGAAGCTTTCCCATAAACCTCACCCATAGGTGTTGGAATTCCCTTCTATGTAATAAGACGTTAGTAGCACGGGTCAAGTCGAGTCTAGTAGTGTGGTGTGAACTTTGGTGTGCCTAGTTGATTTATTGTTATATTTATATGTGAGTTGGATTTTTGTAATGAGTTCTGGAACTTTGTGGGCTTGTCCATAAGTTCCATAGTTAAGAATATTAAAGTTTGAGTCAATAAATAAATAGTTGGGTTTGGTACATCTTGTTCTCTCGGATTTGTTTTTCGGAGTAGTCTGCCCTTATCTCAATGCCCATCTAAATCTACTCAACCAAAAATTATGAATTTTTTATGGGAATAACTAGACTTAAGTATGTTTCTAATGACACTAGAATCACCCCAAAATCTAATTTGGTCTGAGAGATATAGCTGTTTCAAGTTGAAGTTTCTGTGCAGTCTAAAATCTAGAATAGTTTCGGTTGTGTTCTATTTTTGTTTAACCTAATTACTGAATCTGGGCACATATGAATAAAAGTTGTAGATAATTTCTTAAGCTTTCCAACCATGTAAAGAACACCTCTTTTGGATATATGAAACTCGAGATATGACTGTTTTACCGAGCTGCTGATGTTGGAACTCGTCTAGAAAATTTTCAGAATATATTCTATATCTCTATAAGTGTCTATAACTTAGAAATCTCTAAATTTTGAATATTTGTGTTGAGCAACTTTTGGCAGTGCAGACATAGCTTATGCAAGCTCTAGTGCAGAGTTAACCAATTGGTGGAGCACCTCATGATAAGCGTGGTGAATTCTTGAAGGGCCGCCCCCTAGTGTTTTCACATGCCATTGATCCACTAGAAGCAGATGATTGGCTTCGTGCAGTGGAAAAGCAACTTAACATATCATAGTGCAATGACTAGTAGAAGGTGTTGTACGCGTCAGGACAACTCTAGGGAGAAGCTCAAGACTGGTGAGAGGCATTTGAGTATAGACGTCCCACTAATGCTCCTCCTATCACCTGATAGGAGTTTAGAGAGAATTTAGATCCTACCACATAGCTGAAGGATTGATAGAGCTAAAGCAGGAGGAATTCAAGGCTTTGAAATAGGGGTCTATGTTTGTAGCTGAGTATCATGACAAATTCGCTCAGTTGTCATGCTATGTTTTGAATGAGGTGGTTGATGATGCTGATAAGCAACGTCATTTTCTCAAGGGTCTGTATGATGGCCTGCAACTCTAGCTTATGTCCAATACATACCCTAATTTCTAGACGCTGGTGAACCGCGCTATTGTTATTGACAATAAGTGCAAAGAGATGGAGGCTAAGAAGAGGCGGCTTTAGGGATAGGCCTTTGGGAGTAATACTCGTTCGTGCACCAACCCTCATCAAAGCTTCCAACAGAGGTACCAGGGACCCCCTAATAAATGGAATCACAACCCAAACCAGTAGTGTCCACTGTATGAGCAGTAGAATGGCAATCAATGTCCCCAGTAGTAGAGTGGTCAGCAGACACCATGATAGGGAGCGCCTAACAACACTCCCATAAAGACCAGTGCACCCAGCATCCCTAATGTATGCTATTGTTGTGGAGAAGTTGGGCATTATGCCAACCATTACCCTAAGAAGTAGAATCAGCTAACACCCAAGGGTCAACACAGTAATCCAAAAGGAATGCCTCAAAAGCCAGCACCCAACATGGGAAAGGTGAATCATGTGTCTACAGAGACGGCGCTTGCAAAACCAGAAGTCATGCTCGGTACATTTGATGTCAATTCCACTCCTGCCACTGTTCTATTTGATTTTGGAGCTTCGCATTCTTTCATATCACAAGCATTTGTTAGAACGCATAGCATACCCTTATGTGCCATGAAAAATCCTATACTAGTAAACTCACCAGGAGGTAGTATGCAAGCTTCTTATTGTTGTCTTCCAACTAGTCTATCTTTAAGGGGGTAGAGTTCAAAGTGAGCCCCATTGTGTTGAGAACATCTGGCATTGATGTGATTCTAGGTATGGATTGGATGAAGCAAAACCAGGCAGTAATTTAGTGTTAGGAGAATGTAGTTGTTGTGACCACACCAAATGGAGACAAAATCAGTGTTGATGTTGTAGTACAAGCACAACCAACAGCCATAGTGAACCAACTTGATGATTGCATCAACAAGGAGGACCCGGTAGTGGATGAGTTTCTAGATGTGTTCCCCGATGACTTGCTAAGTATGCCACCTGACTGTGACATTGAGTTTAGTATTGAATTATTACCTGTAATTGCACCTATAGCTAAGCGTCCATATAGAATGGGGGTTAATGAACTAGAGGAACTTAAGAAACAAATAAAAGAGTTACAGGAGAAAGGTTTCATTCATCCTAGTTCGTCACCTTGGGGACCACCGGTTATATTTGTTGACAAGAAGGATGGTAGCCAGGGGATGTGTGTTGATTATCGGTCACTAAATGAGGTTACTATCAAGAACAAGTACCCACTACCTAGAATTGATGACTTGTTTGACCAGTTAAGAGGTGCTTGTGTTTTCTCTAAGATTGATCTTCATTCTAGTTATCATCAATTGAAGATTCGTGCCACCGACATAACCAAGAAGAGCACGCTGAACATCTAAGGTTGGTCTTGCAGAAGCTTAGGGAACACAAGTTGTATGCTAAGCAAAGCAAGTGTGAGTTTAGGTTGAAGGAAGTTTCTTTCCTAGGTCATGTTGTCTCTAATGGTGGAATGGTAGTAGATCCAAGAAAGGTGAGAGATGTGTTGAATTAGAAACCACCAATCGATGTGGGAGAGATTCGTAGTTTCTTGGGATTGGCTAGATACTACAGAATGTTCATAGAAGGGTTTTCTAAACTTGTCAAGCCTATGACAGCTCTATTGGAGAAAAATGCTAAGTTTGTGTGGTCTGAGAAGTGCTAGGTTAACTTTGAGGAATTGAAGAAGAGGTTGACTATAGCCCCAGTGTTGGTTTTGCTAGATTTGAGCAAGAATTTTTCTATCTATTGTGATGCATCTCATAAAGGCCTCGAATGTGTTCTTATGCAAGAGGGAAGAGTAGTGGCCTATGCATCCCAATAGTTGAGAAAGCATGAGCTAAACTATCCTACTCATGATTTAGAGTTAGCAGCAGTGGTTCATGCTTTGAAAATATGGAGGCACTATCTTATCGGACATAAGAGTGATATCTATACCGACCACAGGAATTTGAAGTACATTTTCACTCAGATAGATCTGAATTTGAGACAACATCGATGGTTGGAGTTGATTAATGATTATGATCCAGAAGTACACTATCATCCTAGAAAGGCAAACGTTGTTGCCAATACTCTCAGCAGGAAGAGTTATGTCAATGAGGTGCAAGTGATGCCTATGTCAAGGGAATTAAGTGCTGAATTTAAGCAATTAAACTTGGGTTTCATCGCTAATGCAGTAGAGTTGGTGATAGAGCCTACATTAGAGCTAGAAATATGCAAGGGTCAGTTATAGGATAAGAGGTTAAAGTAAATAGCGGAGAACATAGTGATTGGTAAGGCACCAGGTTTCTATATGGATGATAATGGAACTCTTTGGTTTGGGAAAAGCCTATGTGTGCCTGAGAATAAGGCTATACGAGATGCAATTCTTCATGAGGCATATGAGTCTGCTTACTTTATTCATCCCAGGAGTACAAAGATATATTTGGATCTAAAAGAAAAGTATTGGTGGTATGGACTTAAGAGGGATGTGGCAGAATATGTTGCTATATGTGATACATGTAAGAGAGTTAAAGCGAAACATCAAAGACCTACAGGATTATTGCAACCAATGAACATACCAGAATGGAAGTGGGAAGAAGTTGGTATGGATTTTATTGTTGGGTTACCACGCACTCAGAGAGGTTATGATTCAATATGGGTGATAGTGGATCGGTTAACTAAGGTTGCTCACTTTATATCGGTAAAGGCTCATTATAAAGGACCAAAGTTGGCCCAATTATATATGGAGAAGATAGTGTGTCTACATGGAGTTCCCAAGAAAATTATGTCTGATCGAGGTACTCAATTTACATCTTATTTTTGGCAACAAGTACATAGTTCATTGGGAACAAAGTTGAATTTTAGTACAGCATATCACCCTCAGACAGACGGACAAACTGAAAGGACAAATCAAATTTTAGAGGATATGTTGAGAGCTTGTGCGTTGTAGTACGGTACAAGTTGGGACAAGAGCTTGCCTTATGCAGAATTTTCATATAACAATAGTTATCAAAAGAGTCTCAATATGATGCCTTTCGAGGCTTTGTATGGACGAAAGTGTAGAACCCCATTGTTTTGGAATCAAATGGGAGAAACTCAAGTGTTTGGACCAGACATTTTAAGAGATGCAGAGGAGCAAGTAAGGATGATTAGAGGTAACTTGGGAGTGGCGCAGTCTCGATAGAAGAGTTATGCTGACACTCGGAGAAGAGAATAGGTTTTTGAAATAGGGGATTATGTTTACCTAAAAGTGTCACCAATAAGAAGTGTGAGAAGGTTTAACATGAAAGAAAAATTAGCACCAAGGTATATTGGGCCTTTCAGAATTATGGAGAGACATGGGGAAGTGGCTTATCAGTTATAATTGCCTAAGAGTTTGTCAGGTGTACATGATGTGTTCCATGTGTCTCAATTAAAGAAGTGTTTGCATGTACTTGAGGAGCAGATACTATTAGAGGAGCTTATAGTTAAGGAAGATCTCACCTATGAGGAATTTTCGGTAAAGATTTTGGAGACAGCAGAAAGGGTTACGAGGAGCTGAGTTGTAAAGATAAGTAAGGTTCAGTGGAATCGGTATATAGAAGATGAAGCTACTTGGGAAAGAGAAGAGGATCTGAGGAAAACATATCTGTAGCTTTTTAAGTAAGCATCATCTGAATCTCAAGGACGAGATTCATTTTAAGGGGATAGAATTGTAATACATAAAATTTGCAAGATTTTAAAATAGGAGAAAATGATTTAATAATGCATTTTGTGAGCATTTAAATTTAGAAAAAATGATAACTTTGTTAAAATTAAAATCAATTATAAGGTACAGCTACATGTTTGTGCCTTCATGCTGATGCATACTTATTTTTGTGATGTTTGGGTTTGATCAAAATTTCAGAAGGATTTAAATTTGATTTGAATTTGGATTTGAAAATGAAATTTAAAAAAGGAACTCTTCCTCCTCCCTCTCTTCTGGCCCACCTTGGCCTTGCTTTATTTTCCATGGCCCAATAGCTGCTCAGCCCATATTCCCGCAATAGCCTAGTCCCCCGCGCCTCCGCTCCTTCTCTCCCACAACAGCCCAGCAGGCTGGCCCAGCACCGCATCGCAAGCTCCTTTCTCTCCCACGTGTCTCGCTGACTTGTGGGACCCATGTGTCAGCGTCATCTTCAACCTTCGGTCATCTCCTTCCCGGACACTACCTGCCACCCCGACTTCACCGCTGCCATGACTCTGTTCGGCGTGCGCTCCAAGTTTCCCTGGCCTTAAATAGTAGCCCTACACCACGTCGCCTCTCCATCAAGTCTTGCCAAAGCCGCTACCTCACCGAGTCGCCGAGCCGTCGTGAAACCCTAGTGCCACCGTCTATCATTTGCCTCGCCGAGCCGCGCGCCGCCTCCCTTCGCTCCGCACCATGGTAAGCTGCCTAGCCGAGTTCGCCATTCTCTCCTCTTTCTCCTAGTGCCCTCGGTTTATTTCCCCATGGTCCGTAGGCCATGTTCTACGTGCACCGCTCATCTCCTGCCATGGCGCCGCCACCAGCTCACCGCTTAGCTCACTGTCGACCACGTCGGTCTGCTCTCTCTCTTTGATCTATTCCCAGTCGTTCAATCTTGATTCAACGGCTTAGTTCGGCAGGTACCGATTTGACCGTCCGTTTTGCAAAAGAGCCCCTGAAATTTTCTAAGTTCAAACCCACGGTTCAAAGCGTATTCCTAGAATACATTTTATTTTTCAAAATGTGTAGTTTCTTCGTTTAGATCTAAAATACGCTTTCATCTATTTACAGTTTTGCCGCTAGTCTTATTTAGGCCATAAAATCTTCATTTTAACTCTGATTTAATCCGTTCAACTTACGTTAAGTTCATAATTGTGTAATCTACATATTCATACTACTGTTATGCACGTTGTTAAGTTTTAACATTCAATGTTGGATTTAATCTATTAAATGAAATCTTGTTTAATTCATAATTTCTTCATTTTAGCTCTGATTTTTGTTATCTTTGTGTCTGTGTGTTCATAGCGAGACGTATATTCGTTCTACAAACTTTTTATCTTGATTTTATGCTAGTTGGTGTACTGTTCTAATCTATAGTCTTTATTTGCTATGCATGATGGTTTCTGGATGCTTGTATGTTGCTATGATTATCGAGTATAGATGGTGAGCAATTCGTGGGTGATCAAGACTACTACTTTGACGATCAAGATCATCAGGAACACTTTATTCAAGGCAAGTATAGCATGGGATCATCCTTGTTTCCTATCGACTTTAATACATTTAATTCATATTGCTTGTGTCCCCTTGATAGGGATTCCCTAGAATTTAACTTATACCTTGTCTCCTATGGGATATGCATTGGGTAGCTTTGTTAGTGCTCAACTAAACTATGATCATGTAACTTGATTATTGGTACATGCAATAAACATTAAAACATGACTTTTTAGCAAGTTGGTAACAAGGGGCTGGAGTGTTTAGCTACTTTCTAAATGCTTCAAATTCCTCTCCCTAAGGACTTATCTATAAGCAAACATTCGCGACTTATAGTATAGCTATGAGGGCTACATGGCTCTAGCTTTATCTCAAGTATGAGGTCCTTTTCTATCTTGTTAGAGGTTACCTTTATGGCATAAGAATGGCTTGCCGAATTGGGTATAGAACAACCTCTACTCTTATGTATATAGCCATGGTGGAATTGTGTCATTCGATAGGGGGGCTCCTATATCTATTTGCCGAGTGAATCTAATGGCCCTAACTTGGTAGATGAACCTTTGAAAGGCTTCATAGTGAACCCTGCCTGCTCACCTTGGAAGTGTTTTGGGAGTTATAAACCTGGGCATATAGGTATCATGACTCACAGTGAAAGTGTACAACCTCTGTAGAGTATAAAACTGGTATATCAGCCGTGCTCACGGTCACGAGTGGCCTTGGACGCTTATGGAATGTAGCACCCAGTTTTGAGAACAAAACTAGATACGCACCATATGTGAGCCTAGGAAGTCAAATCTCACATATAGCTACAAATAAGGGTAATATCAAAAGGCAATGCTCGATATATAACATGCTTAGTATAAAGGATATAACCATAGATAACAACCAACAGAAAGACAACTCCGATCTTCGGGTGAAGACTCCAATCCACAGGGACAACTAACTGGTTGATCACAAAGCCTAACTCCTCTAGACTAGCAATCTGGTACCCATCTGGGATTTTTCCAAACATTTAAAAAGTAAAGCAAGCGTAAGTATATGTCATACTTAACAAATATAACATGGGGTTCATGAGGCTCAAAAGGCTGACATTGGTTAACTACGATTAGCTTTTAATGAGTCATGATTTTAGCAATAGGGTGGCAACAAGTTTATCCACAAGCACACATAAACATATGATCAGGTAAACATGAATAATGAATAGCATAAACAGTAATCATTAGTGAGCATCTTCATCATCGGTATCATCAGTGTTCATCATCTATTCCGTAAGGGTCCAAGGCCGCTCATAACCGTGAGCACGGCTGATATACTAGTTTTACACTCTGCAGAGGTTGTATACTTTCATTGTGAGTCATGATTTACCCTTTCGCCCAAGGTGGCCAACCTCTTGATTTACCCTTTCGCCTGAGCACGTTTGATATACCAGTTTTACAGTCTATAGAGGTCCAAGCCATTCTTGCGCCATAAAGGTAAACACTAACAACCTAGAAAAGGTCCTCATACTAAGCTAAAGCCAGAGCCATATAGCCCTCACAGCTGTACTGTAAGTCCCGGATGTTCGCTTACAGATAAGTCCTTAGGGAGAGAAATCTAGAGCACCATAAAATAGCCCAATGCTCTAGCTGTTTGTTCGATGTTGCTAAAAAGCATCTTTTGGTGTTTATTGCATATTCCATTAGTTAAGTTACAAGATCATGGCTTTAGTTGAGCACTAGCATCATAGTACCCAATGCAATAAACCATAGGAATCAAGGAATCTAGGATATCAAATAGCTAAGAAAATTACTATGGTTGCCAAGGTAGACATATGCATATGATTAAAATGATATTAAGGTGAATAGGACAACAAGGAAGATCCCATGCTATACTTGCCTTAAACTCAACTTCTTCTATTGAATTGTAACCTGTAAAGGACTTCTTCTGGATCACCAACTTCTTTAATATCACCAACGCAAAGCTCACCTGACTGGACATAATCATAAAGCACGACACAAGCATCCATGCAATCATACACGAAGCAAACAATAGATCTAAATTAGAACATTACACCAAATATAAAATCAAGATGAAAAGTTTGTAAAACAAATCTACGTCTCGCTACGAACACACAGACGTGAAAAAGCACTCTAATCGGAGCTATAACCAAAAAGTTATGAATTAAATAAGATTTCCTTTAATAAAATAATAGATTAAATCTAACCTCAAATTTTAAAAGTTGAAAATATATTTAACAGTAGGACGAACATGTAGATTACTCAATTACGAATCTAACGCAACTTGAATGGATCAAAATAGAGTTAAAACGAAGATTTTATGGCCTAAATAAGACTAGTGGCAAAAGTGTAAATAGATGAAAGCGTGTTTTGGATCTAACCGAAGAAACTACGTTTTCAAAAGAAGAAAATGTATTTTGAATCTAACAGAGGTTGTATAGTTTCACTGTGAGTCGTGATTTACCCTTTTGCCCGGGGCAGCCAACCTCCTGATTTACCCTTTCGACGGAGCACGACTGATATACCAGTATTACACTCTGTAGAGGTCAAAGCCATTCTTCCACCATAAAGGTAAACACTAACAAGCTAGAAAAGGTCCTGATACTGAGCTAAAGCAAGAGCCATGTAGCCCTCACAGCGGTACTGTAAGTCCTAGATGTTCGCTTATAGATAAGTCCTTACGGAGAGGAATCTAGAGCACCATAAAATAGCCCAATGCTCTAGCCCCCTTGTTCTATGTTGCTAAAAAGCATCTTTTAGTGTTTATTACATATTCCATTAGCCAAGTTACAAGATCATGACTTTAGGTGAGCACTAGTGTCGACGAAATATGGTCGGCAGTCTACCTAGGGGTATACCCAAGGTAGTAGATTATCGGCAGACAGATGCGCAAGCTACAAACAAGATGGTGACGCAAGACAGACATGAGGTTTTATCCAGGTTTGACCGCCATAAAGGCGTAATACCTACGTCCTGCGTCTGATTGTATTGCTGTATGTCAATGAGAGATGTTTTTGAGAGGGGTCCCCTACCCACCTTATATAGTCCGGGGGGCAGGGTTATAGATCTGGAAACTAATCCTAACTAGTTACAATTGCCATAAGTGGCCGAATAAGGATTCCTATTCTAACCGACCTAGATCTTGCTTGATCTCCAAGTCTGCCTTGATTCCTTGCGCGGGACTCTGAGCAAATTGGCCGGGCCGCACGTTGTCTTCTAGTGGGCCAATCCCCCTAGTCCAGGCCGGCCTAAGCCTAGCCATAAGGGTATAGGGGTTAATACCCCCATAGCTAGTCCCCTGAGCACCATGTATTATGTTGCGACACGCCGTTCGATCTTCTTCGACTAATGCGATCTGTCTTCATATCATCTCCGACTAGCTGAAACATTGACCAAGCAAATGTGCCAGTGTCCTGGTCAGCACAGAGAGCAGTAGACCACGATTATAGCCAAAGATTCCGGTTGTCCGAAGAATGCATGGTGCTCTAAAGAAAAAAGAAAAAAGATTTCTTTCCTAATCAAGTGTGCCCACTTGTATTTCTAAAAAGAAATGTAAGTGACCCTTTTATAGTAGCAGTTATGGCCAATAGTCAGAGTGTAGGGGTTGATAAAATAAGCACATTCACCGCAAGGCGAAGTGTGCCCACTTAGTCCCCGAGCCTGGTAGTAGGTGACGTAGGCACGTGGTGCCAGGGTCTAAAAAGAATTCCTAGGTAAGTTGAGAATCCAATCGTCGTACAATCGATACGAGATGCACCGGCAGGTGCATCATACCGATGTAGTCCCCGAGCTTGCTGGAAGGCGAGGTATCAGCATTGTAGCAAGGTCTAAGTGAGAAAAAATAAATGCCTCTCAACTGTATGTGAGTACAAATCAAATGTAGCCGAGGAGAGCGGTCTCCGAGCAATGGTTGGAGAGTGGTCGGGGCAGTCCCCGATCGCAGCATGGGAAAAACGATGAATCCCTAAGAATAATCGTAGTCAGTTTAGTCCCTGAACACGAGGGTGGTTGAGACAGTCCCCGAGCTTCGATGGTGGTCTAGACAGTCCCCGAGCACGATGGTGGTCTGGACAGTCCCTGAGCATGAGGGTGGTCTGGACAGTCCTCGAGCACGAGGGTGGTCAGGACAATCCCCAATCACAAAAAGTGTGGCAAAAAACCTTTTGCCACTTGTACTATTATGCCACTTTTACTATTATTTTTTGTATTTGCTTATGTATTTGCTCTAACAAGTCTGGTCTGACATGTCTGGTAAAAAAAGTAGACGGGTATAGCACGTCATTTTGCCTTTTTGTCTTGTCAAGCAAATAGTTGCATGGCACCTGTGAGTAGGTGCGTCAGCGTGGGCCCTCTCACACTGGCAACGAAGAGGCGCATATATTGGCGTAGATCTCGAGGCTGTGAAAACAACCATCTACGGCGCGTGCGCACGTCTCCCAAGAATTCTAGGCAGACGAAACGGCATAACTTTTGGGTTAAATACGGTATATGATAGGTCAGTTACTATTTACTAAACCCCATTGCTTTTCACAACCGCAGCTTTCTTCTTCCTCTCGCCAACCCTAATACATCCGAAATCGCCACCATTCAATCCGTCACCATTTCCCCATTCACCAGCAAGGTCGGAGTCATGGCGAAAAGTGATGCGTAGAAGAAAGCAGGGGTCATGGCGAAGGAGTGGTGGAAATCGAAAAGCAATGAGCAGACCATTGAAGACCTCATCACCATGGGGGTACTCCACAATAAGGAGCTCGTAGGATGGCATGCGCCGGAGGGCGAGGGGTACCCCAATCCACAATCAGGTGAGATCGTGGTGTTCGAGGATTTCTTTAAACAGGGATTTGGGGTTCCAGTACATCCATTTCTTCAGGGGCTCTATCTTTACTATGAGATTGAGATTTGCAATCTGCATCCCAACTCGATCCTCCTTGTCACCACTTTTATACATCTCTACGAAGCATATGGCGGCTTCTAGCCCCATTTCGATTTTTTCCGCCATCTTTTCTGTTTGCGGAAGAAAGGAAGCGGTGGTTCGAAGATAGCCGGGGGTGTGTACCTCAACCTCTGTGATGACATGAAAGCCCAGTACCTGCACTGCCCATGGAACATGTCGCTCAACGACTGGTACAAGAAATGGTTCTACATCCACGAAGAGCCAAACATGATCACGCTGTGAGATGTGGGCTACATTCTAGAGAAGAAGACAAGCTGGTCGGAGAAGCCCTAAGCACCTAGAACAGATTCTAGAAATATTTGGAATGATCCCGTGGAAAAAACTGGATGGTCTGAGCATGGTCGGGAGCTTCATCAGCCGACGGATCCAGCCCTGCCAGAGGAGGGTACATCTTGGCTATGAGTATCAAGGGAGCGCGGACTCGACGAGGACGAGGCAGGGGGCGCTTGACAAAATCAAAGTCAAAGTTAGAATTGGCGAGCTTTTTAACTTAGCCGATCCAAATTATGCCAGATTGAGCGACATCGAGCATGCTTTCAAGCTTGCCCGACCTCCCCCAAAGGTAACTAATCTTGCCTTGTACCCGTAGTTTTATATTATGGTAGGATAAGTGGAAACTTACTGTGTTCACTCCTTTTTGTTACCCAGGTTAATGGTCGGGATAGAGCGACAATGTTTGTGTCGCCACCCCCTAGAGTAGAGTGGCCACAAGGTGCTGATCTCACCACCCAGACCAGCGTCGAGATCGAGGACGAGGACATCAACTGGGCGGTGCTCGGAGCTGGAGAGGAGGCAGCGGTCGGCTGCCCCCAAACAGTCGAAGAAGAGATCAGTAACCACCCTGCTCACCGGGGGGCGCTAAATATCAATGAGCCCGAGGGGGACCCAGAGGAGAACCCGGCCAACAAGCGTCGGCAGGTGATTTTTGCTTGGTCGGACGATGACGTAGAGGAGGGAGAGGATGCAGACATCTTTTGACTTGTCCCTCGAAAAAGGAGGAAGCAACTAGTGTCGATGGAGCAAGGTGGCTCCTCCACGCCTATGGGACCTACATCGCCGACGGCGGTGAAGGATGCAGCCGAGTCGACCTCGGGAGTACCTAGGCAAGGAAGGCGACCAGTAATGGGATCGACAATTCGACCAAGCACGCCACCGACCACTGCAACGTGAAGGATGAGTGGTGGAGGGGTTGAGAACCAAGGCCCAGCAACAGTGCTAGGATGTAGAGGGAGAACAAGAGTCATCCGCATAGCTCAGTGGAGCAAGTACGGCCTGAAGAGACGTGCCTTCTCCACCTCATTCCGTGCTTCCAACATGTAAGTATTTGTAATCCTTGATGTAAGTTATCAATTTGCATTGAATATGATTGCCTTCTAAACTTATCTTGGATGTACTAGTTCAGCATCCATAGAAAGTCCAGGACTAGCTAGCCAGAAGTAGCGTGGCTCCGCCAATAAGTTTAGAGCAGACTACCCAGCAGCCAGGCCACCAAGGAAGCCATAGTAGAAGATCCATCGGGGCCTTAGCAAGCGAGCAGTCAGACAACAGTCCCTAAGCAGGTGGTCGAGGGACCAGCTGAGCCGGGCACTGAGTGCTCCAAGCGCTAAACCTTCTAAGGGCAACACCTCAATCGTCGAGGGTGATGGAGCAGACCAAGGAGCAACAGGCCGGAGGTGAGAGCACATCCCACATTTACCGACGCTTGTAGCTCATGGGAAGGCTGTGGTGATCACAGATGCTACCAATGCTGGGCTAGCACTAGGACCCAAAGAAGAGCCTAAAGAGGATGAGGTGGAGGAGGTCCTGGGCCATCCGCAAGACAATCAACAACATGTGTATGTGTCGCGTTGGCGGAACAACCAATGGGTTGTCCATGAGGAAATCCTAGAGGTCGAAGAAACCAAGAAAGTTGAATGGGTGGCAAAACGGCTTGTGATGGAGGTGCAGGTAAGCTTTGCTTCACCCCCTAGTCTTGCTGTCTAGTCATAGTTGTCTTACTTAGCTATCTGCACATAGGACTTAATGAAGACCACAAGGTACCGCAAGAAATGCTTCGACCAGATCGAGGGGATCGCTGCAAGCAACAAGGAGCTGACGGCGGAGGTGGAACGCTTGCGCCAGTGACTTGAAGCCGCCAATCATGAAAAGATGGTGCAAGAGTCCCAGAACCAGAACCTGGTCATCCAACTCAGTAATAAAGAGTAGGAAAGAACAAGTAAGTAGCCATTTTATTGTACCGACTACTGATAAGTGCTGTTGCATTTTTGGTAGTAACAGCTATAGTGCAGGCTTAGAAGCTGAAGTGATCCATCTCCGAGAGGAGAATAGTCGTGCGGTCGTGGAGTGTGATTGCCTGAACGAGAACAATAGAAAACTAGCGCAAGACTAGTCGTAGCTCTGGGACCACACGACCAAGATGATAGAGGAGCTAAAAGGTAAGTTGTCCAAACGCCTTTGCTCATTTTTGTTGCGTACCATAGTTTGGCGTGGTCTGACGTTTTAATAGCATGTGCGGTTTGCAGTTATAAAAGTCAATGCAAAGAAGCATCTGGAGGCCATGATGAAAGACCATGACAGCTGGAAGGCGCAATGCCAAGAGATCACCAAGGACCATGACACCTGGAAAAGCTGGTGCCAGGAGGTGGCAAAGGGCATTTTGCTGGTCCTTAACCTCATCGATTCGGCGTTAGTAGAAGATGTGCCAAGGACGTCGCAACTAGGATTGATCGAGAGATGCCAAAAGGCATGGGGATGGTTCTAGGAGTTCGTGAAGGAGGCAGGAGAGTACGTAGGCACACATGTGCTGAGCATGGTATGTGCTCGCTACCCCCTAATCGATCTCAAGCGCCTAGAGGCTTGATACCCGAAGAAGGTAGATCCAGACAAGGCCGAGGAGCTACGGATGACCCAGCTAGACTTGTCGGCGAAAATAATTGGTGACATTAACCTGTGGGGAGGTGCGACACCACCTGTACAAGGAACGCTGTCAACAAGTCAGCTGGGAGTGTCGTTATTTTCAAGCCAACCAATGAAGCCTATGGTCTCAACCAGCCAGGCATCGGTGGGGCCATCTTCTTCAGCTTGATCAATGCTAGAGTCCTCGAGACCCGAGCACGATGTCAGGTCCAGCGAGCAGCAGGAGCCGCATGCCCTGACCAGCCATTAGTGTAGGCTATAGCCGTAGAAGATGTAGTTGTGTTATTGTAAACTTGGACCTTTTCAGGCAAGCTTGTAATAACATAACTGTATATCAACATGAGCTTGTTTGTTTTGTAGAAAACGTGTTTAAGCTCAGATATCATGCTAATGTAACTAAGTTAGAATGTGTTGGTGTTCTATTTAGTTGTACCAGTTTAGTCGACACGTCATCCTGAAAGGTTTGTATGGCCCTGGTTTGTCTTGTGGTCGGAGTGTGAGGTGCGTAGCTTGTGCACACGTAGAAACACGCAAGTCAAACCAGAGAGCACCTGCCGATCACCCGTAGCGTAGAGAGCAGATCCCATGCACGCGTTAGGAGTAACTGGAGATAGGGCCTGCTCCGAAAACCCGAGAAGGAATGGTGGTCGGTTTTAACTAGTAGAGTTAGAATAACAATAGACTTCAAAATGACATATTAGAGTGGTCGGAGAAATCATAATAGCTTTATTGAAATAAATCAATAGTACAAGAGGGGTACATATCTTAGTAGCTAAGCATAGAAACACCTAAGCTTGTCGATGTGCTAGGAATTGGGTATGTCTATGCCGTCTAGGCGAGCTAACCTATAAGATGTAGGGCGTGTAACCTCCTTGATCATGAAGGGTCCTTCCCATGGGGTTGCGAGTTTGTGGACACCAGCCTGATTCGTCTTTCACTTCAGGACCAAGTCCCTGACCATGAAGAACCGCTCCTTGACGTTCTTGTTGTAGTACCTGCGCAAAACAGCAAGGTATTTGGCTGTACGTACGCAAGAATCGAGCCGCTTTTCTTCTGCACTATTCACTTCTAGCTCCAGTACTTCATTGGCCTTGTCTTTGTCTAAGTTCTCTACCCATGCTGATCTGAAGGCTATATTTGCTAGGAGCACTGTCTCAGCGCCATAAACCATAAAGTATGGTGATACGCCGGTATTGCGACTAGGCTGGGTTCTGAGATTCTAGACCACGGCTGGTAACTCTTTGAGCCATCTTCTAGGAGCTTTATCATTCTCTCTATACATCCTCTTCTTGAGTGCGTCCAGGATTATACCATTTGCCCACTCGACCTGTCCAATAGCTCTAGGGTATGCCACCAAGACGTATTTTACTACTATGCTCCTTTCATCGCAGAAGTCCCAAAAAACGTTCCCGGTGAACTGAGTACCCAGACCAGTGATGATGCTATTGGGTATGCTGAAGTGGTGGATGACCTGGTTGATGAACGCGATAGCCTTTTCTGAAGATGCCTTGACCAGGGGCATGTACTCTATCCACTTGGAGAATTTGTCGATCAGCACAAAGACGCATGTAAATTTCCTAGGGGCCGGTTTGAAAGGCCCGATCATATCCAGTCCCTAGCATGCGAAGGGCCATGAGGCTGGTATAGTCTAAATCTCATGTGCTGGTACGTGGATTCTCTTGGCGAAGAACTGACAACCTTCATAATGGTGGACTAGCTTCTCTACATCGGCTATGGCTGACGGCCAATAGAACCCTGCTCGGAAAGCCTTGCCAACTAGCGTTCTCGAGGCCGCATGGTTGCCGTAGGAGCTAGAGTGGATTTTGTCCAGGAGATGTTCACCATCCTCCTGGGTTATACACTTCATCAAGATTTCCTCCTTCGCGTTCTTGCGCCACAATTTGCCATCGACGAGCAGATACTGCTTACTGCAATGCATCAGGCATTCGTTTTCTATCCGATCGGTGTAACCACTACCATCTATCTGGTACTTGATGAAAGGTACTCTCCAATCAGGCTCCTTAGTGGTCAGAGGTGGTTTGGTGGTGTTTGATGTTGGAACCGTAGCCACCAATAGCTGGTCTAGAGGTTTGTCGACCGCGGGATCTTCTTCTTTGATGGAGGGCATGAGCAGGTCTTGAACAAATACGCCATGTGGGACTTTGGCTTGGGATGATCCTAACTTTGATAGCGCATCTACTGCTTGATTTTTGTCCTAGACCACATGTGTGTACTCGATGCCATAGAACTTGCCTTCTAGCTTTCTGATCGATTTGCAGTATGCGTCCATCTTTTCGCTGGTCATATCCCAGTCCTTGTTGAGTTGGTTGATGACTAGAGCCGAGTCTCCATAGACATAGAGATGCTTGACACCGAGTTTGACTGTGATGCGCAGACCATGTAGGCATGCTTCATACTCGGCGGCGTTATTAGATGCCGGAAAATGAATCCTGAGGACATATCGGAGCTGCTCCTTGGATGGTGATACGAAAAGGACTCCTACCCCTGCACCGTCGATGTTGAGAGAGCCGTCGAAGTACATCTTCCAATACTCAGTGGGCCCCTGAGAGGCAGGTGTGCTTAAGTTTGTCCACTCGACGATGAAATCGACAAGTGCCTAAGACTTGATTGTAGTACGGCTTGCAAATTGCAAGGAGAAAGGGCATAGCTCCATTGCCCATTTGACGATGCGCCCGTTCGCATCCTTGTTGCGAATGATGTCTCCCAAAGGGTACTCGGTCATGACCACCACACGATATCTGTCGAAGTAGTGTTTCAACTTTCGGGATGTAATTAGTATGGCGTAGATCAGTGTCTAAATCTGTGGGTACCTGGTCTTGGATTCATTGAGCACATCACTGATGAAATAGATTGGTCGTTGTACCTTGTAGACGTGTCTGGGCTCGTCGCGCTCAACCACCATAGCAGTGGAGACCACTCGATTAGTTGCCACAATATAAAGCAGGAGGGTTTCGTCTTCTCTGGGAGCAGTGAGAACCAGAGGTGATGTAAGGAATTGTTTTAGCTGTGTAAAGGCAGCGTCTGCTGCCTCCGACCACTCAAACTTCTCGGATGCTTTGAGCAGCTGGAAAAACGGTAGTCCTTTTTCACCTAATTTTGATATGAAATGACTGAGGGCAGCCATGCATCCGGTAAGCTTCTGAACATCCTTCACCTTTTTGGGCGGCTTCATCTCCAAGACAGCTTTTACTTTCTCTGGGTTAGGGTGTATGCCGTCGTGACTGATGACATTGCCGGGTAGTATACCAGATGGAACACCAAAGATGCACTTCTTTGGGTTTAATTTCCATTGGAATGTGTTAAGGGCTGCAAAGGTACGTTCTAGGTTGTCGACAAGGGTGTATGCTTCCTTGGTTTTAACAACTACATTGTTGACATAAGCCTCGACAAGGTTGTCCTTTATCTCATCTTTGAGGCAGGCCTGTATGGCGCGTTGGTAGGTAGCCCCAGCGTTCTTGAGCATGAACGACATGGTCGTGTAGCAGTAGACGCCGAAGGGCATGCTGAAGGATGTCTTGATCTGGTCATCCTTTTTGAGAGCGATCTAGTGATAACCAGAGTAGCAATCAAGAAAGGAAAGCAGCTCACAACCGGCAGTTGAATCTACGACCTCGTCTATGCGAGGTAAGCCGAAGGGGTCTTTAGGGCAGTGTTTGTTGAGATCAGTGTAATCAACGCACATTCTCCATTCCTTATTCTTTTTGCGTACAAGAGCTGGGTTGGCTAACCACTCCAGATGATACACTTCTTTGATAAATCTGGCTGCTAAATGCCATGTAACTTCTACCCTAATAGCCTCCTTTTTGTTGTGAGTGAACCGTCGTAGCTTCTGCTTGATGGGTTTGGCCTTGCCATCGACATTTAAGGAGTGCTCGATCAAGTTTCGAGGTACACCGGGTATGTCAGCGGGTTTCCATGCAAACACACTCACATTGCTTCTCAAGAACCTGACGAGCGCGTCTTCCTATTTAGGATCCAGGTTGGCCCCGATAAGGGCCATTTTGCTGGTATTGCCATTGACCAGCTAGATCTCTTTGTGCTCTTTGGACTTGATGTTCTTGCGTGGGGCCTCGAGCTCTGGGATCTCTAGGTGATCGGCTAGGGTCTTCCTAGCGTCGAGCGTGGTCTCGGCCATGCGAATAGAGAGGTCGTGAGCCTCTGCTATTTTGAAGCTGTCATCCTCGCAGGTATAAGCTGTGTATACATTGCCCCTAAGAGTTAGAACCCCTTTCTCAGTAGGCATCTTGAGCACCAAATACCAATAGTGTGGTATGGCCATGAACTTGGTGAGCGCTGGTCGACCAATGGATAGCATTGTAGGTACCTTCGAAGTCAGGCGACCACGAAGTTGATGTAGTCGATGCGGAAGTTGTCTAGGGTACCAAATTGCGTAGGTAGCATGATCTGCCCGAGAGGTGTAGAGCTCTGTCTAGGGAGAACACCCCAGAACTGTGCCTCGTATGGCTTGAGATCAGCCTAGGTTATCTTCAGAGCTGGCAAACTATTCTTGAACAGTATATCGATGGAACTGCCGCCGTCAATCAGCACTCTATCGAACTAAACCTTGTTGATACAAGGATCGAGAACCAGAGGAAAACGCCATGGCTTAGGTATTGCGGCCCATTGGTCCTTTCTGCTGAAGGAAATCTCGCGGTGAGACCATGGAGGTAGCCACGGATCGGCGATGAGGTTGTCGGCATTGGCCACGTTCGAGCAAGCGTGGGTGAGCAGCTTGCGCTCTCGCTTGGTCTCAATGGACACTCTGCCCCCAATGATGGTGTGGACGCAGTTGGTTGGCTTGATGTACTTGTGACGGGGATCTACGTCTTCATCATCGTTGTCCTCGTTACGCTGCTCCCCTGCATCGTTAGGCTTGTCGGATTTATCTAGAGCCTGTTGGCGCATGTAGATGGATTTGAGAACATGGCAATTCTCCATGGTATGGTTTGACTTGGGATGGAGCTGATAGAGTCCCTTCAATGCTTTGGCGTAGTCTTCTTCATAGTTGCGATGTCTGCCACCTTTTTTAATGGTGTTGACTTTGTCGTCATCTTCCCGAGCACGCTTGCCCCTGTAATCGTCATGGCGATTATGCCACTGATTACGCTGGTCGCAGTGGTCGTGAGAATCATTGCGCTGGTTGTGGGGATCAAAATTGTCGTTCCGACCACGGTTGCTGCGGTAGTCGTCGCGGTGTGGGGGGTGGTCAGAGCGTGGAACCCTTGCTGCTTCTTCGATGATTATCTTTTTAGCATCATCGGCATCTGCATATTTTTTAGCAGTGGCCAGGAGCGTTGTGACCGATTCAGGTCTTTTGCGGAGGAGCTTGTCCCTTAGGGCATCGTGGAAGCGGAGACCAGTCATGAAAGCTTCGATTGCCTCATTGTCGGAGATTGACGGGACCTTGATGCGCATCTCCGAGAAGCATCGGACGTACTCATGCAGTGGCTCATCTTTGCGATCTCGAATCTGCTGCAGATCATATTTGTTGCTGGGTTGTTCGCAAGTAGCAATGAAGTTGTCGATGAATGCTTGCTTGAGCTCTTGCCAAGAATCAAAGTAGTTCACCGGCAAGCTGACCAGCCATTGGTGGCCTTGCATGGCCGACAGCGACTGGGAAGTAATTAGACATGACGTGCTCGTCAGCCATGGCTGATCTACACTGCGGTTTCGTAGAGCATGACCCATAACTCGGGGTTCTCCTTGCTGTCGTACTTCTAGAGTTTTTCGAGCTTGAAGTTTTTGAGCCATATGACTTAGCAAAGGTGAGGGGTAAACTGCTTCAAACCCGAAGGGCCATGTGTAGTATCATATTCCATATGGCGATAGCTTTCGTGGGAATGCACGATCGTTGGCTCTTTGGTTAATGCGATCGCGCAGATCTTGTTCTCCTGAGGGAATGGCGGAGATCCTTATTGCCATCACGACGATCCCGATTTCCCCTCTGGTTGACTCTATGACCGTGGTTATCATGATGATTGCCACGGTTGTCTCATCGATTATCGTCCCAGTTGTTGCGGCAGTTGTCATCCCGACCACCATCATGACCACCGTTTCCACCTGGACGGTTGTCTGATGGGTCGTTGTTGCGTGAGCCACATTGGTTGGGTGACTATGGGTGACTTGAGTACTGGCGACTATGGCTTGATTCGACTGAGATGGACAGAGCCCAGGCTTGGTTTGCGATCTTTGTGGTATGGGCCATAGCAGCCATCAGGTAGGCTTGTACATCATCATGAATTGCCTAGGTTTTCGGGGTGTTGGGTAGTCGTTGCATTGTTGCCATAGCAACAGCTACATTGGCGCTTGGACTCCTGAAGACCTTCTTTTCCCCTACCCTATCAAAGGCATTGTTGAGGTCACATGGCTAGAACCTTATGCGTCGTGCCTCCTCTTCTGCCTTGGCTTCGGCTTGTCTGCGATTAAACCGATCAATATTGTGTGCTTCGTGTGCTAGCCTTTCTTGTTCTATTTCGCCAACTGCCAGTGGTTCGTCATTACTGATGACATTGATCAAGCCTCCTCGCCTTGGTGGGAAGGATGGGAATCGTGGGAACTCCGGGGAGTGGTTTAGGATATCCAGATCGTATTCAACTTCTTCATTGTCACGATGCTGGAGCTTAGTGTGGACGGAGCCATTAGATGCGATGCCGGACGGGGAGCTTGAGCCGCCCTCTTGAACTATGTGGATTGATCCTTCTTGATACTCCTCAATCCTGAACCATGTTGATGAAGTTGCGTAGGCCATCGGGCTGAGCGTGGTAATTCTCCATCAAGGCTTCGCACTTGGAGAGCCGGAGACCCATTCCGGGGGCTGATCGGCGACGAACGGAGTGCCCTTTAGGAGTAGATGTGACCACGAGATCCATACTCAGTCATGCAGGATGACTGGCCCGAGCTGGTTGGGTAGATCTATTATGGGTAGTGGTTACCTACTCGGTAGGTTGATTTTGAATCGAATCTACCAGAGCTAGGTTTTCAGCAAGCTTGGTGCCGACCCGATCGATGGAGTCGAGCAGGTCGGTGTTGTCGATCTGCCTCCCTTTGTAGCGAGGAAGCGAACGACAGGTTGTTGGCGTGGCTAAAGATGATGCTGGTGTAGCCGGAGCTAGATCCAACGTGGTCGGAGCCATAGCCGATGCCAGTGAAGTAGTGGTCGATGCAGATCGAATCCGCACCTCCTCCGTGGTCATGGCGATGAAGTTATCGGAGCTAGTGGTCCAGGTGATCTGGCTGATGGTGAACGTGAGGCCGTTCGGCGTAGCCTATGGATCCAGGGATGATGACCATCTTGTTCTTCTGGGGAGCAGTACGCACACCCCCTACCTGGCACGCCACTGTCAACGAAATATGGTCAGTAGTCTACCTAGGGGTATGCCCAAGGTAGTAGATTATCGGCTGACAGATGCACAAGCTACAAACAAGATGGTGACGTAAGACACACACGAGGTTTTATCCAGGTTCGGCCGCCGTGAAGGCGTAATACCTACGTCCTGCTGTCTGATTGTATTGTTGTATGTCAATGAGAGATGTTTTTGAGAGGGGTCCCCTACCCGCCTTATATAGTCTAGGGGCAGGGTTACAGATCTGGAAACTAATCCTAACCAGTTATAATTGCCATAAGTGGCCGAATAAGAATTCCTATTCTAACCGACCAGGATCTTGCTTGATCTCCAAGTCTGCCTTGATTCCTTGCGCTAGGACTCTGAGCAAATTGGCCGGGCCGCGCGTCGTCTTCTAGTGGGCCAATCCCCCTGGTTCAGGCCAGCCCAAGCCTAGCCGTAAGGGTATAGGGGTTAATACCCCCACAACTAGCATCAAACTACCCAATGCAATAACCCATAGGAATCAAGGAATCCAGGATATCAAATAGCAAGAAAAATTACTACGATTGTCAAGGTAGACACATGCATATGATTAAAATGATATTAAGGTGAATAGGACAACAAGGAAGATCCCATGCTATACTTGCCTTAAACTCAAATTCTTCTTCTATTGAATTGTAACCTCCAAAGGACTTCTTCTAGATCACCAACTTCTTTTATATCACCAACGCAAAGCTCACTGACTAGATATGATCATAAAGCACGACACAAGCATCCATGCAGTCATACACTGAAGCAAACAATAGATCTAAATTAGAACAATACACTAAACATAAAATCAAGATGAAAAGTTTGTAAAATGAATCTACGTCTCGCTACGAACACATAGACATGAAAAGCACTCTAATCAGAGCTATAACCAAAAAGTTATGAATTAAATAAGATTTCCTTTAATAAAATAGTAGATTAAATATAACCTCGAATTTTAAAAGTTGAAAATATATTTAATAGTAGGACAAACATGTAGATTACTCAATTATGAATCTAATGCAACTTGAACGGATCAAAACAGAGTTAAAACGAAGATTTTATGGCCTAAATAAGACTAGTGGCAAAACTATAAATAGATGGAAGCGTATTTTCGATCTAACCGAAGAAACTATGTTTTCAAAAGAAGAAAACATATTTTGAATCTAACAGAGGTTGTACACTTTCACTGTGAGTTGTGATTTACCCTTTCACCCGAGGCGGCCAACCTCTTGATTTACCCTTTCACCCAAGCGCGGCTGATATACCAGTTTTACACTCCGCAGAAGTCTAAGCCATTCTTGCCCCATAAAGGTAAACACTAACAAGCTAGAAAAGGTCCTCATACTGAGCTAAAGCTAGAGCCATGTAGCCCTCACAGTGGTACTGTAAGTCCTGGATGTTCGCTTACAAATAAGTCTTTAGGGAGAGGAATCTAGACCACCATAAAATAGCCCAATGCTCTAGCCCCCTTGTTCTATGTTGTTAAAAAGCATCTTTTAGTGTTTATTACATATTCCATTAGTCAAGTTACAAGATTGGCTTTAGGTGAGCACTAGCATCAAACCACCCAATACAATAACCCATAGGAATTAAGAAATCTAGGATATCAAATAGCTAGGAAAATTACTACGATTGCCAAGGTAGACACATGCATATGATTAAAATAATATTAAGGTGAATAGGACAATAAGGAAGATCACATGCTATATTTGTCTTAAACTCAAATTTTCTTCTATTGAATTGTAACCTACAAAGGACTTCTTCTGGATCACCAATGCAAAGCTCACCGAATGTACATGATCATAAAGTACCACACATGCATCCATGTAGTCATACATGAAGCAAACAATAGATCTAAATTAGAATAGTACACCAAACATAAAATCAAGATGAAAAGTTTATAAAACGAATCTATATCTCGCTACGAACACACAGACGCGAAAAGCACTCTAATCAGAGCTATAACCAAAAAGTTATGAATTAAATAAGATTTCCTTTAATAAAATAGTAGATTAAATCTAACCTTGAATTTTAAAAGTTAAAAATATATTTAACAGTAGGACGAACGTATAGATTACTCAATTACGAATCTAACGCAACTTAAATGGATCAAAACGGAGTTAAAACGAAGATTTTATGGCCTAAACAAGACTAGTGGCAAAACTGTAAATAGATGAAAGCGTATTTTGGACCTAACCGAAGAAACTACATTTTCAAAAGAAGAAAATGTATTTTGAATCTAATAGAGGGATTTTACGCTTTCTGAAAGAGAAAACAGTATTCTGAATCTACTAGAAAGAAACCATGGTTTCGGAATAGAAAAACGTATTCTGGAAGTGCGCCTATGGATTGCGGGTTATATTACGTGTAACTCTAGGGGTTCTTTTGCAAATAAACCCGGTAATGGGGTTCGGGCGATCTTAGACCGTTGGATTGAATCTGGATGGCCCAGATTAGAAAGAAAAGGGAGAGAGAGTCACCAGCCGGAGAGGAAAACCGACGCGGCGGAGCTCCATTACCAGCGGCGAGAAGCTTTCTGAAGCACTTGGTTTGGGTCCTAGAGGCCACGGTTTGACGAGTCGAGAGCACAGGGAATAAGAGGAGAAGACAGTGAACTCACCTAGGGCCTTCTTGAGGTCGACGACGGGTCTACGGTGTCGGGCAGTGCGGCAGCGACGGCGACGGCGAGAGAAGGAGGAGAAAAATCTAATTTACTATACGAGGGATTTCCCAAACTTAGGGGCTCCCCTTACGGTAGTTTTAGTTTGCTTTGCCTAAGGGGTTGGATACATATTTATAGGGAAAAAAACTTCCTACATCTACATCAACTAGCAATATGATACTAATTGATGTATTATTTATTTTCAAACTAGGGGCACCCTCCACATTTACTAATGGACCTAAATAATCATTAAAGCCCATTAGTAAATAAATGCATGGACCTTTGAGATTTATTAGGATTATTGCATATGAGCTTTGAGAGTTGGTTGGAAAATGAGATATATTATGTATTTTTGGAATTAATTAATTTCACGAATAAAATAATTCTAAAAAAGTCCAGAATTGGTATTTAAGCCACGAAAAATACTCCGAAACCTCCGAAAAATTGGGGAAAATTTCTAGAGACACTTTGGAATATAATGAACCCAAATAAAGTATTTGGAGCTCATGAAAAGATTATTGGAACCTGGAACATAAAGATTAAGGTGAAGGAGGTAGGAATTAAATTCCAGAAAAAAGCTGGAAAATTCCTAGAGATAGATATTCGTCTCCTAAACGTATTTAAAAAAATATTTTGCACATAGAAACACAAGGTGCGACCGGCATGAATGCAACCAATACGTTTCTACCTTAAGATAAACTTTAATCTAATGAAAATTTATTATTTCTCCATGTTTTCATGAGCATAAAATACAAAATTAAATCATTTTAGCTCTATTTCAAGAGAAGCAAATTTTAGGGTGTTACATGGAATAGATGATCATTATTAAGTAATTGTTTTTGCTATATATTACTCATGTTTACATTGATCATGTGTTTTACTTTATGATTAAAACAACTTGCTTGCTACTCTTATGCTAAAATTGTGATAACTAAAAGCTAAATGTTGTTAAACAGGTGTCAAGCCCTTTTGAGCCTCATGAACCCCATGTTACACTTATTGAGTACTGACATATACTTACGCTTGTTTATTTTTATTATTTGGATAAGAATCCAAGACGGGTAACATATGGCTATGGTAATAACGACTTTCCTGATGATTACTAGAATTGTGGTCAACTAGTTGACGTCTCTGTGATATGGAGCTTCCACGAGAAATTTTTCTTTATACTTCCGCTACATTTATATAAAGACACTGTCTTATTATACAGTGATGTAATAAGCACATGTGATGATACTATCTATAATTTATCGACTTATGCGTGTGACTGATCTCTGGATGCACATAAAATTATGCATACCATTTTATATTTAAAATCGGGTGTGACTAGGGATGAAAACGGATCGGATACGGATGGATATCACCGATATTACATTTGTTTTCATATTTCTGTCCGGATTCGGATTCGAATACGGATAGTGTCAACTATGTCGGATAGGATACGATTGGATATCGACATCATAAATATGTGATTTGAGTATTCGGATACGGATACGGTATCGGATGTTGGATATCTGGACTCGGATACGGACAAATCTCAATCCCTCTAAACGGATTCGGTTTTGAATACGGTCGGAAAATATCCGTACCGTTTTCATCCCTAGGTGTGACATTGGCACTCAATTTTAGCTTGCCGACCGGTCCAAGCACATCGTGAACTCTACCCGGAACTTGGCTATCAACGCGAGCATGTGGAAATTGAAGTCTGAGTTCGGCACGTATGCATTCACGTACATGTACATGCAAGAGTCCAAGTGCAAAACGATCATGTTTCGAATATGGAGGAAGAAAAAAGTACTATATTTACGAGTATGGTATATATATATGGTATACGAGGCAAACAAGTCCCGCTCTGGACTTCGTGGGCATGGGGCTAAGACGACACGTGACCGACAGGGAGTTGGGAAGTTTTTTTTTTTTGAGGGCGCATTACATGATGTAATATCTCAGACGACGGAAGGCTCATATGACATGACGTCTAGATCTAACGGTTATTTATGAAGGATAGTAAGATCTTGGACGATGGAAGGCTCATATGATATAGGGTAAAGATTGAATGGTTATGAATTTTATAGTGTGATTAGAATAGAGAAGGATAAAGAGTTCAAACACCCATAGTATTCTACTTGTTATTTATTATTTTGTTTTTATATAAAAATAGGAAACAAAAAGAGAAAAACAAAAGTAACGTACACAGCCGGGAAGGGGAACCGGAAAAGGACACATGAGCTGGTCTTTCATCACGGGAAAAGGTTTCCATCTCACGGACGGGATTTTTTTTTCTTTTTTTGGCGAAAAACATCTCCATCTCACGGAGAAACACGGACGCGGGATTTGTTTTCCCAGAGTTGATGCCGAAATCAAGCCACTTTAGGTTAAGGTGGACGAAAATTTAGAGTGGCAAGAAATTTTGTCTCTTTAGTATTAGGTATAGATGGCCCTGTGCAGTCTTGGTTCAGTCTTACATATGAAGCTCAGCTCATTTTAGAGGGCAAGGAGGAAGACAAGCAGTTCAGTTTTTTGAGAACGTACATATGTGGTTAGATAAAATCCTCATGTTAAAAAAATGAAATTCATTCAGTGAATCTTGATATATCATGCAAACACATGTTGACACATGCTGAATTTGCATTCTGAAGCATGTTTTTTGTTTGAACATTACAGCACTCAGGTTTTATATTTATTGGTTAACAATTTCCCTTTCTATGCAGAATGAAAAAAGAATTACCATCAACAGTACTTAGACTCAATAAGAATACTGGAGGAAAAGTAAGAAGTACACTGACAATCATCTAAGAAACAAGTAAATGTCTAATTCACCTTTACAAATTAATTAATTATACGCTATTTTTCTTCAATTTTGGGAAAGAATTTACTATCGCTTTTTTATGTAAATTCTATGATTTCCATTTTAGGCTTGCACTATAATACTACCTAACATATTAGTATGTTTTCTCTTCTTTCATTCCAGTATGGTCAAACCAGACAAAAGGTGCCTTGATAAAAGAGGTGGGCCAGGGGAAATATTTCCTGGTTTAGATTCATTTGCATTACCTTCGTTGACAGACCTCTGCCGATGAGG
Source organism: Miscanthus floridulus (assembly GCF_019320115.1). Classification (NCBI taxonomy): domain Eukaryota; kingdom Viridiplantae; phylum Streptophyta; class Magnoliopsida; order Poales; family Poaceae; genus Miscanthus; species Miscanthus floridulus. The sequence goes on from NC_089585.1 coordinate 53,697,106, forward strand.
ATCCGGTGCCAGTGGAGTCTGCGAGATTTCAGGTTATGTTTGAGTTTTGAGGTTGTGATCTTGTGAAATTGGGAATGGCATAGCGTGCAATGGTTAATAATGATTTCCCTCGAACCTGATTAATGATGCATAATCAAAGTAGTGCTACATTGTGATAGTTATTGTTCATCCTTTAATTAACTGATTACTACAGCGTCCAATGATTGACAACCCATCTTTATTGTTTCATCCGATGCAGTACTATTATTTGCTTGGATTTCACTTTTATGATTAATTGGTCCTTTTGTATGTGGATATGGAGCACACCCTGACCTTGCTGGTATGATATCTTTCATGAATTCAGATCTGATACCCTTGGAGACTTGTTAGCATGGAGATATAGTTACTGATGGAAATGTTCAACTCAATAAATTAGTGTCTTTATTTAATTTGTACTGTAGGGAAATTATCTATGTATGGAACGCATATGTTTACTAAGTTTTTACTAAGTTTTCATGCGCTTGTTGTGGACTTCGCTATTGTCAACATCGAACTCTAGGTTGTGGCCTAATTATTGGAAAAAATACAATTTAACTGAGATTTATTGCTTTCTATTGATGCATTGATATTTAAATTGTTTAATTTCAATTTTCCAGCGCACATGTTTTAGTTCTAATTTTCTAACTAGATTATTTTCTAGGTGAGAACAAGGAAAGGCTGTCTGGAGGTCCAAGAGGGTTGGAGAGCAAAGCTATCGAATCTGCATCCCTAGACATGAGTCCATAACCGGCATGGCTTCGGACATCATGTTTTTTATTACTACATGCGACCCACAGCTCCTACAAAAAGTCAAATGAGTGGATGGGTGTTGGGTGGGATGGGGAGAGAGGGTGGATGTATTGGCCACAAACACACGTTGAAGATAGTATACGAATTGATTTGTTGATTTTGTTTTCTTATTATTTATCCATTGCGAGATAGATTTTTAAAACTTGAGTCTGTCTTACTAGATCATTGCACATGTGAATTATATTTTTCATACATTGTATATATGATTGATATGTCAAGAATCTCATTAGCCCAAGGCATAGTAACTTGTTTCCATAACACGTGCGTGTCGCACGTGCATAGCTACTAGTATATAAAACAACATAACTAATTAAAGCAAATCCAATGTAGCAAAATTGACTTGATTACTAACAGTAGAACATGGCTATTTGGATTTGAGTTTTTGATTTGGTATATATGGTACTCATTTACATTAATTATTTATTTTTAATGATATGTTCAGTATGTCCATCAATATTAAGTCGTGCATGGTTATTTCGTCAACCATAACATTTGTTGGTCTAAGTCCCTTGGACACTTCCATAAGAATAGAGTGAGTGTGTTTATGTGAGCATCTGTATTTATACTTTGTCTTAAAAAAACTGTAACCATAGAATGGCTAGCTTAATAGCCAAATGGTTGGTTTTCCAGCCGTTGGAAACAGCCGTCAGGGGCATCCGGTGCAGGAGTTTGGTGTGCCCGCCGACTACTGCTCTAACGGGTAACGGTTGGATTTTTTGGTGGGCTTATAAACAACCCTTGTTGCCGGCCTTGGCCATTCTTTTGGACCTCCTAACACTTGTGCACATCCTTTGATAGCTGAGCAACACACTCCACTCACTTACACCCTTTTGATTCATTTTTTGGTGAGGCTGGAGAGCCTCTAGTGCATTTACATGGTCAATTTGCATCTCATGGCACTAGTTGAGCGTAGTGGCTAGTTTGGTTCTTGTTACTCTTGGCGATTACCGTCACCTACCAGGATTAGAGTTGGAGGGATCGTTGAAGGGCTATCAATGATTGTTGTCACCTATAATTGAGCAATTATAAGGGGCTCTTGTGCTTTTCCTCTCCAGGAGATTGCGAAGAGCAACTCTAGTGGAATGCTCGTAGCTAGATGGAGTGGATTACTTGATTGATTCTTGTGCCCAAGTCGTGGATCTAGGTTGTCATGCTAGCTAGTGCGCGAATCATCATTTGGGGACTCGCCAACGAGGACATAAGTTTCCGGCAAGCAATCGAACCCCGGGGATAAATTTTGTGTTCATCTCTTGCCCTCGATGGTTTGCAAGCTACACCCTTGCTCTTACTTTCATATCTTGTGTTTGGTTATGTAGTGGTTGCTTGTTTAGCTCACTAGAGTAGGTAGAGTAGTTGTAGTTGTAGATCCTTCTAGTTGTTAGTAGCCCTCTAGTGTAGCTAGTGTTCTTGTAGTTTGTGCGGTGTTATGCTCTACTGTAGAAACCAAAGCTACTAGAATGTGTGGGGGTTTGAATTGAGTGAAATTAGAGCTAATGCAAAGTAGTTGCTATTATAGCCTCTTTTTGTGCTAATCAACTTTTGCACTAGTGTTGTTTTATAGAGAAATTTTTTAGGCTATTCAACCCCTCTAGCCATCTAGGTCCTATCAATAGTCTCGCATGGTTTCCAACTGCTTCGTTGCACGTGAAGACACTGTTTTTAACTTAGAAACGATTTCTACGTTTTTTTCTCTCTCTCCTTGTTAAATTGCTTGCCAAGTCAGCAAAATACCTTTGTGGTAAGATAAATAATAGGGATAGAAACCATGTTTGTTTCTGAATTAGGAGTGCCCTTACCAGCTTTCTCTTAAAATGGCCCTCACACCCAATCCAAATGCGATTGGTAACACCCGACCCTCCTGGAAATGATATTTTTAGCTGCTAGGAACACAATTAAATAAAGAGTTTTGCTTTGGTGGTCCATTTCAAAACAAGTTGCATGAATCTTAAAGCACCTTGGTGATTAATCTCTCACAACTATCTCCCACAACTAAAAAGAATAAAACGTGGACATTTTTTGCTGCGACATTCCAACATGGGCCCATAGTTCTACCTGCTGCAATCCAGCACCCATCGCTCCTATGCCCGTCCTTGCGAAGGAAACAAACCTCACTCCCGTGGTTTCAAAAGGAAACAACTATGAAAAGAACATGCAATCGTGATCATCGGAAAAAATTCCCGCACGGCTCAACGAAATCACGACACCTCCTGTTCCACCTTCCTAAATCCCTCACCCTCTCGCTCTCCTCCAATCACGTGATTCCTCATCGCGGCGCGCATGATCTCCTCCAATCATGCGAGCATCTCCTCAACCTACGCTCGACCGTCTCAAGTGAATCCCAAGCCGAGCACAGCGAGGGGCAGCCGCATCGCCCCTCCCTCCATCCCGCTGGCCAGCGGGCGCCCCCTCCCTCCATCCGCTGGCCAGCGGGCGCCTCCTCCCTCTCCTCGGCCATCGGCTACAGCCACGGCCTGGCTGGCCACGACCCTGCGTAGATCTAGGACCAGCGCATGCCACCACAGCCCACTCCTACCGGCCTACCCCGCCGACGCCGACGCCTCGCTGCTATGATGCTGAGGCCGCCGCCTACCCTGACCTCGACCCTAGTCCCATCTATGAAGGGTGTTTGGTCTTCATCGTCCTGCCTTTACCACGATGGTTCACAGGGCGGAAGAAGCCCCAGCAGCAAACGGCCTCAGTGGTAGCGGTGAGGGGCACATGGAAGGAGAAACCGACGATAGGGATGTCCCTAGGGACTCCCCAGCTCTACCCCGCCATTGCCCATTGCTCCGGTGGCGCCCGCCCCACCACAATTCCAAGTGTGAGGCAGGCATGAAGGATCCGCACGCGCGACACAACTAGGGTCTGCTGGTCACTGTGCCAAACCCCAGGCCAAGGTGAGCCCCTGCCTTCTCTCCTCTACTTGTCCATGTCCCTTTTTCTCCCTCTTCGAGATCTGAGGTGCCCTTCTTGAAGCAGTAGGCAGTGGAGGAGCTGCTCTGGTGGGTGGAGGAGCTGGAGAAGGCGGAGGCGTGGCTGCTCCGCGAGGAGGAGGCCGTGGAGAATGAGTCATGGGTGGCTGCCTAAGGAGGAGAACGCAGCGCGAGGCTGCTGTAGGAGCTTGATGCTGGGAGTACATGTGTCAAAGAGTATGTGGGATTGCCCTCGCCATTCGTGCTCCCATCGGCCAGTCTCGATGCCGCCTTTCATGTCACCCAAGTCTGGCGACACCCCCTTTGCCAACATCTATTACGTTGTAAGCTTCTGAACCATCACATGGTGGAATGCTTTGACCCTAGCCCTAGATCAGCTCCTGCTCGATGTCTCAAATTCAGAGCCTCTGGCAAAAATATTTGCGTACTCCTTGTAGTGTTGTGCAAGAAGCACGCTGAGAAGGGCTCGACGACAGTAAGTTCCTGCCCTGATGGTGAAGAGGTTGCAGTCGTCGTACACTTGTACCTATTCTTGGAGCTCAGCTCAGTCAAGATATTAGAGGGAGGTTGGTGGTGTCATCACTAGGAGTGTGTTCATGGTAGTTTACCTCCTTTGCGTGACAATTGAATGTGCAGGCTTTAGAACACAGGTACATACATATCATTCGCTTGTTAATTGTTGTGGTTCATTACAACTATGAGGTAAAATGCATACTTGCTAATCATTGTCCATTTCATGGCTCAGAACTCATGAGTGTGAATTGCGTAGTGAAAATTTAGTTCAGTTAAAATATTAAGTGCTCAGCAGCATTCATGCGTGCTGCAATTAAATGGCTTGGGTCGGATTGCTTCTATTTAGCCATATATGTATGTAGAAGAAATAGAGATATTGCAAAGGCCTTGCTTGTCATTGATGCTGATATGACAAGTGAAGGCATTCCCCTATTGTAAAAATGTTTTCCTATTGCAACCAGGATTGTTATGTTTTTGCTTCCTGAGCTGATATGCAAAACTAAAATTTGGATGTGAGTATGTGACCAAGTATTCATCTATTTTACTGCCTTCTAAGTGATGTTTCCATTTTAAATGAAAAAATACAGATAGAAATCAAATATGGATTTTGTTGCTGATTTGTATTATGAGGATTCAGCTATTCAGTCCAATGGATAACCAACAATTTTTACAAATTTAGTAGGCAATATTGAGCTAATAGAGGATCTTGATTAAATGCCATGGTAAACAAAAATTACATTAGAATTTATAGGATCTCAGTCAACGTTAACAAAAACCTGAGGCATTGCCTATATTTTATTATGCTAGGTGATCTTATTTGGTCCATTGGCTATTGGAGGATGTTATTTTGTCATTAATCTTATAACAAAAAGCACCAGCAACAGCCTTTTCTGTTCAGAGCAAGTTGAAGTAGGCATCATTAGTCTGACCAATGTCAGAATTATGATAAATTTCCTTTTTGTTCATCTACTGCAGCTCTGACTCCTTTTCAACGGGTGAAGCTGGATAGTGTCAAAATTGTGGATGAAAGGCTTTAGGACAACTCCTATTGGACTAAGGTGCTTTATTGCTTTGTTGATCAAGCTAAGCTTTAAGCACTAGAGCTAGCTTCTTGTGCTTATTCATTGTCAACTTATTTCTACTCTAGACCTTAAAATGCTAAAAAAATCCTAGGAATGGGCACATTTAGGTGCTCAATCAGGTTTTTTTTATTTTTTTTGTTTCTTCATATCCTTGTTTGGTGTAGCTCCTGTGTCGTGCTTCATATTGGTGTGATTAGTTCTATTACTTGCTGCAATAGTCACGTGCTTATTTTAACAACTAAAATGGAGCATGGTCCAAACACCATCATTCAGGCCTATTGAGTTTGTCATATGTGCTAACAGTAACAGCTTATACAAGTTTTAACCTAGATAACCTTATGTTCAATCCTTGAACATGGACATTAATGAAGGTGTATTTAGCTCAGATGCATTATTGCACCCTCAAGAAGTTCCATGTTATGAATCACATCATATAGTACCTAGATTTACCATTTTAAATTTAACATGTTTCACCACACATTTGGTCTGGAATGGTCAATGTGTTTGCCATAAATTATTTTCTTAAGTTTGTTTTCTCTTTGTGCAGTTAAGAGATTTCTAGAGCATTGTTTACTTTCTTGTGGCCTATGGCCACCCCTGGTCGATTAGTCGATTTGTCGAAAAGGCAAGAGCATCTTTGCAATCAATTAGATATCTTGACCTATAAGCACAGAAGATAGAGGGCTTGATATGGGTTTCCAACCCAAGTTATGAGAATTGTTGAGCAAATGGACATGGCTCCACCTGGTTTCAAGCTATAGACCATGCTATTTTGTGTGACTTTCCTAAAGAAAATCCAGGTTACCTATTCTTTTTGTCTTCTTACCATAACTGTGATGTTAAACCTATGCATTGCATGCATATAAGCATCCATGTATAAAAGTAAAATCTGGTCTTCCTATAATTTGTGGTCCTCATCACACTTTTGTATTGTTTCTTCTTACTGTTATCAAGTGTGACTTACTACCGTCTTCGTTGATTCAGATATGGCATCAGGATTCACGTAGGCTTCATAAGCATTGGCATAGTCTGCAACAAGAGCTTCCTAGCAGGGTGGACTCTTCGAGGACACTTTCACATGTCATGCCATTGGCTCTTTAACAAGCAGCCAAAGAGCACATGTAGCTTATGGATGTTTTGGTTCAGAACTTCTCTGTTTAGTGCATATTTTTTTCAAGAAGGGATTAGTCAGTTGTGTCCACTCATGCTTTTCTATAAGATTGCGCTTTCAACGTAGTTAATTAAGTTTTGCTATTTTCATTCCTCATATATTTTCCATGCTCCTCTTATTGTCTTTGTTTTCTCTACCGCACATCACGAAAATCACACTCAAAGCATCCCTTTTTTTTAGTAAAGGTATAACATTATTAGACTTCAATTGTTATGATTGTATTTGTTTTTTTGTTCCCATAGCAACACACGGGTATGAATCTATATATAGAACTAATAAATCTATTTGTTAAGTTTTGCCATGTTCATTTATCATATGTTTTCCTCTTATTGCCTTTGTTTTCTTTGCTAGGGCACATCACGAAAAACATACCCCGAACATCGTTTTTTCTAAATGTATAACACACATTTAGACTTCGATCATTTAGACTTCGATTGCCGTGGTATTATTTGTTGCATTCCTGTAGCAATGCACGGGCACGAACTTTGTTTTTTTGGATTACATGTCACTTTAATGTTGGTATTTATTTTCATAATATTATTATCTTATCATGTGATCCATGTATTTTCTCTACAACTAAAAAATTCCTACGGTCAACATCTACCCGGCAGGACAATAGGTCATGCGATCTTCGCTTCACCCTCGACGTGTGACTTCCCCCGACGATTCCTGACCGCATGGAACGATCACCTATCTGATTGGCTCGTGCATGCAAGGAACGCTCATGCATGGAAAGCAAACAAATCGATCACCTAGGTGATTGGCTCGTGCATGGCAAGGAAACATTAATCATGCGGTTCTCCTCCCCGCCTCTCTCTCTCGCTCACTCGGTGACCGCATGGAAGCAAGGGGAAAAAAATTGATCATCTGCCTGACTGGCTCGTGCATGAAGGAACGCTCATGCATGGAAGGAAACAAATCCATCGTGACCCAACGGGCACTGGATACCTCTCATCGTAAACCGGATCCTCAATCCACGCCAGGGCCATCATTGATGTGCCCCTCCCATCCTTCCCGTCCGCTCTCACAAATCCACGCCAAGCCATCATCGACGATGTCGGACACCACACCGCCGCCGCGCAGAAACCGGCCCACCACACGTAATGCACTAAGAGGCCCGCCGCACGCAATGCATTACCGCACGCCACGCAGAATCCATTGCAACGCACGCAATGCACGGACACGCAATGCACTAAGAGACCGATAAAGGATATATTCACAAAGAATATTGTATATAAAGAGGTTCTAACTCTATGAAGAGGTAATGCATTACAAGTCGATATATATTTTTTCAAGATATCTCAATAGTACTTTAACTTTAAAAATTAACAAACAACTTATGTGCAGGATACTTCTAACTACAGCTTTAACTATCTGCATGCTTCACCTACAAGAAGTTAGATGCCTGCATCTTAGACTTGAAAATCTTCTGGATTATCTTTGATTGGTGACCAGCTGCAACTTGATGTTCGTGCAAAGCATGTTCTCTTGGTCGAAACATTTCTCTACAACTAAAAAATTCCTATGGTCAACATCTACCCAGCAGGACGATTGGTCATGCGACCTTCACTTCACCCCGACGTATGACTCCCCCGACGATTCCTGACCGCATGGAATGATCACATGCCTGATTGGCTCATGCATGCAAGGAACGCTCATGCATGGAAGCAAACAAATCGATCACCTACTGTGATTGGCTCGTGCATGCAAGGAAACATTAATCATGCGGTTCCCCTCCCCCCTCTCTCTCTCGCTCACTCGGTGACCGCACGGAAGCAAGGGGGAAAATTTGATCAACTGTGTGACTGGCTCGTGCACTGAAGGAACGCTCATGCATGGAAGAAAACAAATCCATGGCGACCCGGGCGGGCACGAATATCTCTCATCGTAAACCGGATCCTCGATCCACGCCAGGCCATCATTGACGTGCCCCTCGTGTCCTTCCCATCCGCTCTCACAAATCCACTGCCAGGCCATCATTGACGACGTCGGAACACCACGCCGCCACCGCTCAGAACTCGGCCCGCCGCACGCAATGCACTAAGAGGCCCACCGCACGCCGCGCAGAACCCGTTGCAACGCACACAATGCACGGACACGCAATGCACTAAGAGACCGACAAAGGATATATTCACAAAGAATATTATATATAAAGAGGTTCTGAAAGAGGTAATCCATTACATGTCGATACATATTTTTTCAAGATATATCAGTAGTACTTTAACTTTAAAAATTAACAAACAACTTATGTGCAGGATACTTCTAACTGTAGCTTTAACTATCTACATGCTTCAGCTGTAAGAAGTTAGATGCCGCATCTTGGACTTAAAAATCTGCTGGATTATCTTTGATTGGTGACCGGCTGCAGCTTGGTGTTCGTGCAAAGTACGTTCTCTTGGACAAAACATTGAGAGATTAGATTCTTAATTGTACAATACGGAGTATATTGTAAAACATGTATTATAAAACACAAACTTGTTATGATTAAGGTGAATGCTCGTGTATTGCAACTTGTAAAATATCACGATTCCAATATCTATTTTAGATATAGTATAACACGCGTTCATATATATGTTATCGTGATATTATGTGTACCCGTTGCAACGCACGAACATTTAACTAGTAAGTATAAAAGTTTAGTTGTTCTGTTACAACGCACAGGCATGCTACCTAGTAAAATAATATATATATATATATATATATAATAAAAAAAGTAAAAGGAAGACAACCTCTTCGTGCGATAAAAGTTTCGCCTCGTTGGTCTGCCGCCCGTGCGATCTCCTCCCTACTCGCTTGCCTCCGCGCGTGATCTCCTCCTCCAATCACGCGATCTACGATGCCTCGCTATGCTTACATGGCGTGCGCTCCTCCCCATGCGAGATCTAGCTTCCCCCTCGCTCCCCGCATCCTCTCCCGGCCCCCACAATCAGCGCTCCGCAAAAAGGAAGCCTCGTCTCCGTCTCCGAGTGCCGCCGTCGCCCTCGAGACTCACTCATACGCCGCCGTCGTGTGCCGCCCTGACTGTACGCCACCGCATTGTCACCCCCACCCTCACTCCATCTCTGACGCCATTGCGCACGCCCCGACCCTGCCCCATTGCGCCACCACCCAGCAGCATCTGCTCCGCCCCATCCTTCGCCTTCCCGTCCCATCCCTGCCACCGCCCCTGCCCCCGTTACATGCCAGTTGCCACAGCCGCACCCTCTTGCTAGCATCGAATGACCAGGGGGCGGCATGGAGGAGAGCGGTCTGGTCGAGTTCTGTTTCGATCTGGAAAGGGCTAGAAGGGCGACACGAAGGAGAGTCGTCCAATCGAGATTCTCCTCGATCCAGCCTGTTCGAGTACTTCGTGGAGTAGGTCGTGCTGCTCTACTCATCTACGCATCCTCCAGCGAGGACGGTGAGTCAACAAAAAGGACGGTGAGTCAACAAAAACACCAATCATCAGTATGTCATCCAGGTCATGACTCTCCATACTGGTCCTGTTATTCAGAAAGTAACCGCAGGTCTGAGCTTTATTTCGGCCATTCATTTGGGTTATTCGGTTCTGAAACCTCATCGGATTGTACCTGCAGCTACTTGTTTTTGTAATTTTTACCATAACACAATGACTTCATTGCTGCAATCTGGCTGGAGTTGACCTCAGCACGTCGATTTAATAGCTGCGCTATCCCCATGCCGTCAGCGTTGTGATATGACCATCTACAACACCCGTGAGTGCGGCACATGTTGGGTGTCATCGGATCATCCCTGTTGACAGATATGTTTAGAGTTTTTGTTTAGTTTTTTCAGTACAAGAAACTAAGCGGCCGGCCATGGCATAGGCGCAGCTGGGCATGCACGCACACAGTTGGCTTAATTATGCCCCATCGTTGGTGTCCAAGGGCCAGCCCCCTCCCTGTTGGGCACAGCCTTGGTGTAACTAGCTTAATTGTATAATCCCTAACTAAATTACAATGACAGAGTCAAAAAATAATTGTTATCACTGATAATCCTGAGTCCCAACAATTGTTGTAATCCTAAATCCTGGTGCTGAAAGATGGAGAAAAATAATTCTTGCCTTACTTCTCAATCGATTTAGTCATGTAAGTCAGACTATGTAGACTGGTTATAGTATACTCCTGAGTTCATGCTAAGCTTGATAATCATGAGACTTACAGAGTGATGCTCAGACATTCCACGGCCAGGAAGATTCAATACATTCGTTTTGGAATTAATGTTTGCTGCCTTCATTTTCAATTTTTGTCAACTGATATTCAGTCGGTCTATGACATTAATATTGGCAGGAACTGGACTGCATGACGAGTAGAGCAGAACAACAAAACTGATTGGCACACAGTTGGACATTGCTACCTAAATCGAGTCATATTTACATTGGTTACTGGTGGTGATCCTCCTTCTGGACGCTTTTACGGTGACATCCACCGCCTCAATAGTATGTGTTGGGTAAACCCCTCTCCCCCCTTCCTGTCTCCCCTTCAGTTGCGCCCAGCACTCCGCTTGCCTTTTGCATGTTCTAGATGTACAGTTCACTGTCCTGTAGAATGCAATAGGACAGAAATGCGGACTATATTATGATGATAACTAAAAAATTTGCTAATTATTTACAGGAGAGCTCCTTGAGTGTATGTTAATCTTTTCACTAGTCAATCAATAACACAATTTCTGAGTCTAACTGAGGATACACAAGGGGGAAGTTTGTTTCAATGGATGCCCATTTGCTTGTTTAGCATTATATATAGCCAAAGGTTGAGCTGTTCCATTTTCCCGGATGTATCCTGACTCTTAACAATAAGAAGTCATGTTTTCTAAATTTATCTGCATTTGAGACATGATAACTAATACATTTTTCAGTTGGACTTTCAAGCACTGAATTGCATGATAGGCATTAAGACAATATGCTGATATCTAGAGTAGTTCTACATGTTTGTTGTTGATTAGTTTGGTATGGACAAAAACAACTGAATTTGGACGCTCTGGCTACATTTTCAGTTGCTGATTAGTATTTGAGTAATATCACAAATATCTGCATGTTTATTATTCTGTTTCTAGGGAATTTGTACATAGCTTCTTTGTCACTTATGTATCAGGTGTCTTTTCTTTCCCTTTCCTTTTTTAATTTTAGTTATGTTTGCTTTGTGCCTCTGCAGTTGCTTGTGATACTAATCTGATGTTGCTACTTTACAATTCATGAGATCTTTTAGGTAATGCATATCATGTTGAGATGGGGAAGCTCCTGGAGTAGGACCAGCTCTCGCTTGCGTGGCATCCAGTGCATCTGGGGCGCGCCATCAGCTTGGTACTGCAGTAGTACAGTGCTCGACCAAGCAAAGCACTTGTGATGAAGGTTGTGTTCTACTACGATTTTGACATGCTCTAACCATTCCCTCGTGTTACTCCTTTTCTCTCTTAGTTCCTTTTTCTTTCTTCTCTTTTGCTCAGATCCGAGTTACTACTTCATTCAAACTAATTTGTCTTCCTTCCAACTAATGTGGTCTTCCATTCATTTTCGATGCGAACTGATGATACATAATCATATCTACCATGCGTTCATGTCAATGCTTCTATCATTAATCGATCTGCCACAGATTTGCATGCTGCAATTTAATTTAATTTGCTGCTTGATTAAGCTCCAGTAATAACCATACATGGTTGAAACCTGAGAGATGCATCCATGAAGGAAGATGTTGGGTAAGAAATTACTCAAGCATCAAAGTCTGAACACAAGACAAAGTTGTTTTCATTTCATGATCGTACTGTACATGTCGGAGGGGGGTATTTATAGGGCCCCAGTCTTCGTATCTTACACAAAATGACTATTTTGCCCCTAACTTAAATATTTACAACCCTTTTCAACTATAAGGGCGAAGTGGTCATTTTACACTACTTCAGTCTTCATTCCCTCTATTTGGCCATCATTCTTCTAGGAAATTCTGCCTTTTGTCTTAGTCGATTTCTGCTCTGCTTTTCTTTGTCTTCGTTAATCAGCGAAGCCAAATCTTTACCCGCAAAGTTAAACTTTTGTCTTTGCTTTGGTCTTGACTTCTTCTTTATCTTGATTTCTCCTTCTTGGCGAAGTCAAATCTTTTCATACGAAGTCGAAATGTTGTCTTTGCTTTCCTTTTTTCAACGAACAGATTTCGTTTCGGAATCTTAAGAATTTAGCTCCAAAGTTTGGGGCTGTGTTTTGTGACGAAGTTAAATTCCCAACAGCAGCCCCTCGCGGACGAAGGCCTACTCTAAAGGTCTGAATTCCTCGAAGTCTGAATTTTAAAACGAAGACAGAAAACACCGTCTCGAACTTTGGAGTTTGCCAATTATATCCGTTAGACTGTGTACTGTCTATTTTTTCGATTGCAACGGTCGAATTTGAGCGCCGGAATTCGAACCATTGGGTTTGACCCGAAGCCGCCTATATATACTGCACCCCTTCCCCCTTTTTTTGTTGCTTCATCGAAGACGGGGAGGTGCTGCTGAATTTTTCTTTTAAGCAAAGTTGAATTCTTGCGAAGCCAAGTTCTTTTGCGAAGACTGCTTTTCTCTTGAAAGCTTTTAAAGTTTGATTGACTAATGTTAGTTTTTACTACTTTGTTTATTTGTATTTAGTTTTCCCCTCCTATTTTTCGTCTTTTGATATATCTCTTTTGTAGATGTCTGAGCAGGAGAAGAATGTTTCTGAGAATTCTCCAGCTAATCAATTTGGATCTGGCGAAGATTTGTCAGATGTCTCTGCGTTAGAGTCAGAATTGGTTGGAGACGACACAAGTCTTTGATGTTTGGTAAAACATTGATGGATGAAGCCGAGTTGGATTGGATGGTTACAAATAGGATGGTGGAAAAGGCTTATGTTCGTTTGTCTAAAAATGAAACAACTCCTAAGCCAGAGCCTCATGAGTGTGTTGTTTTTCGGGATCAATTCTCTGCTGGACTTTGCTTGCCTTGTTAGGATTTTGTTGAAGAAATTTTGAAGGCGTATAACATTGAGATGCATCATTTGACTCCGAATGGGATAGCTAAAATTGCTCTTTTTATCTGGGCTGTGAAATCTCAAATTGTGAACTCAAATATTGGAGCCTTTTGTACTCTTCATGAGATGCATACTCAGTTTAGGAACAAAACAGTGGATGGTAAGAATATTGTTAAGTACTTTGGTTGCCGTAGTTTTAAGCCTGCTCGTGGCGCTAAGCAGATTGCACCAGCTTCCAAGAACAAATGGGTTGAAAATTGGTATCGATATTGGTTTTATCATTCTGTTCCTTTGGTTGAAGAGAAGGATGATTCACGAAAGATTGTGAATAAGTATCCTTTGGCCGCGAAGATGACCAAGAATATTTTTGACTGTAAGCCTGAATTTGCTAGTTCGAAGAATTCTTGAACTTGTGAAAAGGCTTATATGACTGCCAATATGCAAAGTGCTCGTGATCTTTGTGAAGAATATATCGCAACTCGTGTTTGGTCTCTTAAAAAAGGCTAGAGCTTTGTACGTTTTCATAAGAAAGGTGTGAGAGAAAAAGATTATTTGTATCCTAACAAAAAGGCTTTTGGTCCAAAGAAGTATTCGAAAGATGAAGATTTTGTTTCTACTGTTGAAGTCAAGGCAGTTAAAATTTTGGGCAAATTTTTTAAGGAGAAAGATTTGATGGACAAAATTCTGGGGAAGGATTATAAATGTTTGAACATGGTTTTTGAAATTGCTCAAATCACATATAATGAAAGGTCTCCACCAACGTATTCTCGTACGGCGAAGCCATGTATAGAGAATGTTACAAAGAAGAAAAGAGCTGGTGATCAACTTACTAAGAAAACTAGCAAAAAGAAGAAGGTTTCAGCTTCTTTTGATTCAGAAAAAGTTGTAGAAGATGAAGTTTATTTAGGTGTTGATGTTGACAGTCAAGAACTTTATAGTCAGCAAGCTCGTGAAGATGAGGTGAGAATGATTAGTTTAGTTTTTAATTCTAGTGGTTTGACTCTGCCGATGTTGACTTCGCTTGGTGACTATTTCCAGAATTTGGCTTTTGATGAAAATGTTAGTGGAGGTAATTTGTCTTTGCCTCAAAAAAATGTTGGCAAAGACACTTTGCCTTCTTCACCTCCTATTGTTAATGCTGCTGCTACTGTTGCTATTGCTACTGCTGAAGTGAAGATTGAAGAAGGTGAGATTTTGGTTAAGGCTGTGCAGGAAACTGCAGAGCCGTCTTCTCAAAGATTTGTTGCTGAAACTCCACTAGGAACTGCCGGGGATGTTGGTGCTACTCTGCATGTTGCCTCGCCTCCCCAAATTATTTTGCAAGATACTGATTTAGGAGGTGGGCCTATGAAGACCGATGCTCCAAGAGTTAAAGCTCACAAGGGTAAGGGTACTACTACCGTTACGCTTGATTTTGATGATTCTGATGATATCTTTGATGAAGAGACAAAAAATGTTCGTGCTTCTCGTCTTACCGAGTCCATAATTGATGTAAATACTGGTGAAAAAGTTGCATATCAACTCGAGAAGGGTGTTTCTATGGGTAAGTTTGTTTTGTTTTCTTTGCGCCTGTTTTTTTTACTTTTTACTTTGATTATTGACTTACTAACTTTTGACTTGTCCTTTCTGTGCAGAGGAAATTTTCCCGGACCCTTCGTCTCAAAGAGAGACGACTGTGGATGTTGGGAAAATGAAAGAGGTGGCTCAGGAGCCTGCTACTCCAGCTGAAGCTTTAGAAACTATTTCTGATGGAGTGGACCCAGAGGCATACAAACGTTGTTTAGAGTACTACCAAGCTCAAGGTGTGAATTTAGACACTTTCAAATTTATTGGGATTGGCTTGGACAAACTTCGTATTATGTTGAAGAAGCCAGAATTAAAGTTGTCAAGGTGCATTGATGATGCCTTCGCAGTTCCTGACGTGGAGGCTGAACTTGTTGGTAAATCTTCCCTTGAGTTGGCAGATGCTAGTGTTACCATGATTTACAAGGTTTGTATGTTTTTGTTAGATATCGTATGTAACTTTGGCTTAAACTTTTTATGTTGATTTACAAATGTTTCTTTGTATGTTTTGACTATGTGTGTGTGTGTGTCTATATATATATATATATATATATATATATATATATATATATATATATATATATATATATATATATATTGATGTTATATTTTTGTAGAATGCTCTTTTGCAAAGGAGTTTGCGTAAATCTCTTGAAGAAGCTGCGAAGAATGCTGCGCTTCTCGAGAAAAGTTGCTTGAGGAGATCAAATCTTTGAAGTCTCAACTTACTGCTAAAGAAAAAGAGAGACTAGAGACAGTTGAAGCTCTTCATGATATGGAGTCAAAATGTATCTCTGTTAAAGCCAAGCTTGAGGCAAAGACTTAAGATTTTGAGAATTTTAAAAAAGATCTTGATAGGATTGTGAAGGAGAAAAAATATCTTGAGAAGAAGTCTGCTGAGAAAGATTAAAATTTTCATGATAAGTGCAATCGCATGTGGGAACTTTACAAAAAAAATGCTATGACAAGTTTGGAGCGAAGCTACAAGATCCTTGTTGGGAGCTTGGAGAGTTTGATCCATTTTTTGCTTGGTTGTGCCGTCAGTGTGATGATTTGCCAACTGTTATTCAGACTAGTGCTAATTTGAGTTGGGTTTATGCAACTTGCGCACTTTTCACTTAATGAAAGAGGCAAAAGATCCCTTGTATGAACAAATATTGCCGCTGACACCTGCTTCCACGTGAGGCTCCGTGCCCAGCGTGTATACCTGGGCGACCGCGACATCGGCAAGGTGTTCATGCCCATCGATGACCACCTGGCCGGCGCCGACAAGGGTGGCGATCCGAGGCCCATGAGCTACCAGGTGCGCAGGCCGCACTCTGGCGTTCCCACGGTGTCCTCTACTTCTGCTATAAGGTCACTGACGTCCCCGCCGTCGCGTGTCCCGGAACCGGAAGGCAAACAAGGCCTAGTATGCCAAGTACGTGCAGGACTCTGAGAACACGACGGACAAGATGATGGTGCTGCCCACCATGTACCCACCACCGCAGGCCATGTCGTCCGCGTACCCACCACTACAATATGGCTCGCCGTATGCGGCATACCCGCCGGAGCCTTACGCGTACGCTGCTCCGCCACAGTATGCCGAGTGCTCGCCGTCAACGCGGAGGACGCCATCGTCAACCCCAGCTATCGCCCCTGGTCCGAGGTCCCCATCACTTTCAACAGGGCCGACCAGTGGGCAGACATCTCTTACATAGGGCGTTTCCCCCTCATCCTTGATGCAACCGTCCAGAAAGGGTTTTTTAGAAAAGTGTTCATCGATGGCGGGAGCGCTTTGAACCTCCTCTTCGCCGGAGCCCTAAAGGAGCTGGGCCTCAGGATAGGAGATCTCACACCCTCCGACTCCTCCTTCTAGGGTGTGGTACCTGGTAGGGCATCCAAACCACTTGGAGAGGTCACCCTACCAGTACAGTTCGCCACGGCTAGCAACTACCGTGTCGAACACATCAACTTCTACATCGCCGACTTCAACACCGCCTACCACGCCATACTTGGTCGGCCAACTCTGGCCAAGTTCATGGCTATACCGTACTATGCTTATCTGGTGCTGAAGATGCCTTTGCCTGTAGGAGTCCTGGCCCTGCGGGCCAACCTCTCCATCGCCTATGCCTGCAAGACAGAGAGTCTCACCCTCGCTGAAGCCACCGACCTCTCCATCCAGATGGCCAGTGTGGTCACAGATGCCAAGATGGTGGCCTGCCAACGACCTGGAGATCCCATCGCTGGAGCCTCCTCGCGCCTCCGCCAAGTCTAAAGAAACCAACTGAGGTCGGCCTCGGCCTCGACGACCCCTCCAAGACCGTGAAGATTGGGGCTCACCTCGACCCTAAATAGGAAAGCACGCTCGTCTCCTTTCTATGTGCCAACGCCGACGTGTTTGCTTGGAAACCTGCAGACATGCTGGGGGTACCACGGGAGAAGATCGAGCACTCCTGGAATGTCTCGCTGACCGTCAAACCGATCAAGCAGAAACTCCGACGATTCGCGCCAGACAAGAAGGATGCTATTAGGGATAGAAATAAAACGGCTCCTAGCTGCTAGATTTATAAAAGAAATGTATCATCCTGAGTGGTTAGCAAACCCTATCCATAGTACAAGAGGGAGGGAGAACAGAGGGCGCAAACCCATAGTACAAGCATCAGCGTTGGCCGAAGCTCTGCAGATGAGATGACAAAATTGAACTCGCTCTCTTCACTGAGTTGCAGTGCGAAAGCTATATATACAACCCTACCCATCTAATCCTAGTACACAATCATGACTAGGCTGTCATGCTGCTACAGTGACTAGATGTGACAGCAGGGCTGACTTTGGCGTCTACCTCTACTGTGGCTACAGTGCGACAAGGGAGTCTTTCGGCTGCCTGCCCTTGCCGCGGCTACAGTGCAGCAGCAGGGGAGCCTTTTCGGCGCCTGCCCCTGCCGCGCGTACAGGGGAGAGCAGCAGATTACTTTACAATTATTCCCCTAATCCTGTTGCTAACCCTAGAACCTCCACCATGCCGATCATCTTCTTCAGCTCCGTGAACCGAAGACAGCCGACCAGCTTCGACGAACTCGATGACGATCTGCCCTCCATCGACACAGTCCCTGAGGAAGTGGAACTTGACGTCGATGTGCTTGCTCCGGTCGTGGAGAACCGGATTCTTCGCGAGGGCGATGGCGGGCTGGTTGTCCACCATCAGTGCTGGTGGGTGAGCTTTCACACTGGTCAGCTCGTCCAGTAGCCGGCGCAGCCACACAGCATGGCACGCCGCTGTGGCTGCCGCCACGTACTCTGCCTCGCACGTGGACAGCGCCACCGCCTTCTGTTTCAGCGACAGCCATGAGATTAGAGCCGACCCGAGGAAGACGAGCACGCCAGAGGTGCTCTACCGTCCGTCGATGTCCCCCGCCATATCTGCATCGCTGAACACAGTGAGATACTGCCCACTTCCGTCGGTCTTGGGGAAGACGATCACCTGATCCACCGTTCGCTTGACGTCTGAATAGATGACTTTGAGCTGCAGATAAGCAACAGTTGAAATGGGAAGATGAAACAAATGTAGGAGACTAGGCAGCTGCTGGACCTTCTGGAATTAGATGGCTTTTGTGCTTGGTGAAAGAGTAAAGTTCTAGAAACGAAAACTTCAGGTACCTCCTGCCCCTAAAGATTAACCCAGAAATTGCATGTTCAAACATCCTGTATATAGATTGCTGCTAATCCTTTGTAAGAATCTAAAATCTTCAATAAATCTCTCCACCAAAGGGATCCCTTCAACACATGGTTTGACAGTTTGTCAAAGCGATAATACTTTTCCTAAACAAGGTTTACCCAGGGCATGTTCTCCCTATTAAGGAACTTGTGCCAATGCTTTAAGAGCAGAGCTTCATTTTGGGTCTTCAGTTTTAGGATGCGTAGGCTCCTACCTGTCTTTGGTAGGCATACCATCTCCCATGCTGCTTTGGGTGGCTTCTTGGAATTTATATCAACTTCTCTTCAAAGATGATAGTGCTTTCAAAACTTAACAATCTATTTAATGATTGTCTTTTGCAACCAAAACATGCACATGTGAAAAGTGGGAAAAGTAGTTAGCACCGGGTTTCTATGTTAAACGGTCTGCTTGGGATAGAAACAAAGAGGTGCTGGCTAGTCTTGGTTCACAGTGAGATATCGAAGGCCAAGCACTACTCTAGAATTGATAATAACTACCGGGACGGATGCTCCATCGCTCCTGGAATTCATGCTGGCAGAGATTAATGGGTAGTGATGTGGGTGGCCTATCACTGCCAGGTTGGCAACCTAGCAGTGATAATAGGAACATCACTGCTGGATCAAAGCATCACCTAGCAGTGATACTCATAGCTTTCACTGCCTGGTTGTATCATAAACTGGCAGTGATATGTTGAGTGTCATTGCCAGTGTAGGTCATGACCCGACAGTGGCACTCATGGCACCACTGTCGGATCGGTGCACACCCGGCACTGCATTGTTGAGTGCCACTGCAGCAGGTAGAATACATCATATATAACTACACACCAAACAATTCTTATTGCCATCACATTTCTCACAAGGTAGAATACATCATATATAACTACAAAGGTTAAATTAACTTAATAGGTAGCTACATAATGAAGTCCTTACAAATTAAACTAAAGTCTTAGTACTCTTAATTACTCTCTTACACTATTAAACCATTACAATAAAGTGAAGTCTGCTCAGTACTGTGGAGCACACCCACTATTCTTTCACATCAGACTACTCATAGCAACCTCATCAAATGACATAGTCCATTTAGCGAAGATCCCCTATTGTGTAGCCAAGCACATCACTTATTTATATCAACCAATGAATTAGTTCATTCTCCCTTGCCTCAAAGGAACGAGCACACAGACTACCATAGAATGAACAAGCTGGAGGCACTGCAAATAGGCTATCACCTACAGCAAAATTCATATGAGCTGCAATCCTTTTGTCGTGGTTCTTGAACCTGTATAATACCAGTGGCATACGTGTTTCTCTGCCACTTGAGTGAGAATGGCTTTGGAAACTACACAAAGCGTACATCGAATCATGAAACTAACCTGCAAGTGGTGTCATGCAACAAATAGAATGTGAGCAATGTTGAATGGAAAAATAAAATATATACACATGCGAGCACTTCCACTATACCACATATGCGTCGTTGTCCCTAGCAGCCAGCTCAATAACTGCTGCCACATCTCCAATGCCCCTTGTGATGAGATCCTAACATAGGGGCATGTTAAAGCCTCGGGATCAAGGGTTTCTGACCGAGAGACCCTCCGACCGACCCTCCCTGGATCGTCCGGGGGCTTGGGGGCTATACCTATTGGGTACGCTCGTGCGTACCCTCCGGCAAAGGAATCGGGCCAAGCCCAAGCAAGCTCCCGATTGATGGAAGCCTGGACCTGATCCTTGGCTCCCTAGCGGTCTTCGACGCTAGCCAAGGCCCAGGATCAAGAGGGGCACACCGAGACACCAAGGTTCGAGAGGCTCCCCAGCGCTGCCCCGCAGGCACTTCTCTGTCAATCGCTCCTCCGACAAGGTCACGCACGGAGCGTGACGCAAACAGGAAAACTCCTCTGCTGGCTTCAGGGGCTTGGGGACTTCCGGGCGTGCGCGTTAGCCCATCAAGCCGGCCGCCTTCGCCACCAAGAAGCCTCCAGAAGGTGCACCTGGTGGAGGCCGGACCAAGCTGACACAGCCTGATGCCCAACGTGTCAGAACAGAGTAGACGGACGACGACCAGAGCTTCTACAGCTCCACGACGTTGTCACGGACCACACGATGCCACTGCAAGACCCTCCTGGATTCCGGCGCATGTAGACCATAGGCTCAACTCCCTCAAACCGCCATGTAGCCATCCTATCTCGATATATAAGGAGAGGTCGGATCCTAAAAGGGGGAGTATGATTCGAGACAGATCATTCGAGTCCTCACCGTTCAGCTCATGCTCTGCACCGAGAGAAGTGCAACCCAGAGAGGGGCGCTGACAGCTCCTCCACTGCACACATCGTCTTCCTCCACTCTGACAAGGAGAAAGGCTCCACCGGCGGCGAGGCTTACCGAGGATCAACAACGAGCAATCCCCTACCACTGTTCTTGAGTAGGGCCTCGATAGCCCAAACCAGGCTAAACCGTCGCATCCCCTCTGTGATTATTGTGTTCTTGAGTCCACCCAAGCCACCGGAGGCATGCACTCTGACACCTGACAAACAACAATGCTTGCCATAGTTTCGACCCCCACGATAGCTAGCACACTAGGTAGAGGAGCGCGTCAAGTGTGATTCTTGTTTCTACGATGGCCGGAGCAAGCAATTATATGGTTGAGATGGCGGACTAGAGGGGGGTGAATAGTTCTTTCTAAAATTAATCGCATCAGCTAACCGAAAACAAATGCGGAATTAAAATTAACGGTGTAGCCAAGACTACACCTATCTATCTAAGTTCACAAGCACCTTATAAAAATCCTAATTAGACAACAAAGGTGCCGGGCTAGCTAGAGCTCACCTAACCAATCTAGATTGCAAGGTCACAGAAACCTATTCAACTAGTACTTCACACAACCGAGGCAGCTCCTACATAATCTAGTAAGAAAAAGCATAAAGCCACCTAAGCTCACTAGCAATGCTTAATAACAAGGCTACACAAGCCAAATTATAGAGCTCAAGGCACTTAGCTACACAAACTAAGAAATATAACTAACAAGGCTACTCAAGCTAAATTAGTTATGCAAGGGAGCTACTTCTATGCTACACAAGCTAGAAGGTAACTAGCAAGCTACACAAGCCAACTAACTACAAGAGCAACTACACAAGCACACTGTACAAGAAAGTAAATACAAGCTTGTGTAACGGGGACGCAAACCAACGAGAAGAACAAAGTTGACATGGTGATTTTTCTCCTGAGGTTCACGTGCTTATCAACACGCTAGTCCACGTTGTGTCGACCGCTCACTTGGTAGTTCGGCGGCCAATTGGCATCACCCGCCAAGCTCACACATTGGGCACCACAAGAACCGACCCACAAGTGAGGGTAGCTCAATGACACACTCTACTAGTGTTGCTCTTCGCGGCACCCGCGGGGTGTGCACGGTACCCCTCATAAATTCTTCTCCGGAGCACCGCACAATCTTCTTTGCGTGCTTCGACGGAGACCACCACCAAGCCGTCTAGGAGGTGGCAACCTCCAAGAGTAACAAGCATTAACAGCTTGCAACTCGATCACCTAGTACCACTCGATGTAATCTCACAATGTAATACACTAGAATCACTCACTCGTAATGGATTCGCACTTCTCATAAGCATAAGTGAGTTAGAGGCTTCTCAAACCAAGCACACACAAGGGCAACACATCCCCAAGGTGCTCAACCTCAGCCAAGCCCGAGATCCAACTCTATTTATAGCCCCCCCAAACCAAATAGAGTCGTTAGAGCCAAGTAGTACATTTCTGTGTGGTCACCGGACAGCAACGTGCGGGCACCAAACAAGGGGATGGCGGTGCCCAACGATCGAATTGCATCGGACAGGTAGGGGTGGCGGGAAGAAAATAAAAATAAAGATCTGATTGTGGAGCGAGACACTTTCGTTCCAATTATTGGCTCTAATTAAGATATACTCCGTATAGTTTTCTATGAACAACAGATATCCGTTAGCCAGGTGGCCACAAAGTTATAATAATTATTTAATTATTGAAAGTGTGGATGAGCGTGCCGGGGACCTCCACGGACCACGGACCACATGACGAATTTTATATAATTCATTCAATTCACAGTCCAATCCATCGGAAGCATGGATATAGATACATGGACCTTCACTCCACCGTCGAATAATTATTGGCCAAACAACGGTGCGGGGTAAATAATTGGCCAAACTCAGCTCGTTTTGTGTTGCATATCCTTGATCACCACCACCACGTACCAAGCATAGTAGAGCGTTGACCTCTCCTCGATCGCTGCCACGGGCGAAAGCTGAGCCGAGCAAGCAAAGATGGCGCCGGTGAAGGTGTTCGGATCGGCGGTATTCGCCAACGCGGCGAGGGTTATGGCGTGCCTGGAGGAAGTTGGCCTCGAGTACGAGGTCGTTGAGGTCGATTACACGGCCAAGGAGCACAAGGGGCCCCAACACCTCTCCAAAAACGTACGTAATACAGGGTCTCTTGTCAAGATTTCATCTTCGTCGATGCTTTGACTACTCGAACTACAGTGGAACCTGAGGTCGTTATTTATACGGTATACATGCTGATGCTTACTTGCAGCCGTTCGGCCAAATCCCAGCGTTTCAGGATGGGGACACGATGCTCTTCGGTATGCTCGCAATCCAGTTCAATTCTGCCACAGAAACGCTACGTTTCTGCCACAGAAACGCTAGCTTGCTTATTAACTCTTTGAATTTCCAGAGTCCCGAGCAATCGCAAAGTACGTGCTCCGGAAATACTCCAAGCCAGCTCAAGCCGACCTGCTGCGAGAGGGCAACCCGGAGGAAGCCGCGATGGTGGATGTGTGGACGGAGGTTGAGGCGCACACCTACTTGCCCGCCATCGCGCCCATCTTCTACGAGTGGTCGTGTACCCTGCCAGGCTCGGCACCTCGTCCAACCAGAAGGTCGTGGAGGAGAGCCTGGAGAAGCTCAAGAAGGTGCTCGAGGTCTACGAGGCGCACCTGTCGAAGAACAAGTACCTCTATCTCGCTGGAGACTTCTTCAGCTTCGCGGACCTCAACCACTTCCCGTACACCTTCTACTTCATGACGACGTCTCATGCGTCTCTCTTCGACTCGTACCCCAGCGTGAAGGCGTGGTGGAGGCGCCTGATGGCACGGCCGTCGGTGAAGAAGATCAGCGACGGTATGGTGCTCAGGGCCTGATATGGTATAAGCGACGGTATGCATGCGCTTGGTTCGTTCCAATAAACTCAGTTGTAACTGGATTGCATGCCTTTATTTGGCAGAGTTATTTATGTGCATGTGTATTTGATATTCTGATTATATTATATTAGAGGACATTTGCTATTATAGCTAGTGTTGGCGTCTGTGGCTATACTTTGACTGATACATACATGGCTACGAACAAAGCGGGGGAAAGTGTGGTTGATAAACAAGAAACTTTCGTCTTTTCGATGTCTTCTCCCAGTAAATCCATGGTGGTGTTGTGCATCAGTTTGACTTCGTTTCATTTAAGTACTCCATTCTTTCTCGTTTCAAAAAATAGTACTCCATTCTTTCTAAATTATAAGTACTCCATCCATTGAAAATGATAAGTTCTTTTAACTTTTCTAAGTCCGTAGCTTTTTCTATATATATCTAAATATATTGTATATCTAGATGCATAAAAAAATTATACTTAAAAAAACCAAAACGGTTTATAATTTAAAATGAAGAGAGCACTAGTATTGTCCTCTTATTGCATGTTTGCCACATTTACAAGAAATCCACTAGCCAATGAGACATAGGAATCGTGACGTGACGACTAGGCTTTTGCTTTTTGAAAGACTTTATTAAAGACAAGACAAATATAGTTTTCTCCTCTATCTCTAACAATTCACGTGGGTAAATCCACATTTGCATAGACGGACCTAACGCCTGCCTCTGTAAACGAAATACTTTTTTAAAAAAAATCCCCAGCCTTGATAGCCCACCAAGCTCGAGTCATCGCTGACACTCCCCACCAAGCCTATGCCACCATCGATGCTGCTTGGTAGAACTAGCCATGGAGACACTACTGCTCCATAGAAATCACGGTGAAGACGCTGCTCCGTATAAATTAACATGGAGACTCATGGACACCCCTGACGCTGCTGATGAGTTCAATCTAGCTTGAGAGGACGAGACTAAATTGACCGTCGAATCAATGCATTACATCTAGAGATAAAGAAAGAGAGAGATAGAGTGAGTGAGAGAGAGGGTGACACTAGTGGAGAAAGGACTTTCGGTTCAGCACATTAGTCTCGGTTAGAATTGGACCCGGGACTAGTGTAAGCATTACTCTCGGATCCAAGTTTCTTGGGTGTCACCGGGCTAAAGGGTCTACTTTAGTCCCGGTTGATAACACCAACCCGGACTAAAAGTAGACCCTTTAGTCCTGGTTGGTGTTACCAACCCAGACTAAAAGGTCCTTTTAGTCCCCAAAGCCCTCCGACGAGTTAGTTCAAAAGGAAAGTATCCCACCAAAAGTCACATTTGCTGTGTATGTGGAGTGGAAAGGTACGCTCGAGGCAATACATGAGGTCTTGGGTTCGAATCTCACACGAGGCACGAAGGTGGGAGACATTATTTTTTTATTATCCTCAGAGGACCTTTAGTCCTGGTTCAAGGCAACCAGGATTAAAAAGTTATGCTCTTTAGTCCTGGATTCGTAGTCCCGGTTGAAAAACCAGGACTAAAGCCCGTTTCCAACCTAAACTAAAGTACATCTATCCACTAGTGTGAGATCAGAACTGACATCAGTGCCGATCCAATGCTACCATCACTAGTCGGGACAAGTAGCATGCACGCCGATGTCAGAATGGGAGTAGTATGCCAATGCCGCCACCCGCGCCCATGGAAGACGTGCCAAGCTCCCTCATCACCGCCTATGGAAGGGGAGGCTCGGCCGCCACCCCCTACGTAGTTGGAAGTTGAGCATGGCCCCATGCCTCCATGATCCACTCTGCCCCACCTTATCTGATTGTTCAGGTGACACCTCGGCCCAGTAGACGTCCCTAGTGACACAACATCGATGGATCCAAAAGAACCGAAGGGAATGGAGGGAGTAGCGAATAATAATGCTAAGGGTCTCATGTTGGAGTGGTAGATGAGAGGGAGGGGTGCAGGTAAGACTTAAAGGTTACGATTTGGTTATTAGGCCAGCTGTGGGCTTGGTTTTAGTAGTAGAGGTAGGACTGCTTAGAGATCCGTCGTGAAAAATAGGGTTTATTTTCGGATACAGGACTCTTAAGATTTTTCCGTCTTTTTAATTAATTGCCAGAGATATTGCTATCTCCTAAAATGGTCGGCTACCTCTAAAATTTACTACTAGGGATTTTGAAGACATAAATTTTTGGCAAATTTTGCTATGGGACATTAGAGAAACATGTAATTGGTCAATACACACCGCCAGACCGAGAATTACCAAAACACACCGCAGATTTATGGTTGTGTGACAAAAGACACCAGACTAATTATTTTATTTTTTCTTAGTTTTGGGGAGAGAGAAGGTGGTGAAAACGTCTTCTTTGCTCTCATCTTCAACCTCCGTCCCTTAGTTGATTATTTGCCATAACACACTAGCGCCGCTGATTTGGTCGTTCATGGACCGGCGAGATCTCTCGACTTGCTGCCCGGGTCCGCCGCCTCTTACGATCTACACCTTCAACGGTTTCTTGGATCGTACCTTCCCCGTGGTAGCAAAGAGGCCGGAGAGACGGAACAGAGAGGAGGCGCTCCATCCCACCGATGACCCACATGAAGCGGTGGCCGCGCCAAGGAGCACCGCTGCCACGCCGAGCAACCACGAGTTGGTGCGTCCTGTGCCCCGCGCCACCGCGAGCTGCTGTGGCCTGAGCCTGGCTGCACGCCACCACGAGCTGCGGCACCCTTTGCCCCGCGCCGCAATGAGCTGCTGCGGCCTGCGCCTGGCCGCGAGCCCCCACGAGCTGCTGGCCCCGCGCGTCCGCAAGCTGCTATGACGCACGGCGCCGCGGCATGTGCCTAGCTGCCCCCCCCCCCCCCCCCCCCCGTGAGCTACTAGCCCCGCGAGTTGCTGCGCCCTGCACCGCGCTACGCCTGCTCGGCCTGCGCCCTCTCCAAGCCCATCCCCAACTCGTCAGCGGCGGTAATGGGGCTTCCCAGCTCCTGTAGCTCCAGTCATGGTCGCGCGGCGGAGCATGGTGTGGGAAGCGCAGGAAAATGGAGCTGAGGCACCAGCGGCCGGCCACGGTCGAGCGTGGGAAGGAAAAGAAGACATTTCCCCAATCTTTCTTTCCCAAAACTCAGAAATAAATAAAATAATCTGTGCAGTGTCTTTTGACAAACAATCACAAATTTACGGTATGTTTTGGCAAATTCTCAGTATGACATTATGTACTGACCTAATTACATGTTTTTTTAGTGTTTCACGGCAAAATTTACCTAAATTTTTGGGACCATCTGTAAATAATAGATGTTGTCTTCTAAGATCGTTCTTTTAGTGACGTTCAGTTATGGACAAACAAGTCGACGTGTTTCTTTTAAGTCAAACTTCTTACCCTCTTTTTCAGACAATTTAAAGGTCGCTGCCTATACAACATTGATAAGGGTTAAGGTAACCACTCCCACTAAGTTCGCACCTAAATATTCAAGTAGATGACCCAAAATATTGTTAATGTACGGTTTCGTTCCACTGGCTGTCAGACTAGAATATTGACGTTCGAATAAAACAAATGATCCAACGACTCCAGCCTTCCACTATATCGCTCATTTTCTTAACACAGACGTGTGGATTCCTTAAGAGATACAACAAATCAGAAGCTGACTTGATCTGTAGGAATAAAGTATGTATCTGTGTTGTCTAATTTATGATGTTGCTAATCAAATCATTCTAACCTAAACAATCTTCACATAATTATCATGTTCAATCATGGAAACAGATGCAAACAGCAGAGACATACTTCTTATGGGCCGTGAGGTGTGGGAATTTTTGACGTGGCATACTCTCTTTTGTGTATATTTGATTATCTTGTAATAAACTATAGCCATAAAATCATACAACTTGTGAATCTATACGATTCTAATGTTAATATATAAACTAAATACTTTAATCGGTGTTTGAAAACTTTAACAAAATTTGTCCAAAAAGTTAAATTGACTACTATATAGCCGACTTGGCTTGGTGGCGTGACACTTCTTATATCCTGAGTTCAACTACCCATACAATTCTGGGGAACTATCTTTTATCCCAGCGATGCATCTTCGCAAGCCAACGGTTAAGGAGCTCAGTAAATTATCTCAGCTGCTACCATACCGGAATAAACAGGCTATCTGCGCTACCCATCTAGTAAAATCCACAGCGGTTTTCCCCCAATCTACAGTAGTCGTTGTATCCTCCGCCACCTCCTTTTCCGAATCACCCTCCACCACAGAATCAGTTCAATGCTCAATTCAATCAGAGAGGGGGGGTCAGCCAAGAGGGGCACGGCAGGGAAATAGAGGAAGACAACCTCAGCAGCATAGGGGGGCAAACCAGTCTCAGCACCAGATTCAGCAAGAGCAAGCTGAGGGATCCCAAAATCAAACTTAGCAGAAGACTCCCAACTTGCAAAATCAGGGAGAACAGATGGTGGATAATGAAGGTGAGAAAGCTCTGGGGGGCAAGTCCTTGTATATCTGCTATAACTGCGGGAGCCTGGTTAGTTTAATGCTTCATGTACCAAACCCTGAGTTTGCTTTGTGTGCTTTAGAAAGGATCACATTGCAGATAGGTGCCCCAAGTGGAAGGATGCTCATATGGCAGTGCAGTATATGGCAAGTGCAAACAAGGGTTTAGATTTCTTTCATGTTGCAGAGGAAAACGAAGACAGATTCAAACTTTGAACAGGATTTGGCAGCTATGGTATATTCACTATAGAGGAGGTGGAGATGGACCAAGACAACATTGTTAAGAACTTGAGAGCATTGTTTGCTAGAGAATGGAATTGGCAGCCGAAGAAGCTTGATGAGTTTAGGGGGTGTTTGGTTCTATGGACTAAATTTTAGTCCATGTCACATCGGATGTTCGGATGCTATTTAGGAGAACTAAATATGAGTTAATTATAAAACTAATTACATAAATGGAGACTAATTTATGAGACGAATTTATTAATCTGTCATTAGCACATATTTACTGTAGCACCACATTGTCAAATCATGGACTAATTAGGCTTAAAAAAAATCGTCTCGCAAATTAGCCACAATCTGTGCAATTAGTTTTTTTTTTCGTCTATATTTAATACTTCATGCATTTGTCCAAACATCCGATGGGACAGGAACTAAAATTTCCCTGTAGGAACCAAACACCCCCTTAGTTTTCTAGTGAGATTCCCTTCTGAAAAGAAGTGGAGAGCTTTGTCATCAATAAGGTGTCCTATTTCTACTTGTAGAATGGAACTGTCGTGGCATCTCTGAAGGTGTGGAATGGAAGCATTGAGCCTATTGAATATTGGAAAAAGTCTACTTAACCCCACACCTTTTATACTTGGTCTACTTCACCCCATCAACTATGAAACCGTCTATTTTACTCCCTGAACTTTCCAAAACCGTCTATTTTACCTCTGGGCGGGTTTTTTTGACAGCGGTTTACTACAGTAACAGAGGTTGCTACAGTAACAGTGTTTTGAATTTTTTTATTTTCTGTAACTTTTTGAAAAATCATAGTAAATCATAGAAAAATCATAAAATGAAAAATCTAATTTTATTGGACTCCACATGAGTAGATCTACATAGTGAATATATAATATGGTATGCTTTAGTACAAAATTTTTACTGTAGCTTTAGATTAATTGGAAAATCTAATTTTGTCTGTAATTAATTGGAATAATTCATAGCTGCAGCTTCTATGGTCCAATTATGGTGAAAATTTTTATGGTACGCTAATTATTGTATGCTTGAACTATAGTAAAAATTTCGTACTTCATTGGACTATGTATAACTTAGT
Organism: Miscanthus floridulus; assembly: GCF_019320115.1. NCBI lineage: Eukaryota > Viridiplantae > Streptophyta > Magnoliopsida > Poales > Poaceae > Miscanthus > Miscanthus floridulus. The sequence continues at coordinate 53,726,805 of NC_089585.1, forward strand.
TATAGATAAATTCTAATTAATTATAGACAAAATTGGATTTTCTAATTAATCTAAAGCTACAAAAAAAAATTGTACTAAAGCATACCGTATTATATATTCACTGTGTAGATCTACTCATGTGGAGTCCAATAAAATTAGATTTTTCATTTTATGTTTTTCTATGATTTACTATGATTTTTCAAAAATTCACCGAAAATAAAAAAGGAAATTCAAAAGCACCGGTACTGTAGCAACCCCATCGTTAGTGTAGCAACAGCTGTCGAAAAACCTCCCCGGGGGTAAAATAGACGGTTTTGGAAAGTTCAGGGGGTAAAACAGATGGTTTCATAGTTCAGGGGGTGAAGTAGACCAAGTATGAAAGGTGGGGGGTTAAGTTGACTTTTTCCATTAAATATCTCAGTGAAGTTTGGGTCTAGTTGAGGGGAATACCACCAAAATGGTGTGACTGGAAAACTTTAAGATAGGTGGCATCAACTTTGGGTAAGCTGGTAGAGATACTGGCGATCTCTGTTTGGAAGGTTTTTTTTTTTTTTGACATGATTAGGATCAATGTCGAGTGCAGTAAAGTACCAAGACAGAGAATTATGGAGATGGCTGATGATATCTACTTGTTTAACTTCAAGAAGGAGAAAATGTCGTAATTTGGAACGTAGGGAGTAACTCTTATCAATTCCTCACCAGAATCCGGTAACATTCTAACTGTTTGGTAAAACTTCGTATAATCCGCTCTAAGGAAGTTAGAAGCTGACTAAACAAGCCCTAAACATCCTTTAACTGCCACCATGTCACATATAATCAGGCATATGACACTCAGGGAATATTTCTCCTAATATCCCTATTCTAGTACACGACAAACGTTATCTACTACAGTCCTATATCATCTATTTTTTTAGCCATCTAGGCGTTTTGCGATAGAGATATAAATGATAACCTGAAATATATGGAGTTTAACCTTTTAAAATCATAGATGTGTTAGTTTTACCTTGCAGGAAATTCAATTTCCGAGTTATGTTATGTCACTGATGAGTTAGCTTTATCTATTAGGAAATTCAATTTCCCAGTCATGTTACTGTCACTGATGTGAGGTATACTATAAACTATGACCCGAGTAACAGATCACGGAAGGCAGGGTCTCCACATGTCCTTTCCTTAGAACTAGATAATGAAGTTGGAAGGTGAGTAGTTTACCTCACTGGTATCATAGAGGCAATCATGATCTGAGTAGGAGACCAACTACAGTGAACTCAACACATACATCTTACCAAGAACAGGTCCTCCGAAAGATCCAATCTCTTTATTTCTTGTGGATTCGTCTCTACCGAAATCGGTACTTTTAATTCAGCTCGGTGCGCGCTAACATTACTTTTAAACTAGAATAGCAGCAGAGTCTTGGTAGTTCACATATGTCCAGTTGTCAAGTCCTTGGTAGTTCACATCTGTCCTCCTCCACTACTTGTATCAGCAGCCACTGCTGGTCTGCTACATGGATTTGCCACTCGCTTATATAGAGCATAGAGGAAGCTTCTGCCCAGCATTCCTCGCAGCCTCTACTGCAGTAGTCATCAGTCATTCATTCATCACCCACAAACCACAATCATCTAAATAAAGGCTAGTGAATTGCATTAAACAAGGCTGACGAGCATGGTGCCGCCGGTGAAGATATTCGGGCACCCGATGTCGACGAACGTGGCGCGGGTGTTGGTGTGCCTAGAGGAGGTCGGCGCTGAGTATGAGCTGGTGACCATCGACTTCCTCACCGGCGAGCACGAAGTTCCTGACCACGTCGCGCGAAATGTAATAACCCGATTCCCTAATTTCCTTTAAAACTCGCATACTTCTTTACTATGTCCAGTGTCTTATTAGTTTGCTCAATATTAGTAGTGGAAATACAGTGTAGTCAAAATAGGATAATAATTACTGTACGTACCTAATTACGAGAACGTTTGCCTGCAGCCGTTTGGGAAGATCCCTGCTCTGCAAGATGGCGACCTTATCCTGTTTGGTAAGTTATTAGCTAGCATCATCAAGCGGTTGCCTGTAGATACTTCGGACTCTCTGCACAGTTTTCACCAATCAAACGATGATCGCTGAACTCGTGAGTTTTCAGAGTCGCGCGCAATTGCGAAGTACATCCTCCGCAAGTTCAAGTCAAGTGAGGTGGATCTCCTGAAGGAGGGGGACATCGCGGCGGCGGCCATGGTAGACGTATGGGCTGAGGTCGAGGCGCAGCAGTATTACCCTGCCCTCTCGCCCGTAGTGTTCGAGTGCATCATCTTCCCCGTCATGCGCGGCACCACCACCGACCAGAAGGTCGTGGACGAGAGCCTGGACAAGCTGAAGAAGCTGCTAGAGGTGTACGAGGCGCGCCTGTCGGAGCACAAGTATTTGGCCGGGGATTTCTTCAGCTTGGCGGACCTCAACCATTTCCCCTTCACCTTCTACTTCATGGCCACGCCGTACGCATCCGTGTTCGACGCGTATCCTCGCGTGAAGGGGTGGTGGCAGAGCATCATGTCCAGGCCGTCCATCAAGAAGATAGCTGCAAATATGCCGACCAAGTTTTAGGTCGGTTTCGCATCTGTTGATCATGAAATAAATCAATTATGCTTCCTGTGGATAAAAGAGTTCTGTGTTCTTCTTCTTCCGTACGTGTATTTAGTATTTAACGTGGCGGGCCTCGTAAATCTGTTGTCGAATCTATACACTATCTGTTGAAATATGTGCCTAAAATACATTCTAGATTTTATTTAGAGGAAAAACTCATAGATAAAAAATAATGCAAGCATATAAAACAAGTAAACAGGCAACATACTGACTAGAATAAGATTGCGCAAGGAAAATTACTCAATGATCCCGCGCAGAACGTAGTCGAACGTGATGAAGTAGATGTTGTAGATCACCAAGAGGTCAGCGTATAGACGCTGCCCAAAAACCTGATTGCCGACCCGTGCAGCAGTCTCGCGGCAGTGGTTTCGGAGATCCCGCTCTCTTCAAGTCCGGTGCACGCCAAACTCAAAGGTCGACGAGGCGCAGCAGCGATAAGCTTAGCACAGTGAGTGGGGAGGTGAGCGTGTAAATGTGTACCCTTCAACCAGGACGTCTCCTAGTTTTATAGGTCTTCATAGTGCATCAATTCCCCTCATCAAGCAGTAAAAACTGCCTAATTGAATGACACAAAATGCTGCAATCAAATATCAGAAACTGACACACCTTATTACTGTTTAAAACGACAGTTTCAATCACATTGAAGCGCCATTACGCTTAGCATAAAAAATAGAAACTGCACAAATAATAGCCTGCTGTACACGTATTTTCACGCGAAAAATACGCGCGAGCTGCGCGTGCGTGTAGCAACAGTCTCTTTCTCTCTCATTTTCACCTATTTTGCATAGAGAGGAGACTCTCATATTTAAGCAAGGCAACCTCTCTTTGAATTAGCAATATGGGACTATAGGATGTGCATGCTTTGGAATTTTTCAGATTGGACCAAATATGGGCCTAAATCCAACAATCCCCCACCAATTCCAACACTGCTGTACTGAACATTCTTTATATATACCAGATTTTCAATATAAGTCCCGTACGGGTTGAACTTACACCTAGATCAACCAGGTCCATCTTCCAGCAGCCTTGTGAATGGACTAAGCCTTGAATTCATAGCTTTTTGCTATCAGATTTCTCTTGAAGATCCAACTGGTACTAAGCTGCAAGAACGCCAAGTCCAAACAGAGCTTTTAAAGGTCTTGCTCCTCGATCTTCTCATAAGCTTTCCAAAGAGTACCCCACTCTCATGAACTGCGACCTAACTAGTTTAGCTCACATAGGTGTATTCATTTTAGGTATCCTGTAGGACGATACATTTTTCCTTGGTGGACACTAGAATATATTAAGGCATAATAGTCAGCCTTCCATACAGAAGAGAGTACATTTCATGGAACATGGGTAAATTTTTTTTAAAAAAAATAGTCTGTACTCCCTATTACAACAGTAACTTATTTTTCTCATTTTCCAAATCAAGGATCCTATCAAAGGAAATGAGTTACCATTACTTTGCAACTAAATGGGTCTCAACCCCATGTCCATGTTTGCAACAGAAATCGCTATCCGTGCAAGCCCTTTTGTAAAGGGATCTGCTAGATTTTTTCTCACTGCGAATATAATTCACAGCAATTACTCCGGAGTTTTTCAGCTTTCTAACAGATTTAAGCCTCCGCTTCACATGTCTCGAGGACTTTGAATTATCCTTAGTACTCATAACTTTGATTAATACCGTTTGGTTGTCACAAAACATAAGGATTGCCGGAACTGGTTTCTCTACCAGTGGCAAGTCCATGAGTAGCTCTCTTAGCCACTCGGCCTCAACAGTAAGCCGTGTCAAGTGCTACAAGCTCAGCTTCCATGGTCGACCACGTCAAAATGGTCTGTTTACATGACCTCCATGTAACTGCAGCACCTGCTAGTGTAAACACATAGCAACTCGTGGCTTTAATTGCATCTACATCAGAAATCTAGTTGGAATCACTATATCCTTCCAATATAGATGGATAACCAGTATAGTGAATTCCATATTCGATTGTACCTCTCAGGTAACGTAGCACTCTCTCTAGTGCATCCCAATGATCCTTCCCTAGATTGGAAGTAAAATGACTTAATTTGCTCACAGCAAAAGATATATCAGGACGTGTTGCACCAGCGAGATACAAGAGGGACCCAATTATTTGTGAATATCTCAAATCGTCCAACCCTTCGCCTTTATTTGTCCTTAGCTTTACACTAGCATCGTAGGGCGTAGGGGATACTTTGGCATTCTCAAAGCCAAAGCGACACAGTATTTTTTCCACATAATGAGATTGATTTAGAATAATCCCATTCTCATTTTTGATCAACTTAATATTTAGGATAACACTTGCTTCTCCTAGATCCTTCATGTCGAAGCACGAAGATAAGAATGATTTGACCTCAGTCAATCACGGCAGTGTTCTTCCCAAATATGAGTATATCATCCACATACAAGTACAAGATCACTGTTTGAGCCCCACCATGGCGATAATATACACACTTATCTGCTTCGTTTACAACAAAACCAGCAGAGGTTAAGGTTTGATCAAATTTTTCATGCCATTGTTTGAGTGCTTGTTTTAGGCCATATAATGATTTTAACAGTCTGCAAACTTTACCCTCCTGTTCCTTAGCCACAAAACCATCAGGTTGCTCCATATAGATTTCTTCCTCCAACTCTCCATTAAGAAAAGCTGTCTTCACATCCATTTGATGAATGTGTAGACCGTAGGAATCATCTAATGCAATGAGCACCCTAATGGTGGTTAACCTGGCCATAGGTGAATAGGTGTCAAAATAATCTTCACCTTCTTTCTAGGTAAAGCCTTTGGCCACAAGCCTCGCTTTATATTTTTCAATCGTGCCATCTGGTCTCATCTTTTTCTTGAAAATCCACTTACATCCAATAGGTTTGCACCTAATAGGACGTTCAATGATTTCCCAAGTCTCATTTATCATGATGGAGTCCATCTCGCTACGGAACTGCCTCTTTCCAATAGTCAGCATCCGAAGACACATAAGCATCAGCCAAAGTCGTAGGCACGTCATTCACAAGGTATACAATAAAGTCATCTCCAAAAGATTTCTGTACCTTTTGTCTCTTACTCCTGCGCGAAGTGATGTCTGAATTGTTATCCTCCTCATTATTCTCTCGCAGAGGTATGTTCTCAACTTGTTCAGAGTTAGGAATGGCTGCATCCAGATTTTCTAAAGTACTACTACTCGGTCTCATAGGAAAGATATCCTCAAAGAAAGTAACATCCTTAGACTCCATTATTGTATCTACTGTAATCTTTGGAGTATCGGATTTAACTACCAAGAATCTATAGGCAGGACTATTCTGAGCGTATCCTATAAAAATGCAATCGACTGTTTTCGGCCCAAGTTTCCTTTTCTTCGGCTCTGGAATGTTGACTTTCGCCAAACATCCCCACGTTCGCAGAAAGTTGACACTGGGTTTTCTGCCCCTCCATGCCTCGTATGGAGTTATGTCACTTCTCTTGGTGATAACTCTATTGAGCACAAAATTTACAGTCAAGATTGCTTCCCCCCACCACATCTTTGGCATGCCGGCACTCTCTAATAAGGCGTTCAACAAATCTATAAGTGACCGGTTTTTCCTCTCAGCTACACCATTTGATTGTGGTGAATAGGGTGGTGTGAATTCATGGATAATCCCATGCTCAGAACAGAAATTAGAAAAATCATTAGAGATATACTCTCCTCCCCGATCATCTCTAAGTCTCTTAATCTTCTTTTCTAACTGGTTCTCAACCTCTGCCTTATATATTCTAAAATAGTTCAGCACTTCATCCTTAGACTTCAGCAAGTAAACATAATAGTAACGTGTTGCATCATCAATAAAAGTAAGAAAATACTTTTTTCCTCCTTTAGTCAAAACACCATTCATCTCACATAAATCAGAATGGATCAAATCTAGTGGTGCCAGATTCTTCTCAAACTCTAATGCCTTAAAAGGTTTTCGAGGTTGTTTTGCTTGCACACAAGTTTGGCACTTAGAATTCTTGACTATATCACATTTAGGAATTAACTCAGATCTGGACATTCTAGCAATTGTATCAAAACTAACATGACAGAACCTTGAATGCCATACATCAGTAGAATTTTTATTCAAACTAGTAGTAATATTCAAACTATAACAAGAATCCATAGTACTTAGGCGGAACAAGCCACCGCTGTCATAGCCTTTTCCTATAAAAGCCCCAAATTTAGACACTACAACTTTATTCGACTCGAATACTAGCTTATAACCACTCCTACACAGGAGAGACCCACTCAGCAGGTTCTTATTTATCACAGGTGCGTGCTGGACATTCTTCAATTGGATGGTTTTCCCTGAAGTGAGCTTCAGATCTACTGTACCAACACTAAGAACAGAAGCACGCGTTCCATTTCCCATTAGGATGCTGGAAGTCCCTGCTGCCTGATATGAAGAAAATAAGGAAGCATCAGAACACACGTGAACATTTGCACCAGTATCAACCCACCAGTTGATAACTGAAATGCAGAATAAACAACAGGAGATTTACCGTACCCTCCTGAAGTCGAGGCCTCGCCAATGGTCACATTAGTGAACTTTTTGCTCAATTTAGTGGTCCTATCCTTGTGGTTAGGACAATCGTTGGCAAAGTGACCAGGATTACCGCACACAAAACAGGTGAGATTCTTTAGATCCTTCTTCTCTGTTTTCTTCTTTTTAAAGCTAGTAACCTTATTCTCCTTGGGACCCTTCTTCTTGTTAAATTGGTTCTTGTTTTGAACAAAATTGGCACTATTCTGCACTGTTCTTCACCTGCACATCTTTTGCCCTTGCCTTCTCTTCCACATCAAGAGCAGCAATGAGATCTTCAATAGAAATCTCTTCTCTTTTGTGCTTTCGAGCTGTAGCAAAATCACACCACTCAGCAGAAAGTTTAGCAACAATCGCTGCTGCAACAAACTTTGGAGGTAAAGCACATCCCAAATGTGCAATCTCGCCAACCAGAAGCTGGAGGTCGTGTGCTTCAGTTACAATTGATTTAGCATTGTCCATGCTGAAATCAAAGAACTTTTCGCACACATACAGCCAGCGACCGGCTTCGGCTTCTGCATATTTTTGCTCCAAATCTTCCCACAGCATGGTGGCCGATGAGTAATTCATATACACATCATAGAGTTGATCCACCAAAATGGTGAGGATGCAGCCCAATGCGGTGTTATTCGCATTCTCAAACTGCATGGTCTATTCCTCTGTGATGGGAAACATAGGGTATATCACCCACCACAGCCCCAATGACATGAGCCAAAACTTGGCCCTTGTCTACCATCTACGGAAGTTCTCACCTCCAAACCTCTCAAGTTTCATGGCATCAGATGCATTATTTGCCATTGCTAGATCACAAAATTAGGCACAATCAGGTTTTTGGAATGTTGGAAATATGTACCTAAAATATATTCCAGATTTTGTTTGGAGGAAAAACTCATAGATAAAAAATGATGCAAGCATATAAAACAAGTAAACAGGCAACATACTGACTAGAATAGGATTGCGCAAGGAAATTACTCAATGATCCCGCGCAGAACATAGTTGAACTGTGATGAAGTAGATGTTGCAGATCACCAAGCGATCGCATGTAGACGCTGCCCAAAAACCTGATTGCTGACCCGTGCAGGAGTCTCACGGCAGTGGTTTCAGAGATCCCACTCTCTTCAAGTCCGGTGCACGCCGAACTCAAAGGTCGACGAGGCGCAGTAGCGAGAAGCTCAGCACCGCGAGTGGGAAGGTGAGCGTGTGAATGCGTACCCTTCAACCAGGACGTCTCTTGGTTTTATAGGCCTTCATAGTGCATCAATTCCCCTCATCAAGCAGTAAAAACTGCCCAATTGAATGACACAAAATGCTGCAATCAAATAGCAGAAACTGACACACCTTATTACTATTTAAAACGGCAGTTTCAATGACATTGAAGCGCCATTACGCTCAGCATAAAAAATAGAAACTACACAAATAATAGCCTGCTGTACACATATTTTCACGCGAAAAATACGCGCGAGCTGCACTGTACGTGTAGCAACAGTCTCTTTCTCTCTCATTTTCACCTATTTTGCATAGAGAGGAGACTCCCATATTTAAGCAAGGCAACCTCTCCTTGAATTAGCAATATGGGACTATAGGCTGTGCATGCTTTGGAATTTTTCAGATTGGGCCAAACATGGGCCTAAATCCAACACTATCTTCTTGTGTCAACAAACTAGCAGTTCATAGAGAGTGAATAGCAGCTTCTGGACCATGAAAAGCCTGATCACGTCAACTTGGCGAATACGCTCCACGGGATGTGGCTGCTTGGGGCAGCCTCTCTGGCCCTGGTGCCACCATCGCTTGCTGATATCCTAGCTGCGGTGATTGCCTCCCCTGCTCATCTCTCCTACTTGTCTCCACTTCTCCCCTGTCCTCGGTTGGTTCTCTTTGATCTCCATTTTGGCTATGGCTCTTCCTAGCCTTGACTTCTCCCTGGGCCCGCCTGGTACGCATGACCATTGACCACCGCCGCTTGTGCCTTCACTGGTGGAACTACCGGACCACTGCCGACCCAAGGCCATTATCCATTTTCTTTAAAGGAATTGGGCAGGAGAGTTGCCAATTATATTAAAAAAAGGAATAAATCTAGACTGGACAACTAGCATAACGACGACAACAACCTGTAACAACTATGAAACCAATGTAAGCCACCTAGAACAACTCCAAAAAAGAATTGGGACCTCTGGGAAACACACAACACAACACCTTCAAAGCACAACTCAAACAACCCAAACAAACAATTACAACTGGGAAAAGTCTAACGAAGAGGTAAAGAGATCCCCAGCACAAGGTCCTAAAAAGCACGTCCTTTCGCATGCACAAATGAGCTGAGGACGTCCGATGGCAGTAGTTGCTTCAAACATTCTGCATATCCCTTGATTACATCCTCATCAAGCTTCGCATCATTCCCGATAATGCCTAAATTCCTTAGTATGTTGTGTTTTGCAAGCCAGGTACTTGGACTAAGTGATGATTTGTCAAAAGATTTATGCCTATGTGTCACGATTGGCAAGACGAGGAGGCAACACCTTAAGTCTAAAGTTAGTGGCTAGTATATAGCAATAGGCCAAATTATTATGTTTTTACTTTAATAGATGGCTAGGCTATTGGGCCAGGCCCATTAGTGATTGTATATATATATATATATATATATATATATATATATATATATATATGAGGGAGACACCTAATGAGAGACTAAGTAGGTTTAGGGTTAATCCCTTATTTCTTCTCCCTTCCCCTCTCTTCCCTGTGCCGCCTCTCTCCCTCTCCTCTCCTCTGCGCCACCCCCTTCTTTGTCCTCTACACCCCCACTGCCTTCCCCTGCTAGGCCATCATCCAGCCAGCCGGGGTAGTGCCCCAGTAGCCGGCCACCGCCGCTAACACTAGCCAAGCCGCCGCCCTACACATCACTGCCACCCTCAGCCACTCCCAGCAGTCGTTGGGAATAACTGACGTGTTACATCTGGTATCCAGAGCCACATCGTGATCAACTCCATGGAGAGGATCCACGATGTCACCGATCGTTGGGCAAAGATATTCAATTTTTTTCTCCAATCAGGTGGAAGAACAGAAGTATGTGCCACCCTCAAAACGGTCCATACTACCGACTCCTCCACTAGACCAAAATTTGCCTTCCCACCTAGAACCGATCAACATAGTGCAGACAACTTCACTAGAGGCACTTCTCCAACGGTAGTTCAGCAAGGATTCCTAGAAAAGAGATCAACAACAATGGAGGCGATCATCAAACTCCCACAAATTATCATTCCTTGAATACAACGGGAACGATGAACTGTCATAAGGGCTCTACAAATGGAACATTTTTTTGCTACCTAGAATACCAAAGAGGAGGAATGAATATAGCTAGTGGCTTTTATCTGCACAACAACGTCCTAACTTGGTTCATTAGATGGGAGCAGGAAATAGGGCATCCAACATGGCCTCAATTTTCTCACGCTATCGACAGGCGCTTCGGTCCACCAATAGACCACAACCACCTCGGCGACCTTACTTGCACCTATCAGACCGGAGCATTTGATGACTATACAAATCAATTCCTCCTCACACTGACCAAGGTAATAGGGTTGTCTACCGCTCAACAAGTCATCATTTATACAACAGGATTGGCATCAACGCTGCAAATAGATATACAACTTCAGCAACCACCAGATCTAGAATCAGCGATAATAATGGCTCGTAAACTCTATATATCATGCAAACAAAAAGAACATTCACACTCCTTATAGCATGAAGCCCAGGACATTCAGATATCACTCAACGCCATCATAGGGATCACCACCAGCCAAACTATCCTAGTATAGATTTCTGTCAATGGCCGTGATTTCCTAGCATTACTGGATTCTGGGTCTACACACTTCATTGACTCAGACATAGTAGATGACCTCCAGATATCATAGACAAATGGACCAAATTCTCTATTAGTGACAGTAGCAAACGGAGATCAATTTCTAATGTGGGCATATACAATAATCTTAGAGTGCAGATTGAGACTGAAATCTTCAACATTGACTGTTATAGCATCAAATTGGGAGGCTATGACTTCGTGCTAGGCGTTACTTGGCTAAGCTCACTTGGTCCAATCATCTGGGATTTCAACAACATCACTATGAAATTTTGGCGCCATGGACGTCGAATCATTTGGACCAGCTTGGGCAAATCGTGCCCTAATCAACCATGGATTCACACACTTAGTCCTATAGCAACAATGGAGGCACTACTAACTACTTTTTCACAATTCTTTTGGGATCATCAAGGGCTGCCACCTCAATGCCGATATGATCACCGAATTCATCTCAAGGACCCGAGTAAACCTACAACTATTAGACCTTACCACTACCCGCAACTCCAAAAAACTGAATTAGAGAGATAGTGCCATGATATGCTGACACAGGGAATCATAAGGTACATCACTTCTCTGTTCTCATCACTAGTAATACTTGTCAAAAAATAGGATGGATCATGGTGCTTTTGCGTGGATTACCGAGCCCTCAACGACAACATTCTCAAGGATAAATTCCCAATACCGGTCATCGATGAGCTACTCGATGAATTGGAAGGGGCCAAATTCTTCACTAAATTAGACCTCCGCTCCGAGTATAACCAAGTACGCATGCATTCAGATGATATTGAGAAAATAGCTTTCCAGACCCATCATGGCCATTTTGAGTTCCTGGTTATGCCATTCGGTTTGTGCAATGCTCCTTCTACATTTCAAGCACTTATGAATGATATATTGGGTCCCTACCTTCAAAAGTTTGTCTTGGTTTTCTTTGACGATATCTTAATTTACAGAAAAACTTGGGACCAACATCTAGAGCACATCCAACAAGTATTCACAATTCTTTAATCGAGTGTAGTATTTCTCAAAAAATCTAAATGTTCATTTGGCCAAACCATGGTGGGATATTTAGGCCACATTATATCAGATTAGGGAGTGGCAGCCGACCCAGAGAAAATATAGGCTATCGCCTCTTGGCCCCAACCGAAAACAATGAAATAGCTCAAATGATTTTTAGGATTGGTAGGATACTATAGAAAATTCATCAAAGATTTTGGAACCATTGCCAGACCTCTCACGCAGCTATTAAGAAAGAACTGTTTCAGGTGGACAGAATTTGCAACAACAGCATTCAAGCAACTCAAATATGTTCTCTCTATAGCACCAATACTCCAACTACCTGACTTTAATAAACCATTTATTATGGAGTGTGATGCTTCTTCTATGGGATTTGGCGCGGTGCTGCATTAGGGAGTAGGACCAATAGCTTTCTTTAGTCACATGATTGCTCCACGACATGCTAAATTAGCTGCTTATGAAAGAGAATTAATCGGTCTAGTGACAACAGTTAAGCATTGGAGACCTTACCTATAGGGCCGTACATTTATAATCAGGTCAGATCATTATAGCTTGATGTACATACTGGACCAACGACTATCGACAATTCCACAACATCAATGGGTGAGTAAATTATTGGGATATGACTTCTCAGTTGAATATAAACTGGGCAGACACCATATAGTGGCCGACGGTTTGTTCCGGAGGGAGACCACAGAACCATTACTAAATGCATTATCAGAGATCCAATTCCTGATATTCAACTAGCTCAAAGAAGAAGCATCCACCAATGTGGAGGCCACCAAAATTGTTGCTGCCATCACCAAAGGGCACCTTTCCCCATCTTGGAAATTGGAGGACGACCTCATACTTTATAAAAAGTGGGTACACATTCCTACATCCTCCCTAATTCTTCACGATATACTTCACGCTATTCATGATACTACTCATGAAGGATCAGAAAAAACACTCCATAGATTCCGACTGACTTTTCACACTCCCAAAGCTAAGCAGACAATTCAACAATTTGTCAGAAATTGCATGATATGCCAGCGCAACAAGACTGAACACCTTCATCTAGCTGGATTAGATCAGATTTGGGAAGATATATCCATGGATTTTATTGAGGCCTTACCAAAGGTGGCAGGTAAAATAGTCATTCTAATAGTGGTGGATCGTTTATCCAAATACACTCACTTCATCCCTCTAGCACACCCGTACTCAGCAACCACAGTGGCTCAACCTTCTTCTTAGACATAGTTTGGCTCCAAGGAGGAGGCAACGCCTTAAGTCTACAGTTAGTGGCTAGTAAATGGCAATAGGCCGAATTATTATGTTTTAACTTTAATAGATGGTTAGGCTATTGGGCCAGGGCTATTAGTGATTGTAACCTCCCTTATATATATGAGGGAGACACCTAATGAGAAACTAAGCAGGTTTAGGGTTAATCCCTTATCCCTTACCCCTTCCCCTCTCTTCCCTTTGCCGCCTCTCTCGTTCTCCTCTCCTCTGCGCCGCCTCTCTCACTCTCCTCTCCTCTACGCCACCCCCTCCTCTCCTCTGGACCACCGCTGCCTTCCCCTGCCAGGCCGTCACCCAACCATCTAGGCTAGCGCCCCCAGCAATGGGCTGCTGCCGCCAACACTAGCCAAGCCGCCGCCCAGCACATCACCATCGCCCTCAGCCACTCCAAGTAGTCGTTGGGAATAATCGATGTGTTACACTATGTCTTTGTAACACCCCTTGGTGTTGCGAGTTTGCTTATTAGCACCAAGATTTAGGTCCGAGAGGGATTAGCCTAATAGGTTTTTGGGTTTTAAAAATATATAACGCACGTGAGATGATAAGCGAATGCTATGTGACTCATTTTTGAAGGCTCAAGTAAATATCTGAGTTAACTTACTTGGTGCGTAAAAGTGCTAATGAAAATCCTAACGAGAAACATGGGATAGGTCGTTTTAATTGTTTGGCATGAAAAACAATTTATATAAACAAAAATAAAATCTAACTTGTGTGTAATACTTAAGTAAAGATGATGAGCAAGTGGTGTAGTAGAAGAGGCAACTTTAATTTGTGAAAATAAATAGTTTTAACTAGTTCTCTTGGGAGCTCAAAAATCAAATTTGGCGTTAAGATAAGCTCTTTTCTTTAAGTCGGTAAACACTTGAACTATTGTTTAAAATACTATTTTAGGCGAATTATATTGAACAAAAATAGCTAAATGGTGTATAAATATTTTGCTCCTATGGGTTAGTATAAGGTGTGGACTATTGCATGAAATACTTGTTGGTTGAAATTAATAAGGTTTAGGACTTTTAAAAATGGTAACAAAAGAGTTAATGTCTACTTAGTCCCAACTGAAATCCTTAACCTCTCTATGTACAGAAAAGTAGTAAGGCAATGCTATTTTGATGTTTAATTTCTAACAAAAATGTTTAAACACTAGCTGCATATTTTGGTATTGTTGATTGCATCAAAGTGAGTGCTTGAGCATGGCATATGTTGAAGTTGTGTTGGGTGTCACGATGCTCTTGTAAAAATTGCCCAAACCTCCTTAGAACGCGATATGAACCATGATTTGGTGCTCGGTTCACGAACTTGCGTTCAACATGGTAATCTTATCTTGGCGTCTATCCATCTTTCTCTTGGGCCATCCTCTGGTCGTAAGCATTGTTTCGCTAGTTAGATGTTAGCACCAGCTACAAATTAGTGGAATTGGTCGAGTCGTAATCAAGATGCTAAGTAGTTTTCACTTGCTTTAAAAATCGTGGTTGGCATCATGGGCGTGGTCACCATGCGTGCGTGCACTGCTGACGCCGAACTCAGGCCGTGGCTGGGCTGTTGCCGCTAGCTGGCTCATGTGCCTGGTCGGTGCCACGCAATGCCCGTGGCCTCACGTTGGACATCCTGGCTGACTATGGCCTGGCCCTGCTATCACTGTGTGTGCGTGCCACCCTCTGGTCATCGAGCCATGCGCGGGGATGAGACAAGGCTACAGCTACCGTCACCTTGCCATCATGGCCCTCGCTTCACCCCTCATTTCACCTACCGCATTGAGGCTCTGGGCAGGTGCCAAAGGCCGCCATGTCTGGGCCAATGCCCTTGGTCGCAGGGGCGATGGTGATGTCCCTCTGCCGCACTTGTCCCCTACTAGCCGATGCTAGTGCGACCTGGTCGGGTCCGGCCACTCCTAATTCAAGCGCTTTGCACCAAGCCTCTAGGTCTCGTTATCTATGCACACGTGCTCGTACTACTGCATTCGATCAGGGTCACCCTGTCTTAATCCACTCGGGCTCACTCGTGTGACCTCCCCACATCCTGCACCATGTGTAGAGCCATCCGTTCCTTCCTGTTCCTAATCACCAGCTTAGGCTTCGCAACACAATTCCCCACATTAGCGGGCACACATGGCCAGACCACCACATCGCTCCCCTGCTTCAACTGTTAGTGTGGCGTGCACCACGATGAGCCATTGATGCTTATCCGCCACTTCTACTCTACCGAGCATACGTAGGTTTGTCAGAACAGTCACACTATCACCGCAGATAGCTGCTTGCCACTGCAGCCCACGATAGTGCGCCTCCAAGTCCCTAACTGCCACCCATCCTTACGCGTTTAGCTATAGATGGTGGTCGGCCCCTTGATTATGTCGTAGCGAGCCTAGTTTGCTCGGCGTAACCGCCTTATGCCATCGGACCGCTTCACCAGCACGATAGCGCGCATGGGGTTTTGAGGGATCTCCCTATGGTAAAGGTGAAAACATTCGAGGGTTTGCTTGCAAAGTTACTGATGGTAGAAATATTGCGCATAGTAGTTGTATTAATCTCTAAAAGCTCGGGGGCCTTTCTGCAAAACAGCTAACGCGCACGGGTGCCCCCATCCTTGGGCCACACTGGGCCACCATGATGCTCATGCAGCCATGCCGCGCTGGGCTGTCAGGCTAGATGGGGTTGGTGCCGGCCCTTTTCGTTTTCGAAAGCATTTTTTAATTTAGTTTCTAAGGTAAACTTGTAAATGCAATATAAATTTGTGTAGTTGGCCAAAAATTGTGAAACTAATTTTGTTAGGTTCCTAAAATCATGATCTATCTGTTAGTATATTTTGTTCACATAGTTTTATAATATTTCCAGGAGTTATCTAATTAATTTAAGATGCTTAATATTGTAAGATATAAACTTATAGGAATTGTCAGTGATAAATTGGTGATAGTGTTGGCTCTGAAACTTTCACAGTAAATTCCTCACATTATTAGGTGCTCACTAGTAATTTTTGTAGCTCCATAATAATTAGTTTACTAAGGTAGCTGAATAAGCCCTAGTTTGAAAATATATGTTTAATCAATAAAATGCTGAAACACCTTGGGATTTTAATACTAAAATATTTTTCTGGAGACAAAGCCTTACTTGACTGATATGGATACATAGACTAGTACGTTAGTCATTAAATCTAGCTCATAGCTTGTGGAGCGTAATCATATATTTAAGAGTTGTGGTTACCGATTGATTAATCGTGTCTCTACGTTGCATCCACGAATATCATAATAGGGACAACGATGGATCATGGAGTCGATGGAAGTAGTGGAAAAGATGGTGACTCAGTGATCGTGTCACCATGATGGAATGCTAACTTTTGGTTATATCTTATCCAGGCAAGCCCCTGGTGCATAACCCCTATTATTCTGCACTTTATTTTATGCTTGTGCATTAAGTTTTAAGGAGTTGAATGAAACCCACTTGCATATATATATATCCTTATCCTATGAGTCCTACTAGTATGTCAGGATCGTGTAGATTGCTATGCTATAGGAGCCAGTAGAAGTTGAGTGATTATCTGTCACTCGTGAGAGATAGGAAAGATATTATTGTTGTTATTACATTACTATCACATAGGAATATATATGAATGACAATTGGAGACTCGGGCGGAATGGTACTTTGGATCTAGACTTGGTTAGGCATTCGAGCGAGGCTCGGATTGCACTTGTTCCACTTGTGTCCATTGAGGACCGTCCTGTTGCTGTGGATGGAAGTCAGGTCATAGACTTATTATCTTGAGCACATACTTGCTTATGGGAGCAGGAAGGCTCATTTCGCTCTTGTCGTGGGTTCCAGGCTCTTTCTAGACTGACTGATTTGAGGCGGGGAAAGGTGAAGGTCTAAGCACCATACTAAGACTAGGTCTCAAGTGTGGGGGCTTAGAGTCCAAGTTTGGATGAGGACCTATACCCCTTGATAGGAGTGGAATGGGTTGGTCTTGTTTGTGCTTGGGGTACAAACGAGGTGTGTGTTGCGCGGTACCCTAGTTGGGATACATTGATTCATGAATCACCATTTCTAGTGAGACGGTACCAACTTGGCTATGGTCTAACACCGTAGTAAGAACTAGAATATGAAAGATGGTAAAATGGTTCTGATTGCTCACCACCTGCTTGAAAGTAGCATAGTTGCTTACATAAAATGGTTAGTTGATGAACTAATGATGACTGCTAATAAAATTTACTATAAGGATGCACATTTAGTAATGCTTCTGACAGATGCAATAACCCACAAGCCAAATAAGCCTTGCATATCCTTGGAGTCTTTTATTTTCCTCCTGTCGGGTAAGTCTTGCTGAGTACAATCGAGTACTTAGGGATTTATTCCCCCTGTTGCAGGTCATAGGAGAATACTTAGAGCTGACTCTTGTGTGGGGAACCTGCTAGTGGGGTTAGAGAGGATTCCTTTCCCGCTACGACCATTGTATTTATTTATTACCCTCACTAAAGGTTTTTATAAGAAAAAATGTAAAAATCTGCTAACATCTCTTGTATAAAAATGTCTACTATATTAATGCTCCACCATGTCATTAAATTAATCTTTACTTTCTCTATAACTCTAATAACATTGTTATATTTTGATGTTATAATCAATTGAGGTAATATTCTACTACTGTAATAAAGTGATGTAAGAAATGACTTAAGAATGTTGTAAGCTTTATTCTCTCATTTATGATCTTGATGGAAAAATATGGATTTTTGAGTTCTCCCCTTGGGGTGTGCTCAACGGAACTACGTAGTTTAGTATCCTCTCTTGAGTACTTAGTGTCTAATAGAAGACAAGTACTCCAGAAGGCATTAGATTAGGTGGTTCTGCCATAGGTGGTATCAGAGAATAAATGAGATAAAGCTTCAAAATCCTTTTCTAAACTAAAATTTGACAACCTAGTTTTGCAAAAAGTTAGGCATTTAACTATGAAGTATATAAGTAGCCCTATTGCTATAGTTAAGCATCCAAAATAGGTTTAACTAGGCTTTCTTCGGTGGACTGAGTGTTGCGTAATATACGATCTTTAAGTCAATTGCGTTAGTAATACCTTAGTTGTCATGACGGTATTGCTAGTAGATGCGCCCTTCATAGATCTCCCGTGAGTCGTATTGTGCATTACTAATCGGCCCTTGTTCGAGAATTACTGCTGAACTGTGGCTTTGTGCTTCGCGTTCACCGGTGGTTCATGCCTTCCGTGATCCATGTCTCTCTGTACTCATTTCTGCAGCTCTTGTCAAAACCTTGCCCTACAGCCAGTACTAGTCATTAATGGCCTCAGACATCGCTCACCTCGAACACACAAAAAATTCAGCCGATTCATTTTTAGTGGCCCTATGTGCAGGAAGTAAGATGGACTGCGCCATGACCACTAACTGCTTTGCCATTATAAGCAAGGTCTGGCCTAGCCACTGGTACCACCACTTGGTGCACTCTAGCTCGCCTAGCTTTTCCTTTTGAGCAAGCTTTCCACTTAACCTTCCCTTGCAACCACCCACCTAGGAATGGTAGGAGCCTAGGTTAGAAGTTACTGCCTAAACACGTAGGGTTTTCCCAAAATCCTATATGCCACCCTGCAAAAAACTCAGAGTCAAAGATCATCTCAAGTATGAGGTCTATGAGTATGAAAAGCATGGCACTGAGCGGTGTGAAGTTACCTTCTATATTTGAAGAGTGAGGAGTTCCCCGATATCACTAAAGCCTAGGAATGTGACCGCAACTGGATTTCGCTTAGTCGACACCTACCAAGTTGTGGCCCACAAAGCCTTGTGGCATCTTTGCCAGATCTATGAAGAGCCCATTGCTCATACCCCCATGAGGTTCTTTCCACCTTTAGAAAAGAATTGATAGGTATCGGGGCTCGCATGGAGGCTTTGCAAGGGCGGGATGCATAACTAAGATAGCCCAACCATGGTGCACTTCACCACATACCTGCTTGCTATGGATGAGCAGTACAACCAGCAAGCCTCAGAGCTAAGGAAGTGCCTTCAGGTGAGCCGAGGAAGCCGAGATCTTCTCTAGGATGCTCTAGGTGTAGCTTGCTGAAGCACATGCCAGTGTAGCAGCCAGCAGAGAGTTAGGAGACTACCATGTCGAAAGCCCTAAAGGAGGCTGAAGATCAGCATGTCCATCAGTTGGGAGAGGCCTACCTTGCCACCAGGGCCAAGCGTAGGACATTGGCCACTGAAAGGTAGGATCCCTTGATCTTAGAGGGAATCCTTGTCCACTCACCAGAAAGAAGGAGTACCGGTGTTGTAGTACCGCAAGCACCTGCCACCCTTAGAAGTGTCAGAAGTAGAGCCCTTGCTTCCTCTCACTCAGCCACTGCCTAGAGAGGAGGCAGATCCATAGCCAAGACTGGTAAAAGAATCTGTCGAGCCCAGGAATGAAGATGTGTGGTCCGACAAAGTAGATTAGTTCCTTGGGAAGATGTACCCGTAGTTAGTGGTGTCTTTCATAGCTATCCTCCAGTATTGTAATCTTTCTATTGTATTTCGGCCATAGTTGTTGAGATTGTCTGGTCATAGGGGAGCTGAACAATGTGTCGACAATGGGAGAGTGAGGGCATGTATGTTGTACCAGCATAAGGATGTTTAGAATGTGCATTTTAATTATTTTGCTATGTGTTATTGCGTCCATCTACCCTTAGGTCTCCTTAGACGTGCTTAGGGTTTTAAAGGATGACGTTAAGTGGGTTACAAGAGAAGTTACTATTAAGGTGCGAGCAGATCAGCCATGATTGAATAACATAGGACACTGTTTCAACTAATTGTGGATGTCCCAGCAGAACACTTGAATCTCTTTGAATCAAATCCATTATGGGATTTGAATTCCTTGTCCCTTGTTGCATAAGGAGCCCTTGTTGTTTCAATCTTCCCTTGCAATACCCCTCTATTTCTGTGGTCTATGACCCCACTGCCTTCATTGCATGTAAGTTGCACTACTACAAAAATGAATTTGCGCAGCGTCACCAAAATAGCCTCCATGGCGGGCACAATTTTTGCCCGCTGCGATTAATGCCATGATTTACCGAGGCGGGCCGGTTTTATTTACCGAGGCGGACGTTTTTGTCCGCCACGGTAAATAGATTTACCGTGGCGGGCGTCTTAAGATGTCCGCCACGGAAAATACCCTATTTTCCACAGCGGATGTCTTAAGGGTGCCCACCACGGTAAATCGATTTACCGTGGCGGGCATTTTATAAGGCCCGCCGCAGTAAATACTGCCCGATCCAGAGCCCAGATACGATCCAATTCTGAGGTCGCGTATATATACAAGAGCCTAGGATTTCACTGTGAGTCCTCAGCGCCACACCACACTTCTCTCCTCGCCCCTGCCCTACCCCTCCTCTCTCGCGCCGCACAAATCTCTCTCCCCTGCCCTACACTCCTCTCGGTGGATCTCCTACCTCCGCTCCTCTCTCCCCGCGATGCGCCCCCTCCCCTCCTCTCCTAGCGGCGCTCGGCTCGACGAGGCTGGGCGGCGGCGAGGTGCGCTCGCGGCGCTCCGGCTCAGCAAGGCGCGCGCGGCGGCGCTCAGTGAGGCGAGCAAGGCAGGGAGGTGGCGAGGCGCGCTCGACCTCGCGAGGCGCGCGCGGCGGTGCTTCGGCGAGGTGGAGGCGAGTAGGGGCGGCGGTGAGGCGCGCTCGGCGAGGGCCCGCACAAGCGGCATCTACGGTGGATCCAGGGCGCCCGGTATGTCTCTCCCTCTCTCTCCCACCCTCTCTCTCCATCTCAGTCCTCCTCATCTCTCTCTCTCTCATAGCGAGGTGCTGCGTGGCGCAGGGACGGGCACACGGCGTCGGGATCCAGGGCGGCCGCGTCGACTCCCTGCGACGTGGATCCACACGACAGCGGATCCAGGGTGGATGCATGGATCCAGGCCGGCCGCCGTCGACTCCCTACTCCCGCGACGTGGATCCACATGGCGCAGCATGGATCCATGGCAAGACGGCCCCAACCTGCGGCGTCGGCGTAGATCCGGCGGCGGATCCGGCGAGGAGAGACCCCAGCGGTGGATCCAGCGAGGTGCGGTGGCTCTAGTATTGGGCTGGGACGGGCTCATCGATGGGCTCGAGATGGGCTCACCGCAGGATCCTATTTTTTTTGTTTTTTTAAACGATTAACCGCGGCGGTCATCCTAACGTGCCCGCCGCGGTAAACCGATCTAAACCGCAGCCAGGCAAAGCGGTCCCACCGTGGGAAGGCCACGATTTACCGTGACCTTTTGGCACTGGCGGACTCGTTTGCCCGCTGCAGGAAAGCTAATCCGCCCGCCGCCAAAAACGTTTCTGTAGTAGTGTTGGTAATAGTTGCCTAGTTAATAGCTTATGGTGCCATGATGAAACCAAGGGCCCCTATGGAACAACTGCCACATAGTGATGCTGCTCGGCACGCACTGGTATCGAGGTTGTTGACCAAGTACCTTTACCAAGTTACACCACCATATTGCTCTTGATACAAAATATTCTTCCTAGAAATATTTATGTGTTCGAACGAGAAATCTACAATGGGTTCATGAAATAGTGTTCCCTCAAAGTAAACAAGAGAATATGGTTTTGGAGGAAGCATGTATGTCATGATCTCAGTTCATACAAAGGTTGGTGCATATTATGGACAAGGAAGGGAAGGAAAAGAAGAGCAATAGGGAAAAGTTAGTCCTCGGGTAATAGAGAGTGATTGGAAAATCCTGAGTGGATGTCATATCCCAAGCCCTATGTCTAGCTCACCCGCACTATGCATGCTAGGTCACTATTGCTGCGTGCCCTACAGACGCCATCAATGTCAGGGTCCACTAGTACCCCATTCTCATGTAACCACAGTATTATGCCGCATCCACCGTACTCATGCACTGTGTGCTTCCCCTTTTCCCGACATCCTATTGGCTCTCGATCCTCGTCCCTCATCCCCATATCAGACCCCCTTCTATTTTTCTCTTTTGGGGACATGGCTACCTGCATGCCTCCCTCATCGAGCGAACCCCCACCTCTCCTTTTTCCTTCCTCACTCAAGCTCACGCAGGGAGCACACCATGGCCGACCTATTCCTCACCTCATAAACCATTAGTGTCTTCCATCCACACCACCTTCACTCCTGGTGCAGCTGCACGACCACTTCCATCCACCAAGCTATAAGATGTCCTTGCTCTCCTCCATTCATCCCCATCCCCTCGAATCCGAAGCAGAGCTGTGAGATCCAATCGTCGCTCGTAGAACTAGGGTCACCTAGTCAATGGTGATTGTGTAATCCGAGAAGAAGGGATATGGTTTTTGTCGAAGAAGTTTAAGTCCACCTCTGGTTAGTTTTGTCTTAGGGTTCACGATGTTTGAGTTTTCAGTCTCCTATTTCTAGATCTGTTGGGCATATGCCATGTTTTGGATAATCATTTTCTTGCTATTTCTCCATTGTCCTCGTCTATCCTGACTTCTAGATTAAACCTTGGTTGTACTAGGTTGCTCTTAGTCATGTATCTCTAAATCTCGGTGTGATTTAGTGTTTGACGTTGTGTAATCTTCCGTGTAATTTTAGATCTGCAAAGTGTAATCGCATTTTCCCCTTTCTAATTCTTGTTTTGAATCCTAGGACAAGATTCTTTTAAGGGTGGAAGATTGTAACACCCCTGGTGTTACGAGCTTGCTTAGCACCGAGATTTAGGTCCAAGAGGGATTAACCTAATAGGTTTTTGGGTTTTAAAAATTTATAACGCACATGAGATGATAAGCGAATACTATGTGACTCATTTTTGTGGACTCAAATAAATATCCAAGTTAACTTACTTAGTGCATAAAAGTGCTAATGAAAATCCTAACGAGAAACATGGGATAGGTCAGTTTTAATTGTTTGGCATGAAAAAACAATTTATATAAACAAAACTAAAATATAACTTGTGTGTAATACTTAAGTAAAGATGACGAGCAAGTGGTGTAGTTGAAGAGTCAACTTTAATGTTTGAAAATAAATAGTGTTAACTAGTGCTCTTGGGAGCTCAAAAATTAAATTTGATGTTAAGATAAGCTCTTTTCGTTAAGTCGGCAAACACTTGAACTATTGTTTAAAATACCATTTTTGGCAAATTATATTGAGCAAAATAGCTAAATGGTGTTTAAATATTTTGCTCCTATGGGTTAGTATAAGGTATGGACTATTGCATGAAATACTTGTTGGTTGAAATTAATAAGGTTTAGGCCTTTTAAAAATTATAACTAAAGAGTTAATGGCTACTTAGTCCCAACTGAAATCCTTAAACTTTCTAAGTATGGAAAAGTAGTAAGACAATGCTATTTTGACATTTAATTTCTAACAAAAATGTTTAAACACTAGCTGCATGTTTTGGTATTGTTGATTGCATCAAAGTGAGTGCTTGAGCATGGCATAGGTCAAAGTTGTGTTGGGTGCCACGATGCTCTCATAAAAATTGCCCAAACCTCCTTAGAACGCGATGTGAACCATGATTTGGTGCTTGGTTCACGAACTGGCATTCAGCGCGACGATCTTATCTTGTCATATCTCCATCTTTCTCTTGGACCATCCTCTGGTCATATGCATTGTTTTGCTAGTTAGATGTTAGCACCAGGTATAAGTTAGTGGAATTGGCTGAGTCATAATCGAGATGCTAAGTAGTTTTGGCTTGCTTTAAAAATCATGCTTGGCACCATTTCTGATGAGGACATCAACACCAATGATACATCCACGCCAATACAAGTACCAGTTTCTTGTCCTATTACTCGTGCCCATGCTCGTCAACTTGATCATCAAATAAGTTCACTCTTGAGTTCATGTCCATCATATTTAGACCACGGAGACGTGTGCACTCTTCTTTTGGTTAGGAACCAAGGAGAGGACCGAAAGGGAAAAGAATTCACGCAGGACTGGATTCCGACTCATGGACAACTCCAACTTGTGATGGTCACCACGGTCATATATGGACTCAGATTGGGGCGTTCAAGTACTTCATGGAATCCTTATGATGTCTATTTTCACATGGATCTAGAATCAAGTCCATATCTATTCCGAGGCGGCCACAATGAACAATTTACTACCGAGAGGTTTTCTGTCGAAAGGTGCTGCGTCACCTTAGTTTGTCCAATGGGTTGTGTATCAAGTCTGGTCCATTAGGGATGCATCCTAGGGTTGGAGCACGACCCCAACACTTTAGTGGTCATCCCTCATACCCCTTAGCCACAACCAAGAATAGTTGGATTTTGTTTAGATCAAGTTTAGCTCTCGTTACTTACTTGTAAGCGCGCGTGCTGGATCAGCCACCTGTCTTCTTGTCTCCGGAACCCCACCTTATTTGAGATTGAGTTTGAAAACCTTCATCTTCATCTAGTAAGTTCAGTACTTGTTATACTTGTTCTTGCTAGTTCTTTGATTGCTTGTAGGATGAGTGCCCTAGTGGCTGGGCGACACGCTCTATAAGATCATGGCAGCCATTGGAGGTGGTGTATTTATTTGCTAAGGCATAGCTTGGAAGGCTATAGTCGGGCTGTGAACATTGTCTCCATACACCAATCGAGTTATCCTAGGCCCTCTCATCGAAAGTTCAGGATTCAACCCTAGCAGGTTCATACCAGTTGGTAATCAGAGCAAGGTTTATCGGTGAGAGACTTCGAATCCTTAGCTATTTTTAATTTTTCCTATAGTCTAGAAAAGCCAAAAAAAATTATAGGTTAGTTTACCCACAATCCTATAAACCTTTTGAGCCTTTGCTTGCACTACTTAGTTAGGGCTTGTTGAGTTTTCGGTTTGCATCGGTTGTGTCGAGTTGCTGGTCTTAGTTTTAGTCCTTTAGAGTTTTGAGTTCTTGTCACGTTCTAGTCACAGCCATGTGCTACCATATAAACCTTCTGTTGGTTGAATCTCTCATACATCCTTGTGTTCAAGTTTGAGTAGTAATTTGAGTTTGTTTTGAGACTGAATCCCACATGGTGTTGAAGTTCGAGTTGGAATCGGTTTTGAGTCTGAATTGATAGCTGCCTTGTTGCAGTTTGGAGTCCGAATCTGAGTACATCTTTGTGCAACAGTAGTTCATATCTATACTCAACCTCTCCATGTCCAACATATCCATATTAGCTCAAGCTTACTCCAGATTCCTAATCTTGTTAAAGACCGAATTAGGAATCGGTGTGGAGTCTGAATTGGTTGCTGCGTCGTGTTACCAAATCTTGTTGCTGTTTGCACTTGTGCTACATATATTGAAGTGTTCCAGAAAGGCAGCAAAAGTCCATACCTGTACTTGACTCCTCCACATTGTCCATACATATTGGCTCGATTTTTACTCGATAGAGAGTATCTATTTTTTTACCGGAATACCCCTATCCTTTTGGAAAAAGTTTGTGTGGTGTGTGACTCTTGTGAAGTCTTTTTGTTTATATAATCAGTTCTGAGGCTCCCCTAAAAAAAGAAAAAAAGAAAGAAAAAAGGAAAGAAAGAAAAAGAAAAGAAAGAAAAAAGGAAGAAAAGGGGCTGTTCGTTGTGCTTCTCCATTGTTTCTGGTGGTGTGTTGTGACTTCCTTTATGTCCAGGCTCACGCCTCTATCACTGGTCTAGTCTAGGACCAGCATAGTACCACCATTGAATGATTATTCAGCTTCCTTTTGTGACTAACGTGGTGCTAGTACTTCCTTGCTTCAGCCCACCTACAGCTCCACATATTTCGACTATAGCTTGATAGGTGTTGTTGTTGCAGCACCGATACACTTCATTCCATGGTTGCAGACTTGTTGGCTGCCGTCCCCTCCTGTTGAGCAAGGTAAGAATTGGTAAGAGCTTGTGTAACGGGTTGAGAGTGAGCGTCTTGCTGTAGCGAGATCCTAATAACTGTAGGGCCTATATTTCTTCACCTATTTTCTTATTGTCCTTGTCTTTTAGACCATGTCAGGATCACAGGATGTTAATAAGATGCCACAATCTCCTTGCACTAAGGGCATCATTCAACATTTTACAAGACAAGTGTAGCTGCATACAGAAGGACTTGATCAAGATTTATAGGTGACCAATGACAAGATTGGGCAATTGGAGGCCACCCAACTTGCCACCACCACCAAGCTTACATGATTGGAGGCATCTGTTGCCTGTATGGATAGAAGCCTTGCTGCTCTTCTAAAACATTTTGATGACTTCCACATGAAAGACAAAGAGCAGCATAATGAAGACAACAAGGACGAAGAGTGACTCAAAGATAATTATGATGTTGATTATATTGCTGATACTGAACATGATGCTCATGACATTCATGACTAGTATCGCCTATGCCATAATTGTAGAGGTATGGGTGGTCACCACCGATGCGAGGTACCCAATAATAATGATGCTTTCAGTAAAATTAAATTTAAAATACCTCCTTTTGATGGTAAGTATGATCCTGATGCATACATTTCTTGGGAAATTGTCATTGACCAAAAGTTTGCATATCATGAATTTCCTAAGAATACATATGTTAGAGCTACTACTAGTGAGTTTACTAACTTTGCTCCTGTTTGGTGGATAGAACATGGCAAGAAAAATTCTAATAACATACCACGAACTTGGAATGCTTTGAAACGAATCATGATGGCCAGATTTATTCCTTCTTACTATGCGCATGATTTGTTGAATAAATTGCAACAACTGAGATAGGGTGCTAAAAGTGTAGAAGAATATTATCAAGAATTCCAAATGGGTATGTTGCATTGTAATTTAGATGAGGATGAGGAACCTCCTATGGCAAGATTTTTGGGTGAGTTAAATCATGAAATTTAGGACATCCTTGCGTATAAAGAATACACTAACATAACTTGTTTGTTTCATCTTGCTTGTAAAGCTGAAAGGGAAGTGTAGGGGTGATGTGCCAGTGCCAAGAATAATATTTCTACAGGGAAGACTAATTCATGGTAGCCCTGCACGACTACTACTCTGACTACATGTACTCCTATACCATCACCAGCGACAAGCCTTGTGCTACTCCTGCAAATTCAGTGGCTGAAGACGATGCAGAAGCCTGCTGCGAGTGCTTCATCCATGGCATCTACAGGTAGAACAAGAGATGTTCAGTGTCATCGGTGCAAGGGATATGGACATGTGATGCATGACTATCCAAGCAAGCATGTTATGGTCATCAAAGATGATGGTGAGTATTCCTCTGCTAGTGATTTTGATGAAGATACACTTGCTTTGCTTGCTGCTGACCATAGCAGGTAGTGAGGAACAAACGAAAGAGCAGATTGGTGCAGAGGATGCAGATCATTATGAGAGCCTCATTGTACAGCGTGTGCTTAGCGCACAAATGGAGAAGGTGGAGTAAAATCAGTGGCATACACTGTTCCAAACAAAGTGTGTCATTAAAGAGCGTTCATGTCAGTTTGATATTTGATGGAGGTAGCTACAACAACTTGGCTAGCAGCGATATGGTAGAGAAGCTTGCACTTACAACCAAACAGCACCCACATCCATATCACATTCGATGGTTCAACAATAGTGGTAAGGTTAAGGTGACGAGACTGGTACGAATTAATTTTGCTATTGGATCATATCATGATGTTGTTGAGTGTGATGTTGTGCCTTTGGAAGCTTGTCATATTCTGCTAGGTAGACCATGGCAATTTGATACAAATTGTATGCATCATGGTAGATCAAATATGTATTCTCTCATACACCAAGATAAGAAAATTGTTTTGCTTCCTATGTCTCCTAAAGCTATTGTGCGTGATGATGTTGCTAAAGCTAAGAAAACTAAAACTAAGATCGATAAAAATGTCAAATCTGTTAGTAGTAAGAAAGATGAGATAAGATTGAAAGGATATTGCTTGCTTGCTACTAAACCTAATATTAATGAATTGGTTGCTTCCACTTCTGTTGCCTATGCTTTGGTATGAAAGGATGCTTTGATTTCAGTTTACGATATGTAGCATTCTTTGCCCCCTACTGTTGCTAACATTTTGCAGGAGTATTCGAATGTTTTTTCAAATGAGATACCAGTGGGACTGCCATCAATACGTGGGATTGAGCACCAAATTTATCTTATTCCTGGTGCATCTTTACCAAATCATGCAGCCATACAGGACAAATCCTGGAAGAAACGAAGGAAATTCAGTGACAAGTGCAAGAACTAGTCGACAAAGGTTATGTGCATGAGTCCCTTAGTCCTTGTGTTGTTCCTATTATTTTAGTGCCTAAGAAAGATGGAATATGGCATATGTGTGTTGATTGTAGAGCTATTAATAATATCACCATTCGATATCGACACCCTATTCCACGTTTGGATGATATGCTTGATGAACTGAGTGGTGTTGTTGTGTTTTCCAAAGTTGATTTGCATAGTGGGTACCACCAGATTCGAATGAAATTGGGAGATGAATGGAAAACTGCTTTCAAAACTAAATTTGGTTTATATGAGTGGTTAGTCATGCCTTTTGGGTTAACTAATGCACCTAGTACTTTTGTGAGATTAATGAATGAGGTTCTACGTGCTTTCATTTGAAAATTTGTTGTAGTCTACTTTGATGATATATTGATTTACAGCAAATCCATGGATGAACATCTTGATCACTTATGTGTTATTTTTAATGCTTTACGAGATGCACGTTTATTTGGTAACCTTGAAAAGTGCACCTTTTGCACCGATTGAGTGTCTTTTCTTGGCAATGCTGAGTCCACAGGGAATTAAAGTTGATCAAGCCAAGGTAGAAGCTATATAGGGATGGCCTAGTACCAAAGACTATCACATAAGTGCAGGAGTTTCCTAGGACTTGCTGGTTTCTATCGCCGTTTTGTGAAGGAGTTCAGTACCATTGCTACACCTTTGAATGAGCTTACAAAGAAGGGAGTGCCTTTTAGTTGGGGCAAAGTACAAGAGAACTCCTTCAACATGCTGAAAGATAAGTTGACACATGCACCTCTCCTCCAAATTCCCTGATTTTAATAAGACTTTTGAGCTTGAATATGTTGCTAGTGGAATTAGGACTGGGTGGTGTTTTGTTACAAGAAGGCAAACCTGTTGCGTATTTTAGTGAAAAATTGAGCGGACCTATTCTGAATTATTCTACTTATGATAAGGAATTATATGCTTTTGTTCGCACATTAGAAACATGGCAGCATTACTTGTGGCCCAAAGAGTTTGTTATTCATTCTGATCATGAATCTTTGAAGCATATTTGTAGTCAAGGGAAATTGAACCATAGATATGCTAAGTGGGTTGAATTTATTGAATCTTTTCCTTATGTTATTAAGCACAAGAAAGGGAAAGAGAATATTAATGCTGATGCTTTGTCTAGGAGATATACCTTGCTGAATCAACTTGATTACAAAATCTTTGGATAGAAACAATTAAAGACCAATATGTTAATGATGCTGATTTTAAAGATAGTGTTGCTGCATTGTAAAGATGGGAAGGGTTGGAACAAATTCATCTTTAGTGATGGGTTTGTGTTTAGAGCTAACAAGCTATGCATTCTAGCTAGCTTCGTTCATTTGTTGTTGCTGCAGGAAGCGCATGGAGGTGGCTTGATGGTGCATTTTGGAGCTAAGAAAACAGAGGACATACTTGTTGGTCATTTCTTTTGGACAAAAATGAGAAGAGATGTGGAGAGGTTTGTTGCTTGTTGCACGACATGTCAAAAGGCTAAATCACGGTTAAATCCACACGGTTTGTATTTGCCTCTATCTGTTCCTAGTGCTCCTTAGGAAGATATTTCTATGGATTTTGTGTTGGGTTTGCTAAGGACTAGGAAGGGATGTGATAGTGTGTTTGTGGTTGTTGATAGATTTTCTAAGATGGCATGTTTCATACCCTGTCATAAAATGAATGATGCTACTCATATTGTTGATTTGTTCTTTTGAGAAATTGTTCAGTTTGCATGGTGTGCCCAATACAATTGTTTCTGATCAGTGATGCTAAATGTCTTAGTCATTTTTGGAGGACTTTATGGGGAAAACTGGGGACTAAGATTTTGTTTTCTACTACATGTCATCCCCAAACCAATGGTCAAACTAAAGTTGTCAATAGAACTTTGTATACTATGTTAAGGGCTGTTTTAAAGAAGAACAGTAAGATGTGGGAAGATTGTTTGCCTCATATTAAATTTTCTTATAATTATTCATTGCATTCTACTACAAAAATGTGCCCATTTTAGATTGTATATGGTTTCTTGCCTTGTGCTCCTATTGATTTGATGCCTTTGCCATCTTCTGAAAAACTAAATTTTGGTGCTACTAAGCGTGCTGAATTGATGTTAAAACTGCATGAAACAACTAAAGAAAACATAGAGCGTATGAATGCCAAATATAAGTTTACTAGTGATAAAGGTAGAAAGGAACTAATATTTGAACCTAGAGATCTAGTTTGGTTGCACTTGAGAAAGGATAGGTTTCCTGAATTGAGAAAGTCTAAATTGATGCCTAGGGCTGCTGGACCATTTAAAGTGTTAGAGAAAATTAATGATAATGCATATAAGCTCAATCTACCTATAGATTTTGGGGTTAGTCTCACATTTAAGATTGCAGATTTGAAGCCATATTTGGAAGAATAAGAAGAGCTTGAGTCGAGGATGACTCAAAAACAAGAAGGGGAGGATGATGAGGACATCAACATCAACGATACATCCATGCCGACACAAGTACTAGTTTCTAGTCCTATTACTCGCACCCGTGCTCATCAACTTAATCATCAAGTAAGTTCACTCTTGAGTTCCTATCCATCATATTTAGACCATGGAGATGCGTGCACTCTTGTTTTGGTTAGGAACTAGGGAGAGGACCGAAAGGGAAAAGGATTCGCACAGGCTGGATTCAGACTCTAGGATAGCACCAACTTGTGATGGTCACCACGGTCGCATACGGACTAGGATAGAGGTGTTCAAGTACTTCATGGAATCCTTATGAAGTCTATTTTCACATGGATCTAGAATCAAGTCCATATCTGTTCTGAGGCAGCTACAATGACTGAATTACTACTAAGAGGTTTTCTGTCCAAAGGTGCTACGTCGCCTTAGTTTGGCCCAATGGGCCATGTATCAAGTCGGGTCCATTAGGGACACAGTCCTAGCATTGGAGAACAACCCCAACACCCTGGTGGTCATCCCTCCACCTACATATACCCCTTAGCTGCCACTAAGAATAGTTAGGTTTTATTTAGATCAAGTTTAGCTCTCGCTACTTGCTTGTAAGCGCGCATGCTAGATCAGCCACCCGTGTTCTTGTCTCTAGAATCCCACCTTATTTGAGATTGAGTTTGAAAACCTTCATCTTTATCTAGTAAATTTAGTACTTGTTATACTTGTTCTTGCTAGTTCTTCGATTGCTTGCAGGAACGAGTGCCCTAGTGGCTGGGTGACACGCTGCATAAGATCATGACATCCATTGGAGGTGGTGTATTGGTTGCTAAGGCATAGCTTGGAAGGCTATAGTCGGGCCGTGAACATCGTCTCCATCTGTCAATTGAGTTATCCCATGCCCTCTCATCAAAAGTTTGGGATTCAACCAGTTTTGGTTGCTAAGGCATAGCTTGGAAGGTGGTCATACCAGTTTTGGCCGTTGGCCCCATGGGCACGGTCATCACGTGTGCTACTGGCGCTGAACTCAGGCCATGGCTAGGCTATTGCTGCTAGCTGGCTCATGTGCCTAGTCGGTGCCGCATGGCACCCATGGCCTCGCATTAGTCATCCCGACTGACTATGGCCTAGCTTCGCTATCATTGTGTGCACGCGCCACCCTCTTGTCGCTGAGCCATAGGCGGGGACGAGACAAGGCTATGGCTACCATTGCCTTGCCATCATGGCGCTCACTTCACCCCTTATTTCACCTACCACATCGAGGCTCTAGGTAGGTGCCAAAGGCCCCTATGTTTGGGCCATTGCCCTCGGTCGCAGAGGCAACAATGATGTCCCTCAGCCACGCTTGTCCCTGCTAGGCGATGCCGGTGCAACCTGCTTGGGTCTAGTCGCTCCAATTCAAGCGCTTTGCGCTAAGCCTATAGGTCTCGTTGTCTGTGTGCACATGCTCAGTACTACTACCATCGATCGGGGTCACCTTATCTTAATCTTCTTAGGCTCACTCGTGTGACCTCCCCATAGCCACACCGTGTGTAGAGCCACCATTCCTTCCTCTTGCTAATCACCAACTCAGGCTTCATAGTACAATTCCTTGCATCAGTGGGTGGCATAGGTATTCCGCTAGGCGCCCTATTTTCCTCACGCCCGTCCAATCACTACCAACCGGCAATTTGGTGTTTTGCTCGCCACCGGTCGGGGGTGCCGTCGAATCAGTAGGTTGGGAGGTAAGGCATGTAGGAGTGGTAGTAGTTCGATTGCTCGTAACCCTGAGCTTGACTTGACTCCCTCCATCCGGTGCTCATGCTACTTTGGCCAGGGTGCTTGTCAATGGAGTGTGGATGTGTTGGTGCCACGCTCGGAGCGTCATCGCGCGGTGCAGGCGCACATGGCCAGACCACCATAGTGCTCCCCTACTTCAACCGTCATTAGGGCATGCACCACGGTGAGCCACTGATGCTTATCCACCACTTCTACTCTATTGAGCATACGTAGGTCCATTGGAATAGTCACACTATCGCCTGTGGATAGCCGCTCGCCACTGTAGCCCACTACAGTGCGCCTTCGAGTCTCTAACTGCCACCCAACCTTGCGCGTTTAGCTATAGATGGTGGTCGGCCCCTTAATTTCATTGTAACCGCCTTATGCCGTCAGCCGCTGTGCCAGCGCACATAGGGTTTCTAGGGATCTCCCTATGGTAAAGGTGAAAACATCCGAGGGTTTGGTTGCAAAGTTACAGATGGTAGGAATAGTGCGCATAGTAGTCGTATTAATCTCTAAAAGCATTAGGGGCCTTTCTGCAAAATAGCCAACATGCGCGGGCGCCCTCGGCCTTGGGCCATACTGGGCCGCCGCGTCACGCGCACAAGCTGCGCCACGCTGGGCTGTCGGGCCAAAAGGGGTTGCTGCTGGCCCTTTTCCTTTTTCTAAGCATTTTCTAGTCTAGTTTTAAGGTAAATTTGTAAATGTAATATAAATTTGTGTAGTTGGCCAAAAATTATGAAACCAATTTTGTTAGGTTCCTAAAATCATGATCTATCTGCTAGTATATTTTGTTCACATAGTTTTATAATATTTCTAGGAGTTATCTAATTAATTTAAGATGTTTAATATTGTAAGATATAAACTTGTAGGAATTGTTGTGATATATTGGTGATAGTGTTGGCTCTGAAACTTTCACAGTAAATTCCTCACATTATTAGGTGTTCACTGTAATTTTGGTAGCTCCATAATAATTAGTTTGCTAAGGTAGCTAGATGAGCCCTAGTTCAAAAATATATGTTTAATCAATTAAAATGCCAAAACACCTTGGGATTTTAGAACTAAAACATTTTTCTAGAGACAAGCCTTACTTGACAACAGTGGATACGTAGACCAGTACGTTAGTCATTAAATCTAGCTCATAGCTTGCGGAGTGTAATCATATATTTAAGAGTTGTGGTTACCGTTGATTAATTATGTCTCTATGTTGCATCCACAAATATCATAATAGGAACAACGATGGATCATGGAGTCGACAGAAGTAGCGAAAAAGATGGTGCCACGATGATCGTGTCACCATGATGGAATGCTAACTTTTGGTTATATCTTACCCAGGCAAGCCCTAGTGCATAACCCCTATCATTCTACACTTTATTTTATGCTTGTGCATTAAGTTTTAAGGAGTTGAATGAAACCCACTTGCATATATATATATATATCCTTATCCTATGAGTGCTACTACTATGTTAGGATCGTGTCGATTGCTATGCTATAGGACCCAGGTAGAAGTCGAGTGATTACCTATCACTCGTGAGAGATAGGAGAGATGTTATTGTTGTTATTACATTACTATCACATGGAATATATATGAATGATAATTGGAGACTAGGTGGAATGGTACTTTAGATCTAGGACTTGGTTAGGCATTCGAGCGAGGCTCGGATTGCACTTGTTCTGCCTATGTCGATTGAGGACCGTCCGTTGCTATGGATGGTAGTCGGGTCATAGACTTATTATCCTGAGCACATACTTGCTTATGGGAGCGGGAAGGTTTGTTTCGCTCTTGTCATGGGTTCCAGCTCTTTTCGGACTGACTGATTGGAGGCGGGGAAAGGTGGAGGTCTAAGCACCATACTGAGACTAGGTCTCAGGTGTGGGGGCTTAGAGTCCATGTTTGGATGGGAACCTAGACCCCTTGAGAGGATTGGAATGGGTTGGTCTTGTTTGTGCTTGGGGTACAAACGTGGCTTGTGTTTTGGGGTACCCAGCTAGGATACATTGATTCACAAATCGCCATTTTTGTGAGACGGTATCAACTTGGCTATGGTCTAGCACCATAGTGATAACTGAAATATGAAAGATGGTAAAATGATTCTGATTGCTCACCACCTGCTTGAAAGTAGTAGAGGTGCTTACATAGAATGGTTAGTTAATGAACTAATAATGACTGCTAATAAAATTGACTATAAGGATGCACGTTTAGTAATGCTTCCTGCAGATGCAATAAGCCACAAGCCAAATAAGCCTCATATATCCTTGGAGTCTTTTATTTTCCTCATATCTAGTAAGTCTTGCTGAGTACAATCGAGTACTCAGGGTTTTATTCTCCCTATTGTAGGGGATTGGAGGATACTTAGAGCTGACTCTTGTGTGGGAAAACCTTCTGGTGGGCTCAGAGTGGATTCCTTCCCCGCTACGACCATAGTATTTATTTACAACCCTCACTAAAGGCTTTTATAAGAAAAGATGTAAAATCTGCTAGCATCTCTTGTATAAAAATGTCCACTATGTTAATGCTCCACCATGTCATTAAATTAATCTTTGTTTCCTCTATAACTCTGATAATATTATTATATTCTGTTGTTATAATCAATTGAGGTAATATTGTACGACTGTAATAAAGTGATGTAAGAAATAACATAAGAATGTTGTAAGCTTTATTCTCTCATTTATGATCCTGATGGAAAAATATGGATTTTCGAGTTCTCCCCTGGTGTGTGCTCGACGGAACTGTGTAGTTTAGTGTACTCTCTTGAGTACTTAGTGTCTATGGAAGACAAGTACTCTGGAGAGGCATTAGATTAGGTGGTTCTGCCACAGTCTTGTTGTCGGTGTCATTGGTGGATTCACTATACTGGAGAAAGGTGGTGAACGGTGTCCTTTGGAGGTGGCTCGACCTCCAACAGTAGCCAACTAGGACCAACCAAGGAACTAGCCAACTAGCTCCTGCTGGCTAGTGGTGGCCTCACAGCACTCAGTGGCAGCGATGGAAAATAGAAGTGGATATCTGAATTACCACCCAACTTTCATAGACGATAAAACTTGTAATATAGATATATGTATTCATATTAATTTCTAATGTGGATATTATTGTTTGTATCTGAATTTGTTTTTTAGTATTTTTCCCTTTTCAATTCTAGGTCCATATTTGACAAAAATATGAAATATCCAATATTTATCCATATCCACAAAGAACAAGGTATAATAAATCTATTTAAAAGTTTTCTCTCCATGACTAGTGACTAATTATTTGTTTTTGATATTATAGCAAATGTATCGGTGCATTGCAATGGGAGAAAAAGGACTATCAAATATTCATGGAAAAGATTATATTTTACCTTTTATATAAAATTTAAAAACTATAATTTATTTTATGATGATCATGACACTCATAATATAATTTAATGATGGCAATAATGCAACAATATCCAAGTATGTTCGTATCAAATTTAAAATACAATCTTGATAGATTTTTTCTCCCGTTACAAAGCACATAAATATTTTCATACTATTTATGCGTTGATATGATATAGTTAAGCGGCATTTTGTTATGTGACACTAGACAAGGGTGGAATTGGCTAGATAGCGCCGCTAAAAACAAAAATTAGTAAGTACATTATGAAATCATGATTATTTGTTATAGGACACCGCAATGATTATTTTATTGATTTCTTAGATCTAAGGAGAGAGAAGGTAGTGGAATGTCTGTTGTTCGAGGCCTTAGCCTTTGAACACTAGGGTGCCGCTATTGCTACCGAAAGCGCAATGATTCCGAATGGAAGGAACAAAAGTAGGACGAAAAGAAGTTTATGTATTGATCACGGGAACAGTCGTTTTTCTCCTCCTTTACAAAGCTTACTCTGGAGGCTATTTGTACATGACCATATCTTTTATAAGGACCAAAGTACCCTTCTAACTACTACGATGCCCGGGTATATTCCTCCTCTTGGGGGCACCCTCTGGTCCAATCACCATCCTACCTCCCTCGGAAGTCAGCTCCCTCAAGTGGGCCCATGGAAGCCGACCGCTTGGCCCATCTGGCAGGGCGACGAGAATGACAAAAACCTACAAATAACCAAGTCACCCCTGCATCGATTAGCTATGGACCTGTTGAAAGGTTTCTATTGACCCTACTAACAACAGTGTGTAGAAGAGAACTGCCGACATCTTTTGCCACGGGTTTTGCCATCTCACCTTCTGGAACGGGTTTTGCGAAACCAAGGGCGGAAGGTCTTTGTACCCTAATCCCTAAATGTTGGTTGAAGATTATTGGAGCCTATCACCATACATTTCACTGATTGCCAATATGATCCTTACAGCGGCACGTTGGCCAAAACCTTCAGCGCCCTCTGGGCACAGATCTGAAGGAATCAACGCTTGGCATTCGCCGTCTGTTTCACCATATGGCCTTTCGCTTCCTACGCGAAACATTTGGCCGATTGGTACAAAGGTGAGGGGGCCTAGACCCTAAGGCCTCCCCAATAGTAGCCCCTTGGTGACTCCTTTCGCCACCCACGTCGAGAGGGGGCGCCGCATTCTTGCCTGATGTTTCGATGATCGACGCCTTCCGCTAAGGTGCAAAGCGGTGAACTAACTATGTTTTTATTTTTAATTTAATTTTTATTATTTTATTATTGCTGCTGTATGAAATATTATTTTATTAAAATTGATGTGGCATCTGCTTATTATTTTTATATTTTATTATTTTTTCTATTGCTTGGAACGTGAATCGACACGACGCGTAGGGTAACGGCTAGTTAGCGTGCCTCTCGATTTTTGTGCCGAGCCTCTTGGCCTTCAGTTGGCCGACTGTATAAGCCCCACTTATGCACTAGCTTGAGTTGCGCTTCCTTTGCTCTGTCTTCGACGCTCCTACTCGAAAGCAACTGAGCTTTCGGCTGATCGTTTCGTGCCTTGTTGTGAGACTTCGCTTCCACCTCGTTCATAAGGTGAGACCTTTTTTCTTTTGCTTTTGCTTTTGTCATTGTCTTTACTGTTCATTATTTGCTATTACTTTTTCTTTATTTCCATGCTTTCATTTCGTTTTGAGTTTTCACCATCTCTTTCGATGGCTGACACGGTAGGGGTTGCTTCGCCCTCCGGCTCATCTAGCAAAAATGAGAGCAGCTCAGGAGTTCAAGCCAAAAGGCTACTGATAGGGCAGCTAGTAGTTCTTCTAATTCGTCAGTTTCGACTAGCACTGGCAACTCTAGCTCTTCTTGTCGAAAACCTAGTGAACCTCAGGATGTGGTTCCGGGTGACGCTGAAAATGTCTTGCCGATTGCAGAAGAGGAACCACAAGCGTCGACTGATTCAGCACAAGTGTCTATCACTGAATCTGTTAGTAGCACTCCAGCTCCAGCGCCAGTTGGGAATAATTTTATATTGGGCTGATCTCGTGTGAATCATAAGCTGATACAAGAATATGTGAACAAGGGCTACCTAGAGCCATATATCTTGGGTCATCCCCTGTTTTGCCCTCCTAGTAATGAGATAGTGCCTCAGCCAAAACCCTATGAGGCTGTTGTCTTTTGCGACTTCTTTGTCGCTGGCCTACACTTTCGTTTGGAGACATTTGTTTCGGGTGTACTTGATCGGTTTGGGATGCAACTTCATCAGTTGACTCCCAACGCTATTGCCCGCCTGAGTGTTTCTGCCATGGTCATGAAGATGATTGGTTCCGAGCTGCTGGTGGACACTTTTGCTCATTTTTACAAGATTCAGTATCGCCAAAACAAGTTTTGGAACCCGGATATAGATGAAGAGGTATATTCAGATTTCAGGGCCTACATCTTTGTTTTGAAGAAACTAGAGGATGGCAGAGGGCTCATGCCAACCTTTCAGAACAAATGCCCATAATGGGCTCAGTTTTGGTTCTATCACCGTGTTTGCAGGAACTCAAAAGTCGAGGAAGCTGAGGCGAAGAGGAAGGAAAAGGATTAGCCATTGGTTTCAAAGCTAACCCCACTTTCGGGTGTCTGTATGCCTTCGTTTTCAATGTCTCGACCGAATGAAGTGAGAAGCGGAGAAGCTTTTGTCCTCACCTCACAAAGGCAGATCAGTAGGGATCTAGTCGAGGAATGGATAGCTCTTGTCCGGAGTCCGCTCTGTGTTTACACAAAGTTTGATAGCTTTGCTGATTTGAACAGCTACAAGGGTTTGATTATGGCATGCCAAAAGCCAAGAGGATATAAGACTGATGAGTCTTTCGTCGCTTATGTCAAAAGCCAAGCCAAAAAGATTTGTGGCGCTTATCTTGGTGAGGAACAAGAAGCTAAGAGAGCCAGCCTTGGATCGAAAAGGAGGCTGAACCGCATCTTTTATTTAATGGGAGTGGCATATGAGGACTATCCTATTCTAGAAGAGAAAGTTGTGAAAGATGCTGGTACACATGCTTCAGGGTCTAGTCACCGGTTGAAACGCGCTGGCAAGGCTGCTAGTAAACATAAAGCCCACGAGCCCCCTGATGTGCAGATTGGGCGCGAGCTAGCCAAACCTATGGAAAGGAAAAGTCGAAAGGTTTCTTTCCATCTTGGCGAATTTACCAGGGAGACTAGTTCTAGTGATAGGGTGAGTTGGGTATGGAGTAACGACTGTGTTTTTTTGAATGATGGTTTCTTGGATTTTCTCTAACTGCTCTCGTGTTTCATTGTTTTCCTTTACTCTGTTTTAGGACCACTCGCCTCTAGGCCAGGACCCTATGGCCCCTCCTAAGGTTTCGGCTGCCGCTGTGAACGCTTTTAATGATGACCTATCAGTCATCGATCACCTAACATTCACCCGGGTGTCGAAAAAGCACAACTGCGGAGTCGACGCCGCGCGCTATTTGCGACGATGGCTCGAAGCGACATAAGTCTGTTTCGTTGTGGAAACCCTTGGAGAATAAGGTCACTGACGCTGCCAGCAGTAAGGAGAAAATCTTCTCTTTGTCGACGAAAGAGAAAGCCGTAGAACTGGCTAGAGGTAAGACATGATTCTACCATGAATCCATTCGGTTGAATCAAGACTTGGTAGAGGTGCGGCTCCTAGGTTTCGGCCGTTTGGTCCTTGCATGGGTATTTTTGTCACTAACCATTCTAGGTTTTAAGCAAAAAGAATGAGGGATGACAACGCTAGGTATGTCCAACCAATCATTATGCAACATTGAATCACATCCCTCCAAACTTGATCGTGCCTTGCAAAATTCATGCTGGGGAATAGACTTCTCTAAAAACATCTCTTGTCATGTTGCTAAATTATTTTGGTTATCTCTACCTTTAAGCCATGCTCAATTTGCTAAATATCAATCATGTTTTTTCATCTCCATTTGAGTAAATCTCTATAATGCTTTCATACTACCTTTGTTTGCTATAGTATGCTTAAGGTTTGGAGTATGTTCATACACCTTTTAAATTAGACATGATGCTTAGTTTAAATAGTTTTCCTAAATTAAATTAGATACGGTGTCTAGTTTGATTCTTGAACCAAAAGATGTGCTGATTTTACTTCCAAAGCCTTTTAAATTAAGCATGGTTCTTAGGTTAAAATGCCTTCCTAAATCAAATTAGACATGGTGTCTAGGTTGATTTTTGAGACGATAGTATGGTTTAGTAGATGATGGATATTTTGTTAGACTAACCCCTGTAGAAAACTCTCAAATCCAATCTAGCTAAGTCAAGGGATGAATTCATATCAGAGTTGAATCAAGCTGAGGAAGTGGACGAACAAATCGACAAGCTATGAGCAACATCAAAGACAACATAGCATTCAGTCTTCCTAAGACTCAAGCTAGGATGCTGATGAGAAGCATGATGCAACCCACCTCGTATTAGATAGAATACGCTTGCTTCCATTATCTTCAAAAGGACCAGCTCGCACATTGGCAACAAGGACCAAGATGGAAAGATCAAAGACCAAAAAGATGGCATGACAAAAGAATGAGAAAGAAAAGGAGCAATCTAGGACACAAGAAGCTCATGATGAACAACTCAAGATGGGCTAGCCAAACAAGGAAAACTTCAAGCAAAAGGGAAGGACCATCATGAGTCATCTTGTAGCATCCGGTTTTAAGGACAAAATCAGATACACACCATATGTGAGCCTAGGAAGTCAAATATCACATATAGCTACAAATAAAGGTAATATCAAAAGACAATGCTCAATATATAACATACTTTGTATAAAGGAAATAACCTTAGACAACAAATAGTGGAAAGACAACTCTGATCTTCGGGTGAAGACTCGAATTCCATAGGGACAACTGGCTAGTTGACCACCAGCCTAACTCCTCCAGACTAGCAATCAGGTACCCATTCGGGATTTTTATCCAAATAATTGAAAAATAAAGCAAGTGTAAGTACATGTCGTACTCAACAAATATAACATGGGGTTCATGAGGCTCAAAAGGTTGACACTGGTTTAACTGCGATTAGCTTTTTATGAGTCATCTTTTAGCAATTGGGTGGCAACAAGTTTATTCACAAGCCCATATAAACAAATGATCAGGTAAACATGAATAATGAATAGCATAAATAGTAACCATTAGTGGGCATCTTTATCATCAGGATCATTAGTGTTCATTATCTATTCTATAAATGTTCCAAGGCCACTCGTGACCATGAGCACGGCTGATATACCAGTTTTACACTCTGCATAGGTTGTACACTTTCACTGTGAGTCGTGATTTACCCTTTCACCCGAGGTGATCAGCCTCTTGACCCACTACCAAGGAAGGTTGGCAAGGTTCGCTATAAAGCCTTTCAAAGGTTCGTCTAACAAGTTAGGACCGCTAAGGTTTCCCCATCAATAAGCATGAGCCCCCCCTCCAAGGAGTGACTAACAAAATACCAAGAAACCAAAGTGCACCCTCTTGGTAGGCCAAGATCATACAAATTGGAGCCCCTCTTGCATCATAAAGGTAACCACTAACAAGCTAGAAAAGGTCCTCATACTGAGCTAAAGCCAGAGCCATATAGCCCTCACAGCTGTACTGTAAGTCCTGGATGATCACTTACAGATAAGTCCTTAGGGAGAGGAATCTAGTGCACCATAAAACAGTCCAATGCTCTAGCCCCCTAGTTCCATGTTGCTAAAAAGCACCTTTTAATGTTTATTGCATATACCAATAGTCAAGTTATAAGATCATGGTCTTTGATTGAGCACTACCATCATACTACCCAATGCAATACCCCATAGGTAACAAGGTACAAGGTAACAAAGCACTAGGAAATCCTTAGTGGTAGTCAAGGTAGACACATGTAGTTTGAATTAAATGATTAAAGGTGTATAGGACAACAAGGATGATCCCATGCTATACTTGCCTTAAAATTAGATCCTTCTTCAAGTCCAAAACTGCAAAGATCTAATGCCTGATTCACCATGTATAACTCACCGATTGGACATGATCATAAAGCACCACAAAAGCATCCATACAATCATACACAAAGCAAACAATAGATCTAAATTAGAACAGTACACCAATCGTAGAAAAAATAAGTAAAAGAGTTTGAAACACGATTCTACGCATCGCTACGAACACAGTCGTGAGAGGCACGCTAATCGGAGCTACAGTTTGAGAGAAATGGCTATCGAAAGATCTACTCATAAGAGAAAGTATAAAACTATAAGCTTCATGTGTTTTAACTATATAAAAGCTTATATAAATTTAATTAAGTCAAATTTAGATTTGAATTATAAAACTAAAGTAAAATAAATCATATTTTATTTATAAAATTCAGTTGCATAATCTTTATTCCAAATTAGAGTTTAAACCATGAAATTCTAGAAATAGGGACACGAACCTAACGCAAGTTGAACGGATCAAATCAGAGTTAAAACAGAGATTTTATGGCTAAAACTAGATTAGTGGTAAAACTGTAACTAGATGAAAACGTATTTTGGATCTAAACCGAAGAATCTACGCTTTCAAAAGAAGAAAGCGCATGCTGAAAATACACTTTGGACCACGGGTTTGAAAATAGAAAACTGGAGGGGCTCTTTAGAAAGAAACCAAGGATAGCGGGTTGAGATCCAGTTAATTATAATGGCCTTTATGCAAAAGTACAATCGAAAGGGTATGTTCTAATCCTGACCCTTGATCTTGGATCTGACATGCTGAGAGCGGAGAGTGGGAGATGGGGATTGCCAGCATAGTACCTAGACGGTGGCGCCATGGCCGGACCTCACCGATGGCATCGGCTTCGATGTTCCTAGGTCAGCACAGGGCATAGGAGGACTACGGGGAGCAAGAGAAGCTCGAGGCTAGCTCGATGGAGGGTTTGGAGGGAGCTACGATGGCACGGTGGTGACCTTAGGCATGGGTAGGTGGCATGAAGCTCATGGCTTCTAGGGTTTAGGGAAAGCGGTGCTGGTGCGGCTACTATTTAAGAGGGGAGAAGGCATGGCACGTAAGGCAAGGCGATGGCGGGATGGACGCGAACTCCTAGGTGGCGGCGGTGGAGTTCAGATAGGACACGACCGGAGGTGGAAGATGCAACTGACGTGTGGGCCCATGATGGCAGTGACTGCATGAGGGAAAGGCGGGTGCACGGCTCCACGTGTGGGTCTATGCAGTGACTAGGCTGTGGCCTGGTTTGCTGGGCCAAGAGGGAAGGAAGGGAGCTGGGCCAAGCACCAGGGGAGAAAGGAGAGAGCATGCTAGGCCGGCTCGGGAAGGAGCAAGCTGGGCCACGCGGAAGAGCAGGCCAAGCCAGAGCGGAAGAGCGGGAAATGGCATGGAAAAGAATGGGCCGCCTCGTGTAGAACGGGGCTGCGGCCAAAACCGAGGAAGGAGAGGAAGAATACATAATTTTTCTATTTTCTTTTCCTATTTCAAAACCACATTGAAATATGAACCAAATCAAGTTTGAATAGGGTTTTCAAATATACTTTTCAATTCAAATAAAAGTGAGCAATTTTGGTAAGTTTTCCAAAAATAAATTTTATAACCTTTTAAATCCTTTTATTTTCTAATTCTCTTTTTCTTTCATTTCTTTTACTTCAAAGCGATTCAAACCTTTTCGAATCTTGATTCAAAACCACTCAACCAAATCAAATGCAAGGGCATGTATGCTCAAACATGTTGCTATCTTATGATGAATTTTAAATTAATGAAAAATATTCTTTTTCCTATATTTCATGAGCACAAAAATATAGAATTAATTTATTTTAATCCTATTTTCAAAAGACACAAATTTTGGGGTGTTATGATTCTACCCCCTTAAGATGAATCTCGTCCTCGAGATTCGAAAGACAGTGGTAAAAAAGATATGGATACTCTGCCTTTATTCGATCCTCATTTTTCCAAGTTATATCTTTCGTTAAGAGCCATTCTAAGATCGTGGTTGGCTAATCTGCATAAGCATGATCGTCTCTCATATTGAGATCCTCCAATGGTGTTTGCTCCTTTACACTAACATATGAAAACTCAGTCCACATTACTATCCTCATAGGATGCACCTTCTAATAGGTCATTCTCATATTCCTCAGGTGCAGTTTGAATACCCTTATACTCAATTCTTTCTCCTGACAGTGTGGTTAGAAGCATCGAACGCTGGGCATACTTAATCACTCTTTTACAAGCAGATAACCATCTATTTCCAAGGATAACATCAATGTCCATTAACTCTAAGACTATAAGGTTTGCCTCGAAGTTCTTCCCTTTTTTGTTAAGACTAACTTT
This sequence comes from Miscanthus floridulus, assembly GCF_019320115.1. NCBI lineage: Eukaryota > Viridiplantae > Streptophyta > Magnoliopsida > Poales > Poaceae > Miscanthus > Miscanthus floridulus. Next base: position 53,771,042 of record NC_089585.1, read on the forward strand.
TGGGCATAAGCAGTTTGCCTTCTTTTCTCCTCCTAGCGAGTTAACTATTAGGGATTTCCTCATCAGAAGCATAGTTGTCTTATGTTCTTCCACATATTCCCTCCAGATGAATAAATGAGATGCACTAGGGTCAAATAACACCATAGCAGTGTCTGAGCTTACTACAATCAAACCATAAATGACCTCCTTAGCTCCATGAGTGGTAATCAGATCCACATTGTTCAACCAGCCTTGAATGTAGTTTCGCTTTAACTTATTGCCTTGTACCTGCTCCTTATGAACGTTCTATTCTGACTCCTGCTGTTGTTGATTCTGGCTTCGATTACTCTCAGCAAACTTCTCAAAATAATCATTCTTATAGTGTTCAATCTCACCACAATCATAACCTTCCTTACTAGTAGAAATATTTGTCGTTATCAAGGTGATAGTGGGAGATGACAGACATGGCACTTGAGAACTAAAATGCTACACTTCATCATTAGGTTGATGATACTGATCTTGGTCATTACTTACAAGCAGATTCATAGGGTGTGACTGATATTCTGGTTGTGTAGTGAAACGAAGATGCGTATTTCTTAACTATCGTTGAAGGTCACGCTTTCTCTTCTTCTCTTCCATCTCTCGACTCTTGTTCTCAATTATAATTGCTCTGTCCACCAATGTTTGATAGTCAGCATACACCACGGTCATCAGCTATAGTTGCAAACCATCATTCAGTCCTTTCAAAAAGCATTTTTGCTTTTTAGCATCACTATCCACCTCTTTTGGAGCATAGCATGACAATTGAGTGAACTGGTTATGATACTCACACATTGACATAGATCCTTGCTTCAAGCTGAGGAACTCTTCTTGCTTAAGTTCTACCTCACCTAACAGGATATGGTAGGACCTAAAATTATCCTTGAATTCCTGCCAGGTGATAGTAGGAGCATTGTTGGGACAACCATACTCAAATGACTCCCACCAATCTTAGGCAATTCCTTGCAGTTGACCGGAAGCATAAAGCACCTTTTCATGGTCATCACACTGAGCTATGTCCAATTGTCGCTCCATAGCTCTAAGCCAATCATCAGCTTCTAGTGGTCTGCTTGTATGAGAGAATGTCGGTGGGTGTCCCTTCATAAATTCACTATGCTTGTCAATAGGTGGTGCTTGATGCGGGTTGTTCAACACACTTCGAGCAATAATCTGTACTAACTGAGTCTACGTCATCAAAGCTTTCTCTATAGATTGGGAATTAGATGGCGGTGGATTAGAATTGGCAGGATTCCTTCCAGCACCTTGTGAAGCACTTCTCCTGGTAGCAAACATCTGTTTTCAACATGTATGAATTAGAACTCAGTCATTCATAACATCCTTAATTGTAGCTTCAAGAGATGACAAGATAGGATTGATGGCAATTGAGACAAGAGAACACCAAACCCCAGAGATAACTAATACTTCCAAATGAAGCGCCAGAATGTAAGAAACTTCATCTTACAAATCCTTCAACTTAGCTACCTCCCTTAAGAAAAGATCAACTAGGGGACACAAAAAGGATAGCTTGCATCTTCTTCCAGATGATCTAACTAGTATCAAGACATTCTGACATCCCAATGATACTCTTGTGTATGGGCAAGAAGAAGAAATATGAAATTCCTCGCGAGTAGGAAAACAATAGAGCAGTAAAACAGTTGTAACTCTCATTCTGTTAATCCAATGAAGCTGTAGCTTATACCATTGGAAAGATTATAAAATTCTCCACAACTTCCCTATAGAACACTTTTCCAAATTCTATAGTTTAGATAGACAAAAATAGTGTACAACAGAAACTGCTCCAGCTTTTAAACAGCATGGTTGCATCGTCTTGTGATTTTCATAATTCCAAAACCAAAATAGATATGAGGGCAATTCTTATGGTCACAAAAAGATACCAAAGTCTACTATTGTCCACAATTTTCTCATGATTTTTGGTAGTCCAAAAGCAGAGATATAAGCCGATGAGTACATGCTGCTCCAAAAAGATAGGATAGAGGAAATAGAAGATAACCAAAACCCGACTATTTATTTCATTAATCCTTATACCTTTGGCCTATAAGCTAAATGAAATTGTGGGAACACCCAACAAGATCATTGCAATCATTACAAAGATTCAAAACAAGCAGAAGCATAATTACAATTCAACAAAGCACTAAAGGTGCACAATTCAATCATTGACTCAACATGCGATACTATCGCCCTCATTGTATTAGGGGTAACAATCCTAAGACTCCTCTTTAGATTATGCAAGAAGGTGGTGAGGAATAGTTCTAGAACCATATCAAATCAAGGAGTGGAGATGAGAACAAAGACTTCAAAATAAGCACCAAGGTAGAGATGAATAGCAAGGGTAGAGATATAGTAGAGAAGAAAATATCAAGGTTCATAGAGCAAGGATTTTTGTAGCAACTTATAAACCTTAAAATGACCAGTTTCTATAAAGCTTGTGTCCTACAGTCAGCATTGCTCTGATACCACTTTGTAGCACCCAGTTTTAAGGACAAAACCAGATACACACCATATGTGAGCCCAGGAAGTCAAATCTCACATATAGCTACAAATAAAGGTAATATCAAAAGACAATGCTCAATATATAACATACTTTGTATAAAGGATATAACTTTAGACAACAAACAATAGAAAGATAACTCCGATCTTCGGGTGAAGACTTCATTTCCACAGCAACAACTAACTGGTTGAGCACAAGCCTAACTCCTCTATACTAGCAATTTGGTACCCATCCAGGATTTTTATCCAAATAATTGAAAAATAAAGCAAGCGTAAGTACATGTCATACTCAACAAATATAATATGGGGTTCATGAGGCTCAAAAGGTTGACACTAGTTTAACTATGATTAGCTTTTAATGAGCCATCTTTCAGCAATTGGGTGGCAACAAGTTTATTCACAAGCCCGTATAAACACATGATCAGGTAAACAAGAATAATGAATAGCATAAACAGTAATCATTAGTAAGCATCTTTATCATCAGTATCATTAGTGTTCATCATCTATTCCGTAAATGTTCCAAGGCTGCTCATGACTGTGAGCATGGCTGATATACCAGTTTTACACTATACAGAGGTTGTACACTTTCACTGTGAGTCATGATTTACCCTTTCACCTAAGGTGATCAGCCTCTTGACCCACTACCAAGGAAGGTCAGCAGGGTTCACTATGAACCCTTTCAAAGGTTCATCTAACAAGTTAGGGCCGCTAAGGTTTCCCCATCCATAAGCATGAGCCCCCCTCCAAGGAGTGACTAACAAAATACCAAGAAACCAAAGTGCACCCTCATGGTAGGCCGAGATCATATAGATTGGAGCCCCTCTTGCGCCATAAAGGTAACCACTAACAAGCTAGAAAAGGTCCTCATACTAAGCTAAAGCCAGAGCCATATAGCCCTCACAGCTGTACTGTAAGTCCCGGATGATCACTTATAGATAAGTCCTTAGGGAGAGAAATCTAGTGCACCATAAAATAGCCCAATGCTCTAGCCCCCTAGTTCCATATTGCTAAAAACATCTTTGAATATTTATTGCATATACCATTAGTCAAGTTACAAGATCATGGTCTTTGATTGAGCACTACCATCATACTACCCAATGCAATACCCCATAGGTAACAAGGTACAAGGTAACAAAGCACTAGGAAATCCATAGTGGTAGTCATGGTAGACACATGCAGTATGAATTAAATGATTAACGGTGTATAGGACAACAAGGATGATCCCATGCTACACTTGCCTTAAAATTAGATCCTTCTTCAAGTCCAAAACTACAAAGATCTGCTGCCTGATTCACCACGTATAACTCACCGACTGGACATGATCATCAAGCATCACACAAGCATCCATGTAATCATACACAAAGCAAACAATAGATCTAAATTAGTACAATACACCAATCATAGAAAAAATGAGTAAAAGAGTTTGAAACATGATTCTACGCATCGCTATGAACATAGTCGTGAGAGGCACGCTAATCGGAGCTGCGGCTAGAGAGAAACATCTATCGAAATATCTACTCATAAGAGAAAGTATAAAACTATAAGCTTCATGTGTTTTAACTATATAAAAGCTTATATAAATTGAATTAAGTCAAATTTAGATTTGAATTATAAAACTAAAGTAAAACAAATAATATTTTATTTATAAAATCTAGTTGCGTAAGCATTATTCCAAATCAGAGTTTATACCATGAAATTCCAGAAATAGGGACATGATAAACATTTTTACTAATGCGTAGATCTCGTTGTAATGAATCTAGCGCAACTTGAATGGGTTAAAACGGAGCTAAAACGTAGAAGATATGAGTTAAACAAGATTTCCTTTAGTAAAATAATAGATTAAATCTAATCATGAATTTTAAAAGTTGAAAATGTATCTAATAGTAGTATGAACATGTAGATTATGAAATTACAAACCTAATGAAAGTTGAACAGATCAAATCGGAGTTAAAATGGAGATTTTATGGCTAAAACAAGATTAGTGGTAAAACTATAAATAGATGAAAACATATTTTGGATCTAAACTGAAGAAACTACGCTTTCAAAAGAAGAAAGTGCATCCTAAAAATACACTTTGGACCACGAGTTTGAAAACAAAAAACTGGAGGGGCTCTTTAGAAAGAAACCTAGGGACAACGGGTTGAGATCTGGTTAATTATAATGGCCTTCATGCAAAAGTACAATCGAAAGGGTATGTTCTAATCCTGACCCTTGATCTTTGATCTGATGGCTTAGAGCGGAGAGGGGGAGATGGGGGTCATCGGCATAGTACCTGTACAGCGGCGCCATGGCCGGACCTCACCGACGGCAGTCGGCTTTGATGTTCTTGGTCACCACAGGGTCTAGGAAGACTATGGGGAGCAAGAGAAGCTCGAGGTGAGCTCTATGGAGGGTTCGGAGGGAGCTGCGACGACATGGTGGCGACCTTGGGCACGGTTAGGCGGCATGAAGCTCGTGATGACGTGGCTTAGGGCAGTAGGCGGTGCTAGAGCTTGGTTCTAGGTGGCAGCGCTTGCTTCTAGGGTTCGTGGAAAGCAGTGCTGGTGTGACTGCTATTTAGCAGGGGTGAAGGCGTGGCACGCAAGGCAAGGCAGTGATGAGATGGACGTGAACTCCTAGGCGACTAGCGACAGAGTTTGGGCGAGACACGACCGAAGGTGGACGATGTGGCTGACGCGTGGTCCCATGATGGCAGCGACTGTGTGAGGGAAAGGCGGGTGCATGGCTCAGCGTGTGGGCCTTCGCGATGACTGGGCTGCGGCCTAGTTTGCTAGGCTAAGAGGGAAGGAAGGGAGCTTGGCCGGGTGCCAGGGGAGAAAGGAGAGAGCATGCTGGGCCGGCTTAGGAAGGAGCAAGCTGGGCCACGCAGAAGAGTGGGCCAAGCCAGAGCGGAAGAGTGGGAAAAGACGCAGAAAAGAATGGGTCGCCTAGAGTAGAACTGGGCCGCGGCCAAAACAGAGGAAGGGGAGGAAGAATACGTAATTTTTCTATTTTGTTTTCCTATTTCAAAACCACATTCAAATATGAACCAAATCAAGTTTGAATAGGGTTTTCAAATATACTTTTCAATTCAAATAAAAGTGAGCAATTTTGGTAAGTTTTCCAAAAATAAAATTTACAACCTTTTATATCCTTTTATTTTCTAATTCTCTTTTTCTTTCTTTTCTTTTACTTCAAAGTGATTCAAACCATTTTGAATCTTGATTCAAAACCACTCAACCAAATAAATCAAATGCAAGGGCATGTATGCTCAAACATGTTGCTACCTTATGATGAATTTTAAATTAATGAAAATATTCTTTTTCCTATATTTCATGAGCACAAAAATATAGAATTAAATCATTTTAATCCTATTTTCAAAAGAGGCAAATTTTGGGGTGTTACACATCTATCCTTCATCATATGGTGTCATCACACTCCAATGACGAAGGTAATATCCTAAGGTAAATGGTCATTATTTGAAAAAGCTTTACCTTGATTCTTCTAGGCACATAAATATGAAACAAACATGTTCGAGTTACAACTTACTTTATCCAACCTAATTAACTCAATATGTTTAGTTCTTTAAACTTGTTCCTAACACCACTTTCTTGATCTCATAGTCTAACCAAATGAGCTAAAAAGTTGCACACCTTATCTCTAGAAGATGATAATCATGTAAATACTCAACCAATCCTCCAACCAACTTAAGGCATCGAAGTACCTTAAGCGAGGAATGAGATCACCAAGTTTGGTGTGAATTCAACCATGTTTGAGCCATTAATCACTGGCTTAAAGATAACTGGTTTAGTGCCATGAAATCTCGATAGATTTCCTGCTATTCTTTTCCTAGGATTTACACATTGGGAAGTGTGTTATGCACTCTCTAATTCTCTTTATGATAGCAGTAGCTTTCTCACTGAGGATAGAGGCTAGGGTTTTCCTCATATGCTTCCTAGGGAACAACTTCAACCATTGATGTAGGCACCAGTTCACGATGCACAAGCATTGGACTGGTGGGTTTTTTTTGCAAGGCACAATGCATACTTCACATGGAGGGGCAATCCTATAGGATAAGGGACCATTTCCAACTACCCTTCTGTAATTCCTCCAATAGGGTCTTAAACAAATCCTTTGATAGCACCATATACATAATGATGCTGACCGAGACTAAGGATGTGCTTTATCTAGCTCTTTACTTAGCTGATACAGTATCTTGCACTACCTGTGTGATTGTCCAAGATGGAATTGACTTGACAATGCAGGGCTTGGAGAAGAAAGCAATACTGGCATCGATGTCCAGCTTTGTTGTTTCTTTGCTTAGCATTGTTCCGTGAGACCTAGCCTTTGGAGCTACTAAAGAATCATTACCTACCTAGAGATTAACCCTCCTACTGGTAACTAATTAGTTGTCTCTCAACATTTAAAAGCTCCAAAACTTCTTTTTTGATGGCAACAATTGTATTTGATGTGCAAACAGATAGTTACCATGGAAGTCAGCAGAAAAGGGGTGACACTGAAAAAGGTCGGTTTTTGTCTGCATGATCCTTATGCACCTAAAGATTGAGAACTTGGATAGTAAGCTCATGAGTACCAAGTGACGTATTATAGCACATAATATCTCCATCCATTGTCACTCGACTATTAACTTGTTGAACGTTACATGTTGTGTACCGTTCTGATCCAACGGGGATGACATAAGTTGCTCACTAGATGACCGACGTCATTACAGGGATAGTCAAGTAGAGTCACTTGTCTACCATCTCTTGTAGTCTATTAATGTTTATGTCAGTGACCTGTTCTTCAAAGGTTATCCTCTTTGCAACTTTAGAAGGAAACTCTACTACTTTGGGTCTGATATAAGGATCTTCTGAGTAGATATGGAGAGATAACCAAGGAAGAGATCATGTGAAAACAACACATCGGTGCAGTTCTGCAATGGATCATGACTAGAAACCTTGATACCTGTGCGTGCCAAAAAACATAACCTTGTGTGTGCACCCACAGGGGCTCTCGGTTTTGTCACGGCACCGTAGATTGCTAATCGTGGTACCATTACTAAACATACAACCCACAAGAATTCCCACATGGCACAAATTTGGTTGCATAGGAGCAAGCACCATGCGAAGGAGGAATAGCAAGCAAAGGTAGTCACAAGGTTAGGAGACAACAAGGAGGTGATCTAAAGATCAAAACACAGCGCAAGAGAACATAGCCTAATTGCCAAAGACAACTAAGTAGGGGACTCTTGCTTAATTTCCATATACGCCTTGTGTCCACCAAGGTGATTACCAGGTAAAGATTAACATGAGATTTAGTCTTGCTTAGCAGCAACATGAGATCAAGACTGATAAACATCTAGAGACTTGAAAGGGTTGGAGGCAAAATAAACAAGATTCGATGGATAGAGCCAATGCACTGACTAGGGATTCAATTGATAAAGCAACAACATGATCTATGAGGAAAAGGTTCTGAAGCTAGGGTAGATAGCAATTAGCGTTGCACCAGGTCATCTGTAGGAGAAGGAGCAATGAAGTCCGACAAGGATTTTTGAGCAAGGTCCTCCCACACAGGAGCAGGACAACCATGACACATGCAAGCATTCAAGGGAACTAAGCTTAGGCTTAAGGTCAAGCAAAGGCATGGATATAGGTCTTCATAGCGCAACATTCAAGGGCTAACAACCATGTGTACAGGCTCAGGCTCCAAAGAGAGAACTTAATTGGAGATGACAACCATGAGATTATCAAAACTTGGATGGTGTTCTAGGATAGCGCTCTTCAAAACTCATATGCTTACCGAGGACATAAGGGGTGACAGCTACGACACTACCTAGATAATGAGCATCCACACATATATCATGGTCTTAAGCAAGCATGTCAAAATACTTAATCCAATTAGCTTAAGCGACTATTACTAAGCACAAAGCTCATACATAAAAAGTAGTCACCTACAGCCACACCACTACACATATTAGGGAAAACATGGTGGTGAGGTACTATTATCTTTTATTTCCTTTTTTTGAGTAGGTGGATATCTCTACAAAACAAGTTTTACTTACATTTAGCAATTTAGATTTTCAAAAGGGTGAAGTTTTTACTAACTATTAACTTGTCATCTATTTCCTTTGGAAGCAAACATACAAGGCAAAGCTAATCACACACTATCTTCAAGCATAGCTATTCAAGCAGCATGGAACAAGGCATTTTGCCTAGCTTCACACAAGGAAGATAGTAACATCACATCGATCACAAGTTACTTAGTATTAGAACAAAGTGAGGAAAGCATATTTATGCACAAGCATCAATCATGATGCATGACCATCCTATTCGTCCTCACAAAATTGCCAGCCTAAGGTGGCTATCACATTCTATGTTGGTGGCATAACACGTACTCTCTTGATATATAGTTAGTCGGCAGCTACATTCAATCTACGCATTCGTGGTTAGCATACTAGCAGAAGGATTTCATTTTAGCCCAACCCCACAATTATATATGTAGAAATGAAAGTCTAGGCTCTAGGTTGCAAGCTAAATACTTCCATATATATATACCCACATATATATACTTCCATATCAAAGCTACCTGAAAGTAAATATGTCTATACATACATATAGAATATGCACATATATAGCCGTACCAAAGCTAACCCACAATTAAATACTTCCATATATATATAAGATATATATACTTAAGTATCAAAACTACCTCTCCCCTTTGACCATACGCTCACATCTTGGGGTCATGCCACTCACAATCTTACCTGGGCGTAAAGGTATATTGATCCATACATTACCATTCAAGTGAATGGCATCCATACAATAGCACTGGCGTATGGACGACGAAACAAAAATTGCAAGAAGTAAACCCCCCATAGTTAGTATTAGTTTACTTATTGCCACCTAGTAGTCCTTAATTGGGCATAAAGGAGGATGTCGCTAGCATAGTGTTGCAAATTAGTTTTGACAAATTTGCCTATAGCTAAAGTTTTAGTCAAAATAGGCTTTTTAAAACTAAAACTTTGTTTTTAAAACTATGTATATGACAGTATTATGCTTAATCTTGCTCTGATGCCAGTTGTGATAGAACCATCCAATTTATACAAGATCAAGTACGGTTGTCCCCATTTAGCACGTTGACGCGCGCATACTTTCACTTATATAAACCCAGTAGTCCACCGAGTGTCATGAAGGACCTCGAATAAATCAACATCATAACCAAGATTGTGGGATTAAGCACATACACATCACATACACAGAGTTGTAGTGAAAATAATATTACAAATGGGTTCACAAATAATAGTACAAGTTTGGATTTCAAAACCAATTAGTGAAAACAACATAGCTTTCAAATGATTACATTAATATAAGTTCCAAATACATTGCTAGCATAAGTGACATCCTCTAATAAAAGCATATAGATGAGAAGTAAATATAGAGTTACTGAGCCCACCAGTGGTTAGCAACCATCTTTAGCAGGCCGAGAACTTCACCTGCAACATGGTGGGATAAACCCGGAGTACTCGAATGTACCCAACTAGACTTATCCATCATAAATCAGAAAATAAAGTGACATCAAAGAGTATGTAAGGCTTTATAGGTGGAGCTCGCTTGACAAAATTTTGCATAAAAGCCACTAGTTGAGCTATATATTTTACAATTCGGTAACCAAGTTAATTATAGCTATTCATCTCTAGATTAGCAACTAACCTATGCCAAACTTGTGGAGTATCATTTAGTAACGGAAAATATTAACCATAGCCGGTGTAGTAATGTGAGTGTCATCATCATAACCATCAAGTTTCCATTAAGTTAGTCTATGTTGCCGCTGCTCAATCAAGTTCTCACTATCTAGGAGAGACGGCGATTTGAATCGATTGCTACCCAGCTAGAGAATTATTCCTAACACAAACCCAGACATACCTGCGCCAAGGTAGTCTTAGGTCACCTTTGGTACAACTTAGGAACTAAATTCGCAGGCCCGAGTAGTGCCGCGCTCTCAAGGAATCCACTATGCTAGGACATCAGTTTGCCCTCGGACTTACGCCAATGGATCCCCGCACATCCTTACTAAAAGCATCTAGGCCCCTAATTGGGTTTTGGTGATTAATGACAATACATGATTACTGTGACTAACGTGTGTTTTGCAGAAACAATTGAGTTAAGTCATGACAATGGAGATCGAATGGGCAATCAAGGTTATCATGCCCCTATAATGGAAATCATTTTAGTTTTCAAAGGATGGACGATAAGGTTAAGGATGGACTAGTTCTAAGTGTCGATTGGAGTTGGAGAGACACTTAGAGTAGTTTAGGACTTTGTTTTTCCTTTGGCCGTACTATTAAGGGGGGTATGAATGGGTAGCTTGACCTAGGATGAGTCTAGTGAGTTAGGTGTGGTGCACACTTGTTAAAACTAGCACTAGGTAGCTCCACAACAGCCCTATGATCCAATGGAGCAAACTTCATTCACATATGTTCGAGAGTTGAAAGTGAATGGAGGGTCAAATACTGACTGGACGCTAGGCTCAGGGTCCAGTCAGTTCATTTGACTAAGGTGATTGCGTCTAGTTTGACTGGATGCTGTGAGGTCATGGTACCGGACGCTAAGGGCCAGTGTCCGGTTGACTCTAGTAAGGTTCCAGAGAGGGAAAATCACAACTGGACACGTCCAGTCAGTGCGGACCAGATGCTAGGCAGCGTCCGGTCACACTATAAACACTGGAGTTCAGGGTATACTGACCGGAGCGTCTAGTCAACATGACTGGAGTGTCCGATCACCCCATAGAGTCACATAACGGTTCGTTTTTCAGCCGGTGTTATAAATACAACCTCCACTCGTGTGTGGGGGTACTTTTGCTCATTCCAACAGCTAAGAAACACCTTAGAGAGTGCCAAGAAGAGCAAGGTCCTAGTGAGGTGATTGAGATTTGAGAATCCCAAAGAGAGCCCTCATTAGTGAAGATCAAGAGTAGCAAAGTGTGCATCCACCTTCTCATTAGGCTTGTCATGGTCAAGTGAGAGTTCATGCTTGTTACTCTTGGTGATCGCCATCACCTAGATAGCTTGGTGGTGATTGGGAGCTTGGTGATCACCCGGTGGAGCTTGTGGGTGACCCAACTCATGTTGTGAGCGGTCGGAGTGTCGAAGAATCAACCCGTAGAGAGCACTTGATCCTTGCGCGAATCAATGGGGAGCTACACCCTTGCGTGGGTGCTCCAACGAGGACTAGTGGGGAGTGGCAACTCTCTGATACCTCTGCAAAACATCGTCATGTTCCTTCCTCTCTATTTACCTTAAGCATTTACTTTGAGCATTTACTTTGTGCAATTCAATTCATGTCTTTACATTCATAGAATTGCCATGCTAGAGTAGGATTGGAACTTAGGTTGCAAGTCTTTTGTGTGGTAGAATAATTAGAAACACTTTCTAGGCACAAGGGGTTAATTGGGCTAAACATAGGACTTAATTATTGCGAAGAAATTTAGAATTAGCCCAATTCACCCCCCTCTTGGGCATCTTGATCCTTTCAATTGGTATCGGAGCCTCATGCTCACGTTTTTAGGCTTAACCGCCTAGAGCAAGATGTCTCACGGGGATGGACCTCCTCCTATCTTTGAGGGAGATGACTTTCCTTATTGGAAAATTTGCATGGAGGCGTATCTAGAGGCTCTAGATGTTGGTATAAGTAGAGCTGCCTCACAAGGCTTCCCAAAACCTTGGGATGCTACTAACCTACAAGGCGATGAGGTGAATTATGAGAAGTGGAATGCAAAGGCTCGAAACACCATCTTTAGAGGCCTTTGCAAAGATGTGTTCAATCGGGTGAGGAACCACAAAGACGCCCATGCACTATGGTCGGACGTTTGTGTGCTCCATGAGGGAACTAAGAGTGAGCGTGAGGAACGCTATCACGTTGTCATGAAAAAGCTCAACACTTTTGAAATGCTTCCTAAAGAATGTGCTAATGAAATGTATTCACGTTTGAATGTTCTTGTAGAGGAAGTCAATGGGCTTGGACTCATTCAAATGCAACCATCTGATGTTGTAAGAAAGATCTTGAGTGTCCTCCCCATTGACAAATATGGGCATATTGTGACCGTGCTACATCAAGGTGATCTTTCCACCGCTACACCAACACAAATCTTGGGGAAGATCAATGCTCATGAGATGTACATGCACATCACTCCACAAGATGGCTCATCCTCTACCAAGAAGAAAGATAAGGACTTAGCATTCAAAGCTAGCCAAGAGAAGGGCAACGCAAGACTTGAGTATGAGAGCTCAAGTGATGATGAAGTTGATGATGAAAGTCTTGCTCTCATGGTGAAGAAGACCGCCAAGATGCTAAAGAAGCTCAACAAGAGTGGCATCAAGTTTGATGGCAAGAAGAAGAAGTTCTTCACAAGCTCTAGAAGGAAGCCAATCTCTGAGATAGATTGCTACAATTGTGGAGAACTTGGTCATCTAGCTCACCAATGCACAAAGCCCAAGAAAGACAAGTTCAAGAACAAGAACAAGGGCAAGAAAGATGACTCAAGCAATGAAGATGAAGATGAGAAGAAAAATAACAAGCCATACAAGAAGAGAGATGGCAAGAAGGACTTCCACAAGAAGAAGAAGAGTGGAAAGGCTTACATCGTCAGTGATTGGCTCACGGACATTGATTCATCTAGTGGATCATCCGATGATGATAGTGACAACGAGAAAGTGGTCGCCATTGCTATTGACTCATCATCTTCACCCCCACCACCGCCATCATCCTCTACACAGCTATGCCTTATGGCCAAAGGTGAACGAAAGGTATCACAAGATGATGATAGTAGTGGTGATGATCTGCTCATAATGATGATAGTGATAGTGATAGCGATGATGATGAATATGAGTCACCTACTTATGATGATCTTGCTAAATTGCTAAAGAAATACACTAAGATCATTATAAAGACTAGAGCTAAAAATGAAAAGCTTGAGATTAAGAATGATTCTCTTTTAGCTAAATGTGAGATAGCCGAAAAGGCTAGTGTTGAGCTTAGAGAAGCAAATGATGCTATGTCATCCAAACTCAAGGAGCTCAAATCTTCTAAGAAAGAGCTTAAAGATAAACATGATAAACTTGAGTGGGTGCACAAAGAGCTCATCACTAGCCATAACAAGCTAAAAGATGAATATACTACTCTCAAGATTAATCATGACAATCTTGTTATTGCTCAAGAATTTTTACCCAATCAGCCACATGATGCTACTAATGATGTTGTTAAGATTGATATAGCTACATCATGTGATGATTTAATTGATGAGAGCATTGATCAAGGATTTAGTGGCAAAGGCAAGCAAGTGGTTGAGTGCAATGACTATGATGAGTATGTCAAGCTCAAGCGTGACAATGAAAAGCTAAAGAAAGAGTTTGAAGAGTTCAAAATCAACAACACCATTGTGCTAGAAACTCTTGATCATGATGGTGACTTGATTCTTGAGAATGAGAAGCTAAAAGAAGAAAACAAGAAACTCAAGGAAGAGAGAAACAATGTTGCACTCAAGGAAGATAAAAGTAGTGATGCACTCAAGGAAAAGAACAAGAAGCTCAAGTTGGAAAAAGAGCATCTCAAGATTGGATAGAGCAAGTTCACTAGAGGCAAGTATCTTCAAAGTGAGCTTTTAATGAACACCATCATGAAGATGGATAGAAGTGGCATTGGGTACATGGCAAACAAAGAGAAGAAGGCTCAAGCTCAACAACAACAATCAAAGCCAAAGCCAAAGCCAAAGAGATGCTTTGAGTGTGGACAAGAAGGCCACTTTGCTCATGAGTGCCAAACTCCACCACCACAACCCTTGCCCAAGCATGCTAGACCCTTTGCCTTCAATGCTCACTACATGCTTAGAAAGGATTCTAGTGGAAAGATGAAAGTGATGTTCTTAGGACCTCTAAATAAGAATAGGCCTAAGAAAATTTGGGTTGCAAAGTCACTTGTTGAGAAGGTGAAGGGCCCTCAACAAGTTTGGGTTCCTAAAGCTTGATCTCTTGTGTGTAGGTGAACTACAAGACCGGTGGAAGTTATTGGGTTATTGATAGTGGTTGCATATAACATATGACCAGTGATCCTTGTATGTTCACCTCACTTGATGAAGAAGTAGATGGGCAAGAAAGAATCACATTTGGAGATAACTCAAAGGCAAGATCAAAGGATTGGGCAAAGTGGCAATATCAAATGATCATAATTCCATCTCCAATGTGCTATATGTTGCTTCATTGAGTTTCAACTTGCTATCCATTGGACAATTGTGTGATCTTGGCTTTCAATGCTTGTTTACTGAGAAGGAGGTTGTTGTATCCAAGAAGGATGATGATCATGTGATATTCAAAGGATTTAGATACAACAACCTATATCTAGTGGACTTTACCTCCGAAGATGCAAACTTGAAGACATGCCTATTCACCAAAACAACACTTGGGTGGCTAGGCATAGAAGACTTGCTCATGTTGGGATGAGCTCACTCAAGAAGCTTATAAAGAATGATTTGGTGAGAGGGTTGAAGGATGTGAAGTTTGAGATGGACAAACTTTGTAGTGCATGTCAAGCCGGCAAGCAAGTTGCAAATACCCATCCAACAAAAGCTTTCATGTCAACTGCAAGAGTGCTAGAACTCCTTCACATGGATTTATTTGGACCAACAACATACAAGAGTTTGGGAGGAAATCTTTATTGTCTTGTAATTGTTGATGATTATTCAAGGTATACATGTGTATTCTTCCTTCATGACAAATCCGAAGTTGCATCTTGCTTCAAGAAGTTTGCCAAGAGAGCACAAAATGAATTTGAAGTGAAGCTCAAGAAGATAAGAAGTGACAATGGAAAAGAGTTTGACAACACAAATATAGAAGCTTATTGTGATGAAGTTGGAATCAAACATGAAGTCTCTACAGCATATACTCCTCAACAAAATGGTGTAGTTGAGAGGAAGAACTGGACATTGATCACTCTTGCAAGAACAATGCTTGATGAGTACAACACCCCTGAAGCTCTATGGGCGGAAGCAATCAACACCGCATGCTATGCATCCAACTGCCTATTTCTTCAAAAGTTCCTTGGCAAGACACCTTATGAGTTGCTCAATGGGAAGAAGCCAGACGTCTCCTTCTTTAGGGTGTTTGGTTGTAAATGCTACATCTACAAGAAGCGACAACACCTAGGGAAGTTTCAAAGACATTGTGATATTGGTTTTCTTGTTGGTTACTCATCAAAGTCTAAAGCATATAGAGTATTTAATCATGCCACCGGCTTGGTTGAAGAAACATATGATGTGGAATTTGATGAATCTAACGGCTCCCAAGGAGCACATGAGAATCTTGATGATGTAGGTGATGAACCATTGAGGAAGGCTATGAAGAACATCCTAGTTGGAGACATCAAGCCTAAAGATGATGAAGATGATGTACAAGTGATTGATCCACCTTCTTCATCAAGTGTGCCACAAGGTGGTGAAAAAGATGGGAGAGTAGAAAATGAAGACACTCATGTTTCCCATGAACAAATGGTGGTACAAGCACAAGATGTTGATGCTCCACAACCTCCCCCTCAAGTGGTCCATAGAAGAAATACACCTCTACTTCAAGATCATCCACAAGATCTCATCATAGGGAGTCCATCAAAGGGTGTAATGACTCGATCTTAAAAACTTGCTTCTTTTATTGCTCATCACTCTTTTGTCTCTTGCTTTGAGACTACTAAGGTAGAAGAAGCTCTTCAACATCCGGATTGGATAAATGCCATGCATGAAGAGTTGAACAACTTCACTCGCAATGAAGTTTGGATTCTTAAAGAGCAGCCAAAAGGTGCAAGAGTCATTGGAACAAAGTGGGTGTTCCAAAACAAGCAAGATGATCAAGGTGTTGTTGTGAGGAACAAGGCAAGACTAGTTGCAAAGGGGTTCTCTCAAGTTGAAGGTTTGGATTTTGGAGAGACCTTTGCCCCGGTTGCAAGATTAGAAGCCATCTGTATCCTCCTTGCATATGCATCACATCATGAAATAAAACTTTATCAAATGGATGTGAAAAGTGCATTTTTAAATGGCTTTATTAATGAACTAGTCTATGTTGATCAACCTCCCAGGTTTGAAGACCCTAGATATCCTAATCATGTTTATAAGTTGTCCAAGGCACTATATGGGCTTAAGCAAGCCCCAAGAGCTTGGTATGAGCGCCTTCGGGACTTCCTCATTGAGAAGGGTTTCACCATTGGGAAGGTCGACACCACACTATTCACCAAGAAGCTTGATGGGCATATCTTCATTTGTCAAGTGTATGTTGATGATATCATCTTTGGATCATCAAATGAAGATTCATGCAAAGAATTTGGTGAATTGATGTTGAAGGAGTTTGAGATGTCAATGATTGGAGAGCTTACATTCTTTCTTGGTTTTCAAGTCAAGCAAATGAGAGAAGGGATTTTTATCTCTCAAGAGAAATATACTAATGATCTTTTCAAGAGATTCAAGATGGATGAATGTAAGCCAATCAAGACTCCAATGCCAACCAATGGACATCTCGACCTAGATGAGGGAGGTAACCCGGTTGATCAAACTCTCTACCGCTCTATGATTGGTAGCTTGTTATATTTGACCGCATCTAGGCCCAACATCATGTTTAGTGTGTGTATGTGTGCTAGATTTCAAGCTAATCCTAAGGAAACTCATTTAATTGTCATAAAAAGAATCCTTAGGTATCTTAAGCACACACCAAGCATTGGCCTTTGGTATCCCAAAGGAGCTATATTTGAATTAGTTGGCTATTCCGATTCGGACTATGCCAGTTGCAAAGTTGATAGAAAGAGCACATCTGGAGGGTGCCATTTGCTTGGTAGATCACTTGTATCTTGGTCCTCCAAGAAGCAAAATAGTGTGGCTTTGTCCACCGCCGAAGCAGAATACATTGCCACGGGTGCTTGTTGTGCACAAATACTTTATATGAAACAAACTTTGCTAGACTATGGTGTAGTTCTAGATAAAGTACCTCTTTTGTGTGACAATGAAAGTGTGGTAAAACTTGCAAATAATCTGGTTCAACACTCTCGCACCAAGCACATAGATATCCGCCATCACTTTCTTAGAGATCATGTTGCTAAAAATGATATATCACTAGAAGGTGTAAGGACCGAGGATCAATTGGCGGATATCTTCACTAAACCGCTAGATGAGGCAACATTTTGTAGATTGCGAAATGAGCTCAATGTGCTTGATTTTAGTAACTTCACTAAAAATTGAGCTTGTGTTGTCCCTTGCATTGCATTGTAATATACAACATGTTTAATGCTTTATAATGCATATAGGGCTTGTCTAACATGGTTAAGATAACCACCGAAAAGCATATGAAGAAGCTTAACCTTGGATCAAACTTGACAAGCAAATAGATTTATTGCATATGCATGAATGTTCTTTTGTTGTTTATCTTAAAATCACCCTCTTATTGCCTATTTTCTTAAAAAGATTTATAGCCTAAGGCAAAATATTTTTGAAAAATATGAGGGTTTGAGAGAGGTCACTCACATCAGTCCCAATTGGTGTTTATTTGGATCTTATTCGAGTTGGGACTTGATTGGGAACAGGCAGCGCAAAGGACTTTGAAGATTCGCTGAAGAAGGAGTGACCAGATGCTACACCGGACTCTGATGTCCAGCATCCGGTTAGTTCATAGGAGGTGAATAGCTACCAAGCAGGAGTGATCGGATGCTGAAACAGTGTTTTTCCAATGTCTGGTTAGATGGAGCTTCAGCGTCTGGTCGATCATGAAGACATCAAGGCTAGGTGACCGGACTCTAGCTGTGTCTGGTCGGCGTCCACCAGACATGTCCGGTCGCAATTCTAGAGGAATTGGACCTCTCTGGAATCAACCATACGCTGGGTGGTAGCGTCCGGTCGCTGCCACTGGAGCGTTCGATCAATAGATTTCGTGTGGCTTACAATCTCTTTTCTCCTTTCCTTTTCGGTTGCATCGGGGGACCTATTTTATCTCAGCACCACGCCATTTTAGGCCCTAACCGAGCCCTAATCCACCTCCAATGACCCATCTTGACCTGAGGGCCGCCACGGCCAAGCAGGTGCAGCAACTGAGGTTCGTTGACTTTGAGGTGTGGTTTCCACCTAGGAGGGATGAGAGAGCATCAGAGGGATTCTATACACCCCTGCAGGAGGACTTCTATAATGCTTATCAGAACAGCGGAGCAGTCTTCAGACCACAGAGAGTATGCAGCATAGAGTCTATTATTGCAGCAGCTGGAGAGCACATTCGCCCCTACCTTGCATATCTGTCAGGGCTAATAGATTTGATTGGACAGACTGGATTATATGTGCCATCTTGGGTTCATCAGTTCTATGCATCTCTCTAGATTGACCCCCACCATAGGTTTATTCACTTTGCATTTGGTGGCAGAGACTATTGGTTGATGAGCACCAGGGTCAGGGAGATTCTCAAGCTTCAGGAGCAGCCAGTCAGGCTCCATGAGGTGTGCTATGGATAGACTACACCCCCTAGATGCCCTCATGGTGGCATGGTACCCCCTACAGACTTGGTACGTCACTGCTTCACTGAGCCTTTTGGCGAGGGGTCAAGGAGGAACCCTAGTGATCTCACGCCTACTGCTCGTGTGCTTGAGGCTGTTATGAGGAGGACTTTACTCCTGAGGATGGGATACAGAGAGGGTTTGACTCGAATTCAGCTATGGCTTCTCAACTCTCTGATGTAGCAGACAGTCTTCAACATCTGGGATCTCCTTCTATCAGAGATGGAGGCCACTATAGCTAAGGGCTTCAGAGGTCACAGGCAGCTACCCTATGCTCACTGGGTCACTTTTCTTATCCATAGAGCTATTTCTATTAAGTCGCTTGAGATGATTGCTGAGTATAGTGGTGCCACGATAGAGTTCCTTGCTTATAACCTATCTTAGATGATCCGACATAGTATACCATAGGCACCAAATCAGCCATGCCATCGTCTAGAGGTGCCAGAGATTGTAGCCTAGTAGGATGATATCATTAGGGGTATTGCAGCTATAGAGGAGGAGGAGCTTGCTCAGCAGGAGGGGTTGGTCACTAGCGAGCCCAGTGACAGTTCTGATGATGATTACCAGCCCATTCCACATATGCCTCCATGACAACATGATGCTGAGGCTGGTAGCTCTAGTTCAGCGCCACTTGCCCCGTAGACTGACCCCGCTCTTCTTGCTATACTTGAGCGGATGAGGCAGGACCAGGCTAGACAGGCTTAGGAGACAGCTGCTACACTTGCACAGTTCTAAACTCGACAGGACAAGTTCTAGCGCTAGCAGCTTGTTATTCAGCAACAGACCCTAGGCACTCTAGCAGTAGCAGTAGGCTATGCATCAGCAGCAGATACTCATGCAGTAGCAGCTTCTCGGGTTCATGCAGCATGTAGTGATAGCGATTAGGGCCCCACCACCACAGCCTATGCCCCAGCTTGGTCAGCCTGCTACCACTTCGATGACTCCAGCATTATAGCCTAGTGGGCTTCAGACTCAGGGACAAGCCACCAGCATAGTATGCTTCTCTGATAGAGTAGGTGTCCTAGTGGTTTGCTTCGCCAGTGGTAGCCCCACAGTTCACACCACTCTAGACGAGCTTCACACTAGCACAGACATCATCGCTGCTTGAGCTAGACACTTCAATCTCCAGGAGTCTTAGAGCCTCCTTTAGTGAGTTGATAGGGTAGCCCACTCCTCCATACCTACATGTTCCAGGTCCTTCTATGGCTACACCTATCACAGCGACGACAGAGACGCTCCCCTCATCAATGGCATCATCAGAGCTAGCTGCTTCAGTTATACCAGCTCAGCCTATAGCAGCACTAGTTCCTGATCCAACCTAGACTGCTTCAGCATCTCTACCAGCTATAGAGGGTCAGATTGCATAGAGCTCAGGATTAGACAATGATGGCACCCAGTTCCACCTTGCTCCTCGTACCTCAGCGCTTGGCTCGTCCGCTGTAGCCCCACCGACTGACCTGTAGGTTTTGGTGTTTGACGCCAAAGGGGGAGCGGGTTCGAGTATGTTAGGCTTAGGGGGAGCTACTTATCTAGGGGGAGCTTAGTTATTATATTAGCTTATCTATTTACATTTGGAGTTTTTATGTGTGAGATACATTATGCATTCATGTTTACTATATTTATGTGATAGTGATATCTATGTGATCGTGATATATGACATGTGTGCTCTCTACTTTGAATTCTTTATATGTCATATCACTTGTGTTTTGCTCATTTGCCTTTGCTTCCACGCTTTACTCTGATGCAAATGAGCTTTATTACTTGTACTCATGCTTATTTCGTATCTTTTGAGTACATCATGATGGCTTGGGTCATATAAGCTTGTCTAACACTCTTGTTCTTATTGCCAAAAGCTTATATGAACCAAGCATGTTAAAAACCTCATCTCTTTCACATACTCGAGGTAGTATTGTCATTAATCACCAAAAAGGGGGAGATTGAAAGCATCTAGGCCCCTAGTGGGGTTTCAGTGATTAATGACAATACGTGATTACTATGACTAACATGTGTTTTGCAGAAACAATTGAGTTAGGTCACAGTAATGGAGATCGAATGGGCAATCAAGGTTATCATGCCCCTACGATGGAAATTGTTTTGGTTTTCAAAGGATGGACGACAAGGTTAAGGATGGACTAGTTCTAAATGTCGATTGGAGTTGGAGAGACACTTAGAGTAGTTTAAGACTTTGTTTTTCCTTTGGCCATACTATTAAGGGGGGTATGAATGGGTAGCTTGACCTAGGTAAGTCTAGTGAGTTAGGTGTAGTGCACACTTGTTAAAACTAGCACTAGGTAGCTCCACAATAGCCCTATGATCCAATGGAGCAAACTTCATTCACATATGTTCGAGAGTTGGAAGTGAATGGAGGGTCAAATACTGACCGGACGCTGGCTCAGGGTCTGGTCAGTTCATTTGACCAAGGTGATTGCGTCTGGTTTGACTAGACGCTGTGAGGTCATGGTACTGGATGCTGAGGGCCAACATCCGGTCGACTCCAGTAAGGTTCCAGAGAGGGAAAATCATGACCGGATGCTGGCCAGCGTCCGGTCACACTATAAACACTGGAGTTTAGGGTATACTGACCGGAGCATCCAGTCAACATGACCGGAGCATCCGGTCACCCCGCAGAGTCACATAATGGTTCATTTTTCAGCCGGTGTTATAAATAGAACCTCCACTCGTGTGTGGGGGTACTTTTGCTCATTCCAACAGCTGAGAAACACCTTAGAGAGTGCCAAGAAGAGCAAGGTCCTAGTGAGGTGATTGAGATTTGAGAATCCCAAAGAGGGCCCTCATTAGTGAAGATCGAGAGTAGCAAAGTGTTCATCCACCTTCTCATTAGGCTTGTCGTGGTCAAGTGAGAGTTTATGCTTGTTACTCTTGGTGATCGCCATCACCTAGATGGCTTGGTGGTGATTGGGAGTTTGGTGATCACCTGGCGGAGCTTATGGGTGACCCAACTCACATTGTGAGCAGTTGTGGGTGATTCACCGCAACGGAGTGTCAAAGAATCAACCCGTAGAGAGCACTTGATGCTTGTGCGGATCAAGGGGGAGCTACACCCTTACGCGGGTGCTCCAATGAGGACTAGTGGGGAGTGGCAACTCTCCGATACCTCAGCAAAACATCGCCATGTTCTTTCCTCTCTATTTACCTTGAGCATTTACTTCGAGCATTTACTTTGTGCAAATCAATTCATGTCTTTACATTCATAGAATTGCCATGCTAGAGTAGGATTACAACTTAGGTTGCAAGTCTTTTGTGCGGTAGAACAATTAGAAACACTTTCTAGGCATAAGGGGTTAATTGGGCTAACCATAGGACTTAATTATTGCGAGAAAATTTAGAATTAGCCCAATTCACCCCCCTCTTGGGCATCTTAATCCTTTCACTTACTACCACCAGAGTGCGCACTTTCACTTCCCGGCTTCCAGTCTGAGTTGAGCTACTCAGCTTCATGGTCGAAATGAGTTATTTGGACAACTAAGTGATAGGCATGCGTTCAACATGACATGAGAACGTACAGCGAATGGGTCCTTAACTGACACAGACGTGGATAGATAGGCACCCAAGACCTTCATGCCTTGGTTCTTCTCTATCACAATCCCGTCCAGTCTCTGTTTTATTCATCAACACATGGTTGTTTTCATGATAGCAAATATAGCCAACCGTGCTTTGGTATCCACCTATATCTCGTAGGTGACAAGAAATCACCCGACTTCTACCGGTCTAAGCATCGCTAAGCATACATAGGGTTTAAGGTATATTTCTGGACAAGGTTGTTCTATGCATCAAGCGGTTCTAATCAACTCTTATAACTTAATGCATCGAACATAAAGAACTCAAGTGATATTTATAAAAACATAGGAGGCTTAGAATGATCTGGGCATGCCTGAGATCCAACACTAGGTCAGTGTTTGTTAGATGACACTCACTTGGTGAGTATCTCCCATTCAGGCATGCACTCCAGGGGTCCTTCCATCTTTAGGATAGGTCCACCAACACTATCTTTTGGTTCGATTCCATCATCATGTCCTTCACGTGATGCATCTAGCATACCTAGATGACATGCAATATTGCAAGTGTATGAATATGAAGAATGATCACATCATATTGATTTAAACACTAGAGATAAAGTCTTTCAACTAAGTAACTAGGGCTACATAATTTAGAGCATGCACCAACAACATCAGGAATGGACAATCAAAAGTGCATACACAGAATTTGGACAGCAGCACAGTAGTCACTTATTTTAACCATAACTAGAGATATAAGCATACAACAAGGGTGCACCTATACTTTCTATAAAGCTAATGAAATTATCTAAAACTTTGTTATTCATTCCAAAAGCTAATTCATAGGTTAACATGCCAATATCTCAGGTCTGTACCGATAAGGACAGAAAACTAACATGAACTTCAGAAATACTTAAATGGAGTTCTAATCATCCAACAAGCATGATCCTTAACTTCATAGAAACATTATTAAGTTATCTACAACTTTATTATTATCATCTTTAGGTGATTCAACAGTCATTTGGCCTTAAACACATAAAGCAACAATTCTGTCCAAAACATGGACATAATCTGACATGCAACTTCAGACAGCAATAAGTTGAGTTCTATCCTTCACAACAAGGTGGTTCTAGACTTTTTAGAAATCTTAGCAGACCATGCACAACTTTGTTATAAATACCATAAGCTAATTCCAAAGTTAACCAGGTCAAACATCACAAGGAAGACAGCTCTAGTCAAGATTAGGACAAAATTTGTCTCTCCACTTCACAAGATAATAACTGGAGATTTAGACCACCAAAAGGGGTGATCTTCAACAATTTGGAAAGCTCATGAAAAAACTACACTTCTTCTATTATCTCCAAGACATGATTCAAAGCTTAGTTAGGTCAAACAACACAATCATTCAGATTTGTACAGAGAGCATGCAAAACCTGATAGGGAAATTATAAAATCTATAGCTCCTAACTTATCAGGCCTATGGTCATGAAAATTTAACACAAGCTAGATAATGAAGTCACCTACAACTTTGGTATTCACCATATTCACTGAAAACATTATTTGAATCATGAAACTAATTGCACAACCAAAACTATACATCCAGCCATTTCAGAATATAACCATTTGATGTTTCACTTGTTTTGCAAACCAAGAGCATACACACATGAGCCATTCAAAGAACTTCAACCACCACTAATAAACTTAGTAACACATTATTGAAACATCAAGCACTCAAAACATCACCAATTACATTTTCAAGCTTCATCTACATTTATGCTTCTATTACCCCTTTCTCCTAATAATCCTATAAATATATTTTAGTGATATATGAGAACAACTAGTTTGGCACTGAGATTTTTATGAGAGAAAGATGGTGACCAAACATGATTACTGTACAAATTTCACATGCTCAGGTTTTGTAATTTAATTACTACAAAAGGACAAATTGCAATTGCAAGAAATCATGGGAGAGCAAGATAAATATGAAATTCAATATTTTCTGCAAATGCATGGTCATATTATGCATCAACATGATACAACAACATCACACCAAGGTAATGGAACAACATTTTCCATTTTTACCTCATCATAAAAATTATAACTTATTGAAAACCATTTAAAGCTATTTATCAAACCCTAAAAAAGATAAATCAATAATTCCTTCATACTATATACAATGGGCCTTAAATTTTTACCACAGCATACAAATAGCATTAGTAGCCTACCATAAAAATGTCACATTTATTTGAGCAAAATAACTGTAGTTATGAAAAAGACAAGACATAACTTATATTAAAAACCTAACTGCATAAATTGATTTTTATAGTAAAAACTTTAAACTAAAGCATGCCATATTAAATATCCATTGCATAGCTAATTTCACAAGGATTCCAAAAAGTCCACATTTGTTATTTTATGATTTTTCTACTAATTATTACGATTTTCCAAATTTCAGCACAGAAATCTGCAAAAGAAAAGATTAAACCAAAAAAGGAAAATACTTTTGCATTGGGAACCCTGGAGATCTCAGAAACCAACCAAGCCCATATATGTAAATATATGTGTCTGGCATTTATGCAAAGTGAACACATGAAAAAGGTTCTGTTATGATTCACCCCCTCTTCTTCTTTCTCTCGACGCAGGCCGGTGAGGTTGTCGTCGGTGGCGGGGAAGAGGTGCGGGAGCATGTTGGAGGCTAGCCACACCTATGTGTGGCCCACTCCTAGGTAGACATAGTGGGCTCCGACCTAGCCACGGGCACTACCCACCAGCCACGATGGCGGCCTGCTGTAGGTCGGCTCCGGCCACTGCTGCGGCCAGGGAAGTGGCATGCCAGGGTGGAGGACTGGAGAAGGGAGCAGCGGGGTGGAGCGAGCAGTAAGGCATGGCACAATCAGAGGGGCAAGGCGGTGGTTGGGAGGAGCTCTGCTGCTTGGCAATGGTGGCCATGGTCATGGCGGCCATGGCAGTAGAGCAGGAGGAGGGCGACGGCGTGCACGAGGGAGAAGGAGGAGTGGGGAGGCTCGGGCGTATGCTTTTGAGTAGCAGGGCGCACGGCAGGGTCATAGGGACACATAGAGTGGAAAGGGAGAGCCATGGTGGGGCGAGCTCCTGCATGGCTGCCATGCGGCCCCCCCTTAGAGGCATATTCGCGAGCATCTAGTTGGCGATGATGTGGCCACTTTGGAGCCTAGTTTTTGGCATCTTCAAAGGATATTCTGGAGTGGGTGATTAAAGCAAAGTTGTAGCTCTCCTAATGGTCTACAAATATGATTAAGGGGTCACAACAATTAGGGCTTTGAAATAGTGGTTAATTAGTGTCCAATTTGCAAGTGTCAACGTGTTGACGCTGATGAATCAAATCCAAAAATCGATGGTCAAGACAAGGTCAAACGAGTGCCATCTTTTTATATACTCTCCTTCAGTAAATTGCCTCCAACTTTTATCTTTGGTCCAAATCAAGTTGCTTAACAAAATTTGGAGAACGCGGAATGCCGACATGTCAATGTTAGTTAAGTGACAAAGTAAACTTTTGCTGTTTTGGAAACTATTTTTGAATATCCAAATGAACTCCAAATTTGATGAGACTTGATTGATTATTTTCACCATGAAAGGTACTTCAACTCATCTCAAGGAATCCAATTGAGCTACCACATGAATTTGGATGATGAAATGTTGCAAAGAAGTTAACTTACTGCTGTCACTTTAGGGACTTAGAAAAAATTACCGGGAGCCTAAGACAGCAACTGATTCAATCTTCAAGCCTCTGTTTGACTTAGTTCCAAGCTGATCTAGGCTTTTGGTCCAAAAACAAAGTTTGTTCTACTCCACTCAAGATTCAACTTTTATTTAAGGTGCAACTCCATGCAAGCACTGTAAGTGATTGGTCAACACAGGTCAAAATAGTATCACGGTAAAGCTTAAATTAGAGTTTTAGACCGATTGAGGCATTTTCTTGACTTCTGCTCAACACGAACCCTTCATGACTTTTGTTGTAGAGTTTAATTAGAGTCTTTGGGCAAGGTAGCAAGGTTTGGTCAACATCTCATATTCCCATTTACTTAATAAAGCAATCCAAGAAAGATTATAACATATCGTATCATGTGACTTCTTGATTCCAAACATCATGAAACTTTTCCACTAGTCAAGATGGATGCATGTTGATGTAATGTACATCAAATAAGCATGTTTAACATTACTCTTGCATAATCTTTACAAGGGTACACATGTAAGTAAAGGTGTGTTGTCAAAGTTTAAGTTGGAGCTCACTCTTGTAGATTTGATCTTGACACCTTCATCACCACTTAACATGTCATGTTTGAGCTCAAACCCATTGCTTATCTGGTGACAAACACCTAGGGTGTTACAAAGGCTGAGTCATGGCTTATGCCTCACATCAGCTGAAGAAGCATGAAGTCAATTACCCAACTCATGACTTGGAATTAGCAGCTGTTGCCCATGCATTAAAAATTTGGAGACACTATTTGCATGGCAATGTGTTATATCTACATAGATCATAAGAGTCTTAAGTATATCTTCACTCAACCCAAACTAAATATGAGATAGAGAAGATGGCTAGAACTGATCAAAGATTATAATTTAGAAGTACATTATCATCCTAGGAAAGCGAATGTTGTTGCAGACGCTTTGAGCATAAAGTCTTATTGCAATTCTCTGTTAGAGGATGGCCTTCAATGTATTACATCCTGCTATGCTGCACAATATTATGATCAGTTGTTCTCTTGAGAGCAAGATAATCGAGCTTCAAAAGATCGATCCAGGTGTGTTCCACATCAAAAGAAAGAAGAAAGAGCAAGAGACTAAGCATTTTAGGATAGATGAGAACGTTATTCTATGGTTTAAAGATAGACTAGTGGTGCCAAAGGATAAGGAACTTAGAAACTAGATCTTAGGAGAGGCTCACTCTTCTAAACTATCCATTCATCTAGGTAGTAGCAAAATGTATCAAGACTTGAAGAACCATTTTTGGTGGACCAAAATGCAGAAGGAGATTGTAGCCTATGTTGCTAAATGTGATAATTGTTGCCGAGTTAAGGTTGTTCATTTGAAACCTGCTGGACTACTTCAACCACTGTCCGTTCTAGGTTGGAAGTGGGAAGAAGTTAGCATGGATTTTATTGTTGGACTTCCCCGTACTAATAAGAATTATGATTTCATATGGGTGATTGTGGATCGCCTAACCAAGTCTACACATTTCATTCCAGTTAGAACCAACTATCGACCGCATGAGTATGCTAAGTTGTATATATCCCACATAGTATGTCTGCATGGCGTGCCAAGAACCATTGTATCTAACAGAGGGCCTCAGTTCACTACTCATTTTTGGGAACATTTGCATAAGATGTTAGACACCAACTTAGTCAAAAGTTCTACCTATCACCCTTAAACCTCTGGGCAACCAGAATGTGTAAATCAAATAATAGAAGACATGTTGAGAGCTTGTGTCATCTCTTCAAAAGGTTCATGGGAAAAATGGTTACCTTTAGCTGAGTTTTCCTACAACAATAGTTACCAAGAGAGTATTAAGATGGCTCCTTTTGAAGCTTTGTATGGCCGTAAATGTAGTACTCCTTTGAATTAGGTTGAACCCAGAGAAAGGAGATACTATGGTATTGATTTCATTAAAGAGGCGGAAGAGCAGGTACATATCATTCAACAACATATACAAGCCGCTCAATCAAGGCAAAAAAGCTATGCGGACAAGAGAAGAAGACCCATTGAATTTGAAGTAGGTGATTATGTATACCTAAAAGTGTCACCAATGAAAAGGGTACAAAGGTTTGGGGTAAAAAGAAAGCTTGCACCTAGATATCTAGGTCCATATCCAATCATTCAGAAAAGCAAAAGAGTAGCCTACAAGATCCAGTTACCTCAAAAAATAAGGGCTATCTTCAACATTTTTCATGTATCCCAATTAAAGAAATGTTTATGTGTTTTGAAAAAAGAGTGGAGGTTAGAGATATCAAGTTAGAATCGGAACTGGCTTACGAAGAGAAGCCGGTGCAAATTATGGATAGCAAGGATAGAGTAACTCGAAACCGTGTGATCAAGTTTGACAAAGTGATGTGGAATAATCAAAGTGAGCAAGATGCTATGTGGGAAAGGGAAGATTATTTACGAGAGGTTTATCCCTCCTTTTATGAAAAATGGTAGGTCTTTCGAATCTCGGGGCGAGATTTCTATAAGTGGGAGGGGTTGTAACACCCTAGGTGTTAAGCATGCATTTGGCATTGGCATTGCATGAGCATAAGCATCATTAATCATTCATGAGCATGAGCATCTCAAATTTTATCTCTATGATTGCTTATATGAAACACCCTAAAATTAGCTACTTTCTAAAAAGAGTAAAATGATTTCTGTTAATTGTTTTGTGCTCATAAAAACATAGGTAAAACAAAACTTTCTTTAAATTAAATCCAACATAAGGGTAGCAACATGTTTGCGCATACATGCAGTTGCATTGGTACTTTTATGATGAGTGGTTTGGATGACGTTGCATTGGTACTTTTGTGATGAGTGGTTTGGAAAACAAATTCAAATCTCATTCTTTAAAATATTATTTTCATGTAGTGGTTTAAAAAGAAATTGAAAATTTGCAAAAAAAAGTTAGATAAGATGCCTTGTTTTCAAAATCCAAAGGCTTGGAAAAGGTTTTAAGATGTGTTAGAACGGTGCCGCTCTTTCCGAGAATCTTTCCGACCTTTTTCGGGATTAAATTCCTATTTCTTGGAGCTTTGTCTTTTTCCTCGATCAATGCAAAAGTCTTTTCCGGGAGCTAAACCAGTTTGGTTGTGTTCCTTATCCTTCCATCTATCCCTAGGAATTTTTTGGAGCTTAGAGATATTTTTCGTAGCCTAAATAGTAATTCTAGATTTTCTATAATTATTTTAATTCCAAAAATCAATAATTAATAAATATCTTCACTTTCCAAAATCTCCAAGCCCTACGTATATATATATATATGCCGGCGTAGGCCTCGACACGAGGATTCTAGAAGTACACCCCTATTTTTTGAGCCGCCACTCATAGCCTCGTAGATCGAACGCCGAAGTTCGGCACAGCTAGGTTTCCGACGAACTCTTCAGGCGAGCTTTTTCGGCATAACCATCGCGTTCCAGTGAAAACCACCACCACCACAAGGTAGATCTCATCGTCTTCTACACCGTCATGCTTTTCGTTTCGCGAATCCATCACCGTTTAACCGTTTCCCGTTCATTTTTCTTTCTCCGGCGAGCTTCACCATGGCTTTCTCTGTTTCAGGCCATCTCTGGCCATGGCCGCGGCCCTCCTCGCCTAGGGCCTGGCGCCGCCGCCCCTGGCCCTCACCCGCGCACCTCCAGTCGACTCGGTCAGGCAAGCCGCTCCCCTTCCCCGCACCCCCAGCCCCTCCGGTCGCGTGCTCCAGCGTGCAGGGAGCAGGCTGTGCCTACTAGTGGTCGGCAGCCACCGTCTGAAGCCGGCCCCGGTCCAGCCGCGTGG
This sequence comes from Miscanthus floridulus, assembly GCF_019320115.1. Classification (NCBI taxonomy): domain Eukaryota; kingdom Viridiplantae; phylum Streptophyta; class Magnoliopsida; order Poales; family Poaceae; genus Miscanthus; species Miscanthus floridulus. The sequence continues at coordinate 53,801,118 of NC_089585.1, forward strand.
GCCCCTGCGCCGTGCGGTCCTGTGCCGCCGCTGGCTAGCCAGGTCTAGCCGTTCTCGGCCCCTTCCTCCTGTGCGCTGTGCAACAGCAGTCAGCCATTGCCACTGTTCGTGAGTAAGAAGAAGGCAAGGAAGAAGATGATGCAAATTATAGAATTGCCACTAGTTCGTTTAATCTCCGTCGTTTCTTCGTTTTAATTCCGTTTCAGTTCGTTCTAGTTGCGTTAGTTTTGTGTCGTCGAGATCTATGCAGTAGAGTTACTAGTTTATATGTCACATGTTTATGAAATTATTTTATTAAAATATTAATTATGTCTATAATTAATTAATCGCTGATTAATTAAAGTCGATTTAGGTTTTTTATTTTGATTCGATTACGCAAGTTTCATCACAATGTGTGGTACGTGTTAGCAGCGATGTTTAACATGTCTCATGTCTTGGAATTTTATAAGTTAAATATTAATTTGATTGAGGATTATTCAATAACTTTTTAATTAAAAGCAATTTAAGTTCTAATTCCGTTTTACACCGTTCAAGTTGCATTTGGTTCATGCTGACATGAACTATATGTTAGGAGCAATGTTTTTCATGTCACATGTTTTTCCATATATAGCTAAATATTAAATTGATTAGTATATTTGCACACTAGTTTGGAATTAAAAGCAATATAGGTGCTTAACTTTGATGATTTATACCTAAAAGTTAATATGATTAATTGTTAACTTAAAAGTGTTTCTAGAATATAATTTGATTACCTGAATAAGATACATATGTGATAAGTATGAGTATATGCAGTCACATGCTTAATTCCTTCGCGAAGATAAAGTTTAATTGTTATGTGATAACATTTATAAATAATACATGATTAGCTTTAACTCGACTTTTAAAACTAAATATGTTGTGATTAATCTAAATCAATATTGCTCATATAGTTTTTCTTAGCTAATCTAAAACAAGCTCGTAGTTGTTTCTTTTATAATATAATATAAATCTTTTGATAGTGGTTTTCTTTTAACCATAGCATCGAGCCATTCTTGTTATGTTACTTTTGTTTTGGCGTGTTCTACACCGTGGCGTTAGTGGTTCTCATGTTACTCAAATATGTTTTGGAAGTTAAAAAGTTAATTGTATTAATACTATCACTTGCATCATTTTCGGAATATAAAGTCAATATAGGTTTTATACTATGCTCTCTCTTAAGCAATGAATCAAGTTGATTAATGAAAATATTCACATGTGTTTCTACAGTTAAAATAAATTAAATTGATACGTTTTATTTTCGGTTGCACCGAAAATCCTTCGATAGTTGCTTTTTTCGTTGAATCGCACATAGCGTGTCTTTTGCGTTTGTGTGTTCGTAGCGATACGCCATTTTGCTTATTTTATTGGTTGGTGTACTATTCTCATATATTCTTATTTGTATGCCATGTATGGATGTTTGTGTGGTGATATATGGTTCAGTCAATCGGTGAGGTTTACGTGGTGATTAAGAAGCAGTTCCCTGAAGACTAGAAGCTGAGAATTGGAAACAGAAGATTGAAAGTGGAATACTAAAGGCTTTTGAGCATATTGCTTTGGGGGAAAAGCAAGTTAAGGCAAGTATAGCATGGGACATCCTTGTTATCTATTCACATTTAAACACTTAATTCATATTGCATGTGTCTACCTTGTTGCCAAATAGGATATCCTAGATATTTGATAACTTGTACCTTGATACCCATGGGATATTGCATGGGATAGTTTTGCTAGTGCTTAATCAAAACCATGATCTTGTAACTTGATTAATGATATATGCAATAAACATTAAAACATGACTTTTTAGTAACATGGAAACAGGGGGCTAGAGTGTTTATATGCTTCAGATTCCTCTCCCTAAGGACTTATCTGTAAGCGATCATCCAGGACTTATAGTATAGCTGTGAGGGCCATATGGCTCTGGCTTTAGCTCCATATGAGGATCTTTTCTAGCTTGTTAGTGGTTACCTTTAAGGCGTAGGGTATGTTTCCTTTGCTGCTAGGAAGTGTGTACCGTGCTGCGATGCCCACGCATGCCACTCCTAGAGATTGGCCACATACGCCTAGCGGCCCTAACTTGTTAGATGAATTCTTTGAAAGGCTTCATAGTGAACCCTACCGACCTTCCTTGGAAGTGGGTCAAGAGAATAGCTACCTCGGGCAAAAGGGTAAATCACAACTCACAGTGAACGTGTACAAACTCTATAGAGTATAAAAACTATTATAACAGCCGTGCTCACGGACACGAGCAGCCTTGGACCCTTATGGAATAGAGATGATCACAAATGGATAATTATACTAATGATCAATTGTTTATGCTATACATTATCATGATTACCTGATCGTGTGTTTATGGGAATGATAAATCCTTTGCTACTCAATTGCTTAGAAAGATGACCTATTAAAGCTAATCGCAGTAAACCAGTGTCAGCCCTTTTGAGCCTCATGAACCCCATGATATAATTGTTAAGTACGACATGTACTTACACTTGCTTTATTTTTCTATACATTGGATAAAAATCCCGGATGGGTACCAGATTGCTGGTTTGGAGGAGTTAGGCTTGTGGTCAACCAGTTAGTCGTCCCTGTGGATTTAGAGTCTTCGCCTGAAGATCGGAGTCAACTTTCCATTGTCTATACTCTGAGGGTACTTTTCTTTTACTAATACGTTATGTAATAAGTATTGTCTCTTGATATTACCCCTTATTTGTGGCTATATGTGAGATTTGACTTCCTAGGGTTCACATATAGTGTGTATCTAGTTTTGTCTTTAAAACCGGGTGCTACAAAGTGGTATCAGAGCAATGCTGACTGTAGGACGTAAGCCTAGTTAGCCTTAGTCGTTTCCAAAAGCCTATTTTTCAATAAAATTATTTTTCCACCTCCTTGACTCATTGAATTGAATATTTCCAATCCTTGTCCTATTGTCTCCTCTCCTTGATAGCTTTCTTTGAACTATACTTTATTATCTCCTTGAGTTGTTGTTCTTGATCTTTTGCAAACTTTCTAGTCTCACCTCTATTCAAATTACGAAAGCCCTGATAAGAAAGCTTTCCCTTAAGAATGTCTACCAAGTAGCTAGAAGGAACGATTAGCAACGAGCTTGTATTTCGTGTTTGAGTGGTTTGTCCTAATGATCATGGTTGAGTTGGATCTTTGTAATGACTGCAATGAATTTGTGGGCTATGCTCACAATTTCATTAAAGGTTTAAAGTATAAGGGATAAGGAAATAAATAGTCTGGGTTCTCTTTCTCTTGTTTCCTGCTTTCGGTCTTTCGGAGCAATCTGACTTCTATGGCCTATGCCTCCAACCTCTATGCAACCAAAAATTCTGGGTGAAAGTAGACTTTAAGATCTATCTTTTCCCGCAAGAGTCACCTTGATACCATTTCTGGTTTGGGAGATATAAAAATCACAAGGCGATACATCTGTGCTGTCTGGAATCAGGAATAATTTCGGTTGAGCAAAGATTTCGACCAAGTTAACTTCAGAATCCGAAGGAGTGGTCTAACATAAAGTTGTGGGGAATTTTATAAGCTTTCCAACGGTTTAAGATGCAACTCAATTGGATAAACAGAACTCGAGATATGGATATTTTTCTGCGCTGCTATTTTCTATCAATGGGAAGGATCAATTTTTCTTATTCTTATCTATGTCCACAAGCTCTCTAGGATGTCAGAGGATGATAATACACTTTGAAGAAAGTTACATGTTGGATGTTGGTGCCCCTATCTCATCTCTTCTTAAGGGGGGTAGCCAAGCTAAGAGTGTTGTGAGTTGGTGAACCACAAGGAGTTTGGATCACGTCTAGATTGATCTTTGAGCTAGCTATGGTTGGGAGTTCAATCTTCACGTACCTAGGATATAGACGTATACAAAGAGTTGCAAGAATGCTCAAGACTAAGATTAACTCTTGAAAACAATTGGATTGGTTTTTAATTAAAGCTCTTTCCTTGAAATGAAATCTTCAAAAGATGTTGGAAAATGAATTAACAACCTTTGGATTCAAGAACTTTGAAAAACTTCTTCAAAAGTTGATTTGAACTAAGTTCAAAAAGGGTTTAAGTTCATTTTCTTATTTTCCAGAGTTGGTATTCGAAACTTAATTTCAAAAGTGTTTTGCCAAAGAATGAGATTTGATCTAAAAAGAGTATTTAAGTAACAAAGAATTTCAAAAAGAATTGGCAAAAAGTTATATTTGAGACATTTCAAAAGTTTTGAGTGGAATTTTGAAAGACTCTTTTGCTCATTCAAAAGAAAACAGTTTGATTTGAGCTGCTTCACTCAAGGTTTTAGTTTAAAGACAGATATTCATAAAAAGTTTGAAAGTATCTTATTCCTAAAACTTTAAAAAGTTGAAAGTGAAATCAGATTTGAAAACCCACTTTGCTTTGAACTAAATTTCAGAAAGAGTAAAATGTATTTGGTTACTCTTCAAAGTGTTATTCTAAAAACACTTTTGAACCATTTTATTCTAAAACACTTTGAAAATGACTCTAAAGTGTTTTTAAAATGGGTTGTTTGGAAAAGACCGATTAAAAAAAACAACTTGAGTTGTCTTAGTTCAAATTTTATTTGAAAGGTGTTCAAAATGCTTTCAAGATATTTTACAAAAGTTTGAAAATTTTGGTTCAAAAGTTTGCAACAATTTGCATTTGGAAACAGAGCACTTTTGGCTTTGAATTGGAATTAAGTTTGATTTCAAAACTAAATTTGAAAAGAAAAGGTTTGAGTTTATTTCAAAAGTGTATTTCTATAAGAAGTCTTCCAAAATGGTTTGAAAGGGTTGAAAATTATTTGATTTGATTTAATTTCCCAAAAGTCTTATTCCAAAAAGAACTTGAACATGTGTATTAAGTCTTTTGTTTGACTTCAAAAGAAAATGGGAATTGAAAACTTACTCTCTTCATTTCTAAAGTAGTTTTGAAATTGATTTGGGTTGATTTTAGAAATCCCAAAAGAGTTCATTCAAAGTGATTTGAAAATAAAGTTTGAATGTTTCATTTGTTTTCTAAAATATTGAAAATCCCTTGGTTGAAATAGATTTCAAAAGAACCTGAGTTGATTTGTCTGCTCTTTATCTGAGATTTGATTATAAAGTCGAGTTTTCAAAAGAGTTTGAAAAACAAAGCTTAGTATGTTTTCCTATGTTTCCAATGATTTGAAAATGGTTGGGTTATTTCAAAACCTTAAAAACATTTATTCAAAAGAGTTTCAAAATATTTTCTTGAGTTCTAAACATAAAACATATTCTGAAAGCTATTTCAAAGGAGTTGAAGAAGAAAATTTGTTCGGTTTTGATTTAAAGTCTTCCTTTCGAAAAGTAAAACATTTCAAAATACATAAAAAGATGAATCATAGAATTCAAAGTTTTGATTCAAGCTAAGCAAGATCTTTTGGAAGCTTAACATATGGATAACAAGATTCATTGGAATGAATTAAGAGAAGCAACAAGATCGGACTTGGAATAAGATGGAACAAGAATTAGCAAGAGTGGCCACGTGATGAATTCTCATACAACACAAGGTGAGTATCAAGATGGTGTTGCTCAAGGTAGTGAAGAAGATCTCAAGTTGAAGTATCCCTCTCTTCTTCGCTCTTCTTCTCCGAATCTCGGGGACAAGATTCATCTTAAGGGGGGTAGAATTGTAACACCCTAAAATTAGCTACTTTCTAAAAAGAGTAAAACGATTTCTGTTAATTGTTTTGTGCTCATAAAAACATAGGTAAAACAAAACATTATTTAAATTAAATCCAACATAAGGGTAGCAACATGTTTGCGCATACATGCAGTTGCATTGGTACTTTTATGATGAGTGGTTTGGATGCCGTTGCATTGGTACTTTTGTGATGAGTGGTTTGGAAAACAAATTCAAATCTCAATCTTTAAAATATTATTTTCATATAGTGGTTTAAAAAGAAATTGAAAATTTGCAAAAAAAAAGTTAGATAAGATGCCTTGTTTTCAAAATTCAAAGGCTTGGAAAAGGTTTTAAGACGCGTTAGAATGGTGCCTCTTTCCAAGAATCTTTCCGACCTTTTTCAGGATTAAATTCCTATTTTTTGGAGCTTTGTCTTTTTCTTTGATCAATGCAAAAGTCTTTTCTAGGAGCGAAACCAGTTTGGTTGTGTTCCTTATCCTTCTATCTATCCCTAGGATTTTTTCTGGATTTTTTTGGAGCTCAGAGATATTTTTCGTAGCCTAAATAGTAATTCTGGATTTTCTGTCATTATTTTAATTCCGAAAATCAATAATTAATAAATATCTTCACTTTCCAAAATCTCCAAACCCTACATATATATATATGCCGTCGTAGGCCTCGACACGAGGATTCTAGAAGTACACCCCATTTTTTGAGCCGTCATTCATAGCCCCGCAGATCGAACGCCGAAGTTCGGTACAGCTAGGTTTCCGGCGAACTCTTCGGCGAGCTTTTCCGCCATAACCATCGCGTTCCGGTGAAAACCACCACCACCACAAGGTAGATCTCATCGTCCTCTACACCGTCATGCTTTTTGTTTCGCGAATCCATCACCGTTTAACCGTTTCCCGTTCGTTTTTCTTTCTCGGCGAGCTTCACCATGGCTTTCTCTGTTTCAGGCCATCTCCAGCCATGGCCGCGGCCCTCCTCGCCAAGGGCCTGGCGCCGCCGCCCCTGGCCCTCACCTGCACGCCTCCAGTTGACTCAGTCAGGCGAGCCGCTCCCCTTCCCCGCACCCCCAGCCTCTCCGGTCGCGTGCTTCAGCGTATAGGGAGCAGGCTGTGCCTGTAGTGGCCGGCAACCACCATCTAAAGCTGGCCCCGCTCCAGCCGCGTGGGCCCCTGCGCCGTGCGGTCCTGTGCCACCGCTGGCCAGCCAGGTCCGACCGTTCCCGGCCCCTTCCTCCTGTGCGCTGTGCAACAGCAGTGAGCCATTGCCACGTTCATGAGTAAGAAGAAGGCAAGGAAGAAGATGATGCAAATTACAGAATTGCCACTGGTTCGTTTAATCTCCGTCGTTTCTTCATTTTAATTTCGTTTCAGTTTGTTCCAGTTGCGTTAGTTTCTTGTCATCGAGATCTACGCAGTAGAGTTACTAGTTTATATGTCACATGTTTATGAAATTATTTTATTAAAATATTAATTATGCCTATAATTAATTAATCACTGATTAATTAAAGTCGATTTAGGTTTTTTATTTCGATTCGATTACGCGAGTTTCATCGCAATGTGTGATACGTGTTAGCAGCGATGTTTAACATGTCTCACGTCTTGGAATTTTATAAGTTAAATATTAATTTGATTGAGGATTATTCAATAACTTTTTAATTAAAAGCAATTTAAGTTCTAATTCCGTTTTACACCGTTCAAGTTGCGTTTGGTTCGTGCTGACGTGAACTATATGTTAGGGGCAATGTTTTTCATGTCACATGTTTTTCCATATATAGCTAAATATTAAATTGATTAGTATATTTGCACACTAATTTGGAATTAAAAGCAATATAGGTGCTTAACTTTGATGATTTATACCTAAAAGTTAATATGATTAATTGTTAACTTAAAAGTGTTTCTAGAATATAATTTGATTAGCTGAACAAGATACATATGTGATAAGTACGAGTAGATGCAGTCACATGCTTAATTCCTTCGCGAAGATAAAGTTTAATTGTTATGTGATAACATTTATAAATAATACATGATTAGCTTTGACTCGACTTTTAAAACTAAATATGTTGTGATTAATCTAAATCAATATTGCTCATATAGTGTTTCTAAGCTAATCTAAAACAAGCTCGTAGTTGTTTCTTTTATAATATAATATAAATCTTTTGATAGTGGTTTTCTTTTAACCGTAGCATCGAGTCATTCTTGTTATGTTACTTTTGTTTTGGTGTGTTCTACACCGTGGCGTTAGTGGTTCTCATGTTACTCAAATATGTTTTGGCAGTTAAAAAGTTAATTGTATTAATACTATCACTTGCATCGTTTTCGGAATATAAAGTCAATATAGGTTTTATACTATGCTCTTTCTTAAGCAATGAATCAAGTTGATTAATGAAAATATTCACATGTGTTTCTACAGTTAAAATAAATTAAATTGATAGGTTTTATTTTCCGTTGCACCGAAAATCCTTCGATAGTCGCTTTTTCGTTGAATCGCATATAGCGTGTCTTTTGCTTTTGTGTGTTCGTAGCGATACGCCGTTTTGCTTATTTTATTGGTTGGTGTACTGTTCTCATATATTCTTGTTTGTATGTCATGTATGGATGTTTGTGTGGTGATATATGGTTCAGTCAATTGATGAGGTTTATGTGGTGATTAAGAAGCAGTTCTCCGAAGACTAGAAGCTGAGAATTAGAAACAGAAGATTGAAAGTGGAATACTAAAGGCTTTTGAGCATATTGCTTTGGGGGAAAAGCATGTTAAGGCAAGTATAGCATGGGACATCCTTGTTACCTATTCACATTTAAACACTTAATTCATATTGCATGTGTCTATCTTGTTGCCAAATAGGATATCCTAGATATTTGATAACTTGTACCTTGATACCCTTGGGATATTGCATAGGATAGTTTTGCTAGTGCTTAATCAAAACCATGATCTTGTAACTTGATTAATGATATATGCAATAAACATTAAAACATGACTTTTTAGTAACATGGAAATAGGGGGCTAGAGTGTTTATATGCTTCAGATTCCTCTCCCTAAGGACTTATCTATAAGCGATCATCCGGGACTTACAGTACAGCTGTGAGGGCCATATGGCTCTAGCTTTAGCTCAGTATGAGGATCTTTTCTAGCTTGTTATTGGTTACCTTTAAGGTGCTGGGTATGTTTCCTTTGCTGCTAGGAAGTGTGTACTGTGCTGCGATGCCCACGCGTGCCACTCCTAGAGATGGGCCACATACGCCTAGCGGTCCTAACTTGTTAGACGAATTCTTTGAAAGGCTTCATAGTGAACCCTACCAACCTTCCTTGGAAGTGGGTCAAGAGAATAGCTACCTCGAGCGAAAGGGTAAATCACAACTCACAGTGAACATGTACAAACTCTGCAGAGTATAAAAACTGTTATAACAGTCGTGCTCACGGACATGAGCGGCCTTGGACCCTTATGGAATAGAGATGATCACAAATGGATAATTATACTAATGATCAATTGTTTATGCTATACATTATCATGATTACCTGATCATGTGTTTATGGGAATGATAAATTATTTGCTACTCAATTGCTTAGAAAGATGACCTATTAAAGCTAATCGCAGTAAACCAGTGTCAGCCCTTTTGAGCCTCATGAACCCTATGATATAATTGTTAAGTACGACATGTACTTACACTTGCTTTATTTTTCTATACATTGAATAAAAATCCCAGATGGGTACCAGATTGCTAGTTTGGAGGAGTTAGGCTTGTGGTCAACTAGTCAGTCGTCCCTATGGATTTAGAGTCTTCGCCTGAAGATTAGAGTCAACTTTCCGCTGTCTATACTCTGAGGGTACTTTTCTTTTACTAATATGTTATGTAATAAGTATTGTCTCTTGATATTACCCCTTATTTGTGGCTATATGTGAGATTTGACTTCCTGGGCTTACATATAGTGTGTATCTGGTTTTGTCTTTAAAACTGGGTGCTACATTATATCACATGTGTTTGTCACTAAATACTTTACATATGATAGGGTTTACATGTGACAAATGTATAAAATTCTTGTGGTACCCTAGGAGTACCTTTAACATGTCTAGAATGTCACATGGAACAACTTTGGTATTCATGACTTGGACCCTATTGGCCTCTAAGTCATGGTTATAGTGTAATCTACCATTTTTAAGTTGCATGTTTGACCTAAGTGGCACTATACCCTAGAAACTTTGCATGGCTGTGCACCCTTAAGCAAAGATGTAGTACTTGACTAGAGTAATAACTTTTATTTTTGGGTCAAGAGCTAATTTAGTGCCTAACATGGTCAAATAGGGATCACAAGAATCAACAAAATATAGTTTTCAACTTAGAAAAAAATACTAAGTCATGAAATGATTTTTAGTTTCAATGTACCCTACTTTGAAGCTTTACAATTTGAAAACTATGGCAAGTTAGATGTTACTCCCTAAAGCAAAGTTGGAGTTTACCTATAGCTCTACAACTTTTAGTAATAGTGTTTTTGCTAACTCGCCATGGATTAGGAGATATAGGTGGATGAATTTACGCTGTCAGTCATCGATCACAGACCTAAACCAACGAACGCCGCGCCATCAGTGGCTGATTGGCCATAGGCCACGCGCACCGCATGGTGGGCGTACGTTGGTGTTGGCCCAGCCGGTTGGGCCATAGTGGAGTGAAGACTGAGGTGACCTCGCTACTCCATTTATTTCCCACTCTCACGCTCTCGCTCACCATCTCTTCTGCCCGTGCATGCAATAATGCCTCCGTCGCCATCACCATGTGCCTCCGCTATGCTCGCTAGCCATGCATGCAGCACCGCCGCCTAATCCACCTCACCCACATCTATGCCACCACCTCCACTACCACCTCGAACCACCATTGTAGGCGCTCGAGCCTTGGTAAGGCCCCTATTTTGCCTCGCCACCACTATGCCATCACCGGAGCACCGTCGCGCTTTTGGCTCGCCACGGCTAGCTTACATAGAAGCACATCTTCTCTCTCTCACCCTCATCTGGTCTTTGTCATAGGTCCTAGCATCTAAACCCATCATCAATTTAAATGCTATTGCCTAGTTGCACCGAAATGCATCGTCGCCCTGCGCGGAATCACCATGGCCGCCGTGGCACTCGAGCTCGCCGTTGCCGAGCTGGCCCATCACCTCCATCCTTTCTCATGCGCCTTAGGTTGAGTAACCATAGACCTAGCAGGTGGCATGACGGAGACCCACCTCTCACCACTGTCTAGCTAGAATGGTGGGAGCACCATCGTGCTCTATGTGCCACTGCGTGGACATGCACGTGGTCAGAGCTCACCGTCGCCTTGTCGGAACCCTAACCAACCCTAGCTAGCTTCGTTAGGTTACCGTGAAGCTATGATGTGCCTTGACTTAGCACACCATGGCCGAAGAACACTAGCATACTATCGTGCTACCTCCACCATCTGCCATCACCGCTGGCGAGGGTGCTCTAGTGCACCGCTGGTCCAACGAGGGGTACCATTGGGTGCGGGTGATCATGGGGAATGCAACGGTGAAGACGCTACCGTTGGAGACCTCATCATCGGCGAGCTATCACTGATCAAACACCATACCCTATTCTGTTTCGCTGATGGGTGCGTCCCGTTGACCGCAGGCCCCATCTATCAGTCTGTGTGTTTGCTTTGAATTTCTTATTTCTTTTCATAGATTTAAATACTAACTTCAAAAATTCATATCTAGAGCTAGGAGTGTCCAAATTGAGTGAACCAAATTTTGTTGGATTCCTCATGAAGTGTAGTATTTGATAAAAATATAAAATGCACTGTTTCTAGTATTTTTATGGTAGAATTAAATGGGGCTAAATAAATGCTTTTTAAATGTTTTCAATCTTGTAAAATGCATAACTTGAGCTAGGAAAGTGATAAAATTGTGGTTCCAATTTTTCTGATCTTATGTTGACATGCTATAGCTAATAAAAATACTAAAACTATAATAAGCATGATTGGAATATGGTCTTCCTATTTAATCTTAAATAATTGTATTTTCTAGTAAAAATAAATGAAGTAAAAATACATAATTAATGATCATGCAATTTTTTACACAGTGTTATGGTACTAGGATACATGTAAGAAAAATATAAAATCTATTGTTTGACACTCTTCACTAGGCTAAACTATTTTTGCTAAAATAAGCCTATGCAACTTGTTATTTTTTTATAGATGGCTATACTTATCCAAATGGAATGAAATTTGTACATTAGACTTTTGGGAACATAAGTAGCCTACTATAATTTTCTCAGAATTTATTATGCACTTTTGATATATTTTCCTTATTTCACCTTAGTGTCCAAATAAATTAATAAATGCATTTAAATTGTTTATTTGGGCTAGACCATCATGTTTTATAGAGTGTGTATGATGCCTATGAATTGTTGGTACCATTGGTTGTGCCCAAATTTGATTGCTCATATGCAGTGAAATATTAATTGCTCTATAATTCAATTTTAGTGACTGTTGGGAGAGTTTTGGTTGTGAAGTAAATTGCATTGGTAAAACAATGTTTGTTGTGGATATTATCAATAACAAAGTTGTAGATAACTTACTTATCTTGCTCATGTCAAATTTTCATGGCAATAGGCTAATTGGTTTGAGAGTTATAGTGTTAGTAGTTGGTCTCCAGAAATGCTTATTCTCTAGAAATTTCTAGATAGACCTAGGAAGTTTACCTATTTTGACTAGTATAATGGTTGAATCACCTTTTTATTAATAAATGAAAGTTGTAGGAAATTTTATAACATTTCTAGAAAGTCTGAGATCATAGTATTTGGTTGAGTAGAACTCTAGATATATCCAAAATAAGTAACTGCTTTTTATAGTAGAAAATGACTAAGTCAATTGTAGTTGTTTATCTTTACGTGATGCTGGTGTAGATGCTTAGGCTAATTGAGATTAGTTGTTAGCTATAGGTTCTAGGCCTCTTACAGATGATGAACAACTTTACCTTAGGTTGCTAGAACTTTGTGAGTGTATGTTTCTTGTATCATAGAAGAGATATGCACCTCCTCAGTAAAGATCAACTAGAAGAAAGTTATACATCGACTTGGTAAATGAGTGTTAGACTCATCATACCTCCTACGGATAACCATGCTCATGCATACACAATTTATCATCTCATCTCTTATGCATTCATGGTACCCATTTGTGCATATGCATGCACTAGGTTCCTCGGAAGGAGTGACGCTTCTCGAGTTCGAACCCGAGCATTAGGAGGAGCAGCAGGCAGCCTAGGAGCAGGAAGTTCAGGCAAAAGGAGTCAATGTAGAAGATCTCCCATAGTGTCTTGACCACCAACCTTCCTCATTCTTGAAAGGCAAGCCCTAGAGCATTATAAGCCTCCTATGTTTTTACAAATATCACTTGCGTCTGGTAGTCCCTTAGTGTTCTTATAGATGATCGAATATATGCTTAGCCTTGCTTAGTCCGGTAGAAGTCAAGTGATTTCCTATCACCTAAAACATATAGGTAGATAACTGATCATGATTGGCTATGATTATTATCATGGAAATAACCATGTGTTGATGAATAAAAAGGAGATCGAGTGGGATTGTGATAGAGAAGCACAAGGCATGGAGGTCTTGGTGCCTATCTATCCCCGTTTGTGTCGGTTAAGGATTAATTCGCTGTACGTCCTCATGTCATGTTGAATGCATGCCTAGCACTTAGTTGGCCAGATAAGTCATTCTGACCGTGAAGCCGAGTAGCTTAATTCAGGCTAGGCCCTAGTAAGTGAAACTGCGCACACTAGAGGTAGTAAGGATGTGTGGAGAGCCAATGGTGTAAGTCCAAGGCTGGGTTCAAGTCCTGATCTACCTGGCAGATTGGTAGAATCTCTAAGGGTGCGGTGCTGATTGGACCTACCAAGTTGGTTCCTGAGTTGTACCAAAGGTGACCCAATGCGACCCCAATAGGGGAAGTATGGGTTTGTGTTAGGAATAATTCCCTAGCTGGGTAGGAATCAATTCGAATCACCATCTCTCTCGGATAGTGAGAACTTGATTGAGCAGTGACAACGTAGAGTAACTTAATGGAAACATGATGGTTATGTTGATGCTCAAATTATTCTTATACCGGATATGGTTACTAATGCTTGTTAGTTAAATCAAGTGATTGCTCTAGTACAAGTGCTAATCTAGAGATGCTTAACTGAATAGGTATTCAAATTAATGCTAGAAGTACTAAATGTCCAAGTTATGTTACTTAAGCTTTTATGCAAAATGTCAAGCTAACTCCACCGATAAAGCCTTGCATACTCCTTGGTGTCATATTATTTCTGGTTTATGATGGGTAAGTCTAGCTGAGTACATTCTCGTACTTAGGGTTTATTCCCTCTTGTTGCAGATGACATGATGTATCATGGGTATTGTAAGAACTGCCTTCATCCTGCTATGGATGAGGACTAAACCATGGGGCATGGTACTCTTGAGTTATCCCCTCTGCTCTACTTTTGCTAGAATGCCGTAGCACTGGCTTGTATTTGAACTAAGTGTGATGTTGATGTTAAACTACTTTGCTTCCGCTATTTAAACTTGGTTTGTAATAACTATGTGAACTTCGATGTATGTGAGAAAATTGTGAACTATTTGTGAACTCTGATGTAACATGTGACTGGTTATGTTGAATCATGTACGATCTTGGTTTGTTTAAGATTCCTCATGATTTCACCATACTATCGGGTTTATATGGGCTCACGTATGATGGTTTGATCGCTTCTGTGATTGCTTTTGTACTTGTGCTCTTATAAATTGGACGGTTCTGTTATAGCTTGAATCGGAGCAAGGTTCAATACTAAATTGGTCATATGCTTATTTAAAACAAAGGTTTTGTTTTATAAAATCAGTTTGACAACTTATAGCTATATATAGGTGTGTTAAAAGTCTGAATTTCAAATTTAGAGAATGCCAATGGTCATATCCTTTATGCCCAGTTAAGGACTATCAGGTGGCTAATTAAGTACTAACATAGGAGTTTTTACTTTCATTGTCCATAGGGCATGCTATTGTATGGATGCCATTCACTTGAGTGGTAATGTATGGATCAAATGCCTCTATGCCACTGTAAGAAGGTAAGTTGATAAGTGGCATGACCGTAAGATGTGAGCGTGCAGTCAGGGAGAACTAGCTTTGATACGGCTATATATGCATGCTTCCATGTGTGTATGGTGCGTATTTAATTGTGGGTAATAAATTGTCATCAGATAGCTTTGATACAGAAGTATATGTATGGGTATAGATATATGGAAGTAATTAGTTGCAACCTAGAGCCTAGATTTAAATTTTTGTATATATAATTGTTGGGTTGGGCTAAAATGAAATTCTTGTGTAGGTACACTAACAGCAAAACATGTAGCCTGATTAGTTACAAATATTGAGAGAATGTATGTGTGGGGGTATTAACCCCTATACCCTTATGGCTAGGCTTAGGCCGGCCTAGACCAAGGGGTCCGGTCCACTAGAAGACAACGTGTGGCCCGACCGATCTGCTCGGAGTCCCGCGCAAGGAATCAAGACAGACTTGGAGATCAAGCAAGATCCTGGTCGATTAGAATATGAATCCTTATCCGGCCACCTATGGTAATTGTAACCAGTTAGGATTAGTTTCTAGATCTGTAACCCTACCCCCCAGACTATATAAGGTGGGTAGGGGACCCTCTCAAAAACATCTCTCATTGACATACAGCAATACAATCAGACGCAGGACATAGGTATTACGCCTTCACGATGGCCGAACCTAGATAAAAACCTCGTGTCTGTCTTGCATCACCATCTTGTTTGTAGCTTGCGCATCTATCTGCTGATAATCTACTACCTTAGGCATTCCCCTAGGTAAACTACCGACCATATTTCATTGACAGTGGCGCGCCAGGTAGGGGGTGTGCGTACTGCTCCCTAGAAGAACAAGATGGTCATCATCCCCGGATCCATGGCTACGCCGAACGGCCTCACGTTCACCATCGGCTAGATCACCTAGACCACTAGCTCTGACAACTTCATTGCCATGACCATGGAGGAGGTGCAGATCTGATCCGTGTCGACCACTGCTTCACCAGCATCGGCTACGACTCCGACCACGTTGGATCTGGCTTCGGCTACACCAGCATCATCTTCAACCACGCCGACAACCCGTTGTCCGCTTCCTCACTACAAAGGGAGGCAGATCGATAACACAGACCTGCTCAACTCCATTGATCAAGTCGGCACCAAGCTTGCTAAAACCCTAGCTCTGGTAGATTCGATTCAAAATCAACCTACCAAGTAGGTAACCACTACCCACAATAGATCTACCTGACCAACTCGGGCCAGTCATCCTTCATGACTCGGTATGGATCTTGTGGTCATGTCTACTCCTGAAGGGCGATCCATTCATCGCCAATCAGCCCTCGCAACGGGTCTCTGGCTCTCCAAGTGCGAAGCCTTGATGGAGAATTACTAGGCTCAGCCCTATAGCCTGTGCAACTTCATCAACATGGTTCAAATTGAGGAGTATTAAGAAGGATCGGTCCACACAGTTCAAGAGGGTGGCTTAAGCTCCCCGTCCAGCATCGCATCCAATGGCTCCGTCCACACTAAGCTCCAGCATCATGACAATGAAGAAGTCATCAAATACGATCTGGATATCCCAGACCACTCCCCGAGGTTCCCATAATTCCCATCCTTCCCACCAAGGTGAGGAGGCTTGATCAATGTCATCAGTAATGATGAACCACTGGCAGTTGGCGAAACAGAACAAGAAAGGCTAGCATGCGAAGCATGAAATATTGACCAGTTTAATCGTAGACAAGTTGAAGCCGAGGCAGAAGAGGAGGCACGACGCATAAGGGTCCAGCCATGCAATCTCAACAATGCCTTCGATAGGGTAGGGGAAAAGCAGGTCTTCGACAGCTACGACACTACCTAGATAATGAGCATCCACACATATATCATGGTCTTAAGCAAGCATGTCAAAATACTTAATCCAATTAGCTTAAGCGACTATTACTAAGCACAAAGCTCATACATAAAAAGTAGTCACCTACAGCCACACCACTACACATATTAGGGAAAACATGGTGGTGAGGTACTATTATCTTTTATTTCCTTTTTTTGAGTAGGTGGATATCTCTACAAAACAAGTTTTACTTACATTTAGCAATTTAGTTTTCAAAAGGGTGAAGTTTTTACTAACTATTAACTTGTCATCTATTTCCTTTGGAAGCAAACATACAAGGCAAAGCTAATCACACACTATCTTCAAGCATAGCTATTCAAGCAGCATGGAACAAGGCATTTTGCCTAGCTTCACACAAGGAAGATAGTAACATCACATCGATCACAAGTTACTTAGTATTAGAACAAAGTGAGGAAAGCATATTTATGCACAAGCATAATCATGATGCATGACCATCCTATTCGTCCTCACAAATTGCCAGCCTAAGGGTGGCTATCACATTCTATTTGGTGGCATAACACGTACTCTCTTGATATATAGTTAGTCGGCAGCTACATTCAATCTACGCATTCGTTGGTTAGCATACCAGCAGAAGGATTTCATTTTAGCCCAACCCCACAATTATATATGTAGAAATGAAAGTCTAGGCTCTAGGTTGCAAGCTAAATACTTCCATATATATATACCCACATATATATACTTCCATATCAAAGCTACCTAAAAGTAAATATGTCTATACATACATATAGAATATGCACATATATAGCCGTACCAAAGCTAACCCACAATTAAATACTTCCATTTATATATAAGATATATATACTTAAGTATCAAAACTACCTCTCCCCTTTGACCATACGCTCACATCTTGGGGTCATGCCACTCACAATCTTACCTGGGCGTAAAGGTATATTGATCCATACATTACCATTCAAGTGAATGGCATCCATACAATAGCACGGCGTATGGACGACGAAACAAAAATTGCAAGAAGTAAACCCCCCATAGTTAGTATTAGTTTACTTATTGCCACCTAGTAGTCCTTAATTGGGCATAAAGGAGGATGTCGCTAGCATAGTGTTGCAAATTAGTTTTGACAAATTTGCCTATAGCTAAAGTTTTAGTCAAAATAGGCTTTTTAAAACTAAAACTTTGTTTTTAAAAACTATGTATATGACAGTATTATGCTTAATCTTGCTCTGATGCCAGTTGTGATAGAACCATCCAATTTATACAAGATCAAGTACGGTTGTCCCCATTTAGCACGTTGACGCGCGCATACTTTCACTTATATAAACCCAGTAGTCCACCGAGTGTCATGAAGGACCTCAATAAATCAACATCATAACCAAGATTGTGGGATTAAGCAAATACACATCACATACACAGAGTTGTAGTGAAAATAATATTACAAATGGGTTCACAAATAATAGTACAAGTTTGGATTTCAAAACCAATTAGTGAAAACAACATAGCTTTCAAATGATTACATTAATATAAGTTCCAAATACATTGCTAGCATAAGTGACATCCTCTAATAAAAGCATATAGATGAGAAGTAAATATAGAGTTACTGAGCCCACCAGTGGTTAGCAACCATCTTTAGCAGGCCGAGAACTTCACCTGCAACATGGTGGGATAAACCCGGAGTACTCGAATGTACCCAACTAGACTTATCCATCATAAACCAGAAAATAAAGTGACATCAAAGAGTATGTAAGGCTTTATAGGTGGAGCTCGCTTGACAAAATTTTGCATAAAAGCCACTAGTTGAGCTATATATTTTACAATTCGGTAACCAAGTTAATTATAGCTATTCATCTCTAGATTAGCAACTAACCTATGCCAAACTTGTGGAGTATCATTTAGTAACGGAAAATATTAACCATAGCCGGTGTAGTAATGTGAGTGTCATCATCATAACCATCAAGTTTCCATTAAGTTAGTCTATGTTGCCGCTGCTCAATCAAGTTCTCACTATCTAGGAGAGACGGCGATTTGAATCGATTGCTACCCAGCTAGAGAATTATTCCTAACACAAACCCAGACATACCTGCGCCAAGGTAGTCTTAGGTCACCTTTGGTACAACTTAGGAACTAAATTCGCAGGCCCGAGTAGTGCCGCGCTCTCAAGGAATCCACTATGCTAGGACATCAGTTTGCCCTCGGACTTACGCCAATGGATCCCCGCACATCCTTACTAAAAGCATCTAGGCCCCTAATTGGGTTTTGGTGATTAATGACAATACATGATTACTGTGACTAACGTGTGTTTTGCAGAAACAATTGAGTTAAGTCATGACAATGGAGATCGAATGGGCAATCAAGGTTATCATGCCCCTATAATGGAAATAATTTTAGTTTTCAAAGGATGGACGACTAAGGTTAAGGATGGACTAGTTCTAAGTGTCGATTGGAGTTGGAGAGACACTTAGAGTAGTTTAGGACTTTGTTTTTCCTTTGGCCGTACTATTAAGGGGGGTATGAATGGGTAGCTTGACCTAGGATGAGTCTAGTGAGTTAGGTGTGGTGCACACTTGTTAAAACTAGCACTAGGTAGCTCCACAACAGCCCTATGATCCAATGGAGCAAACTTCATTCACATATGTTCGAGAGTTGAAAGTGAATGGAGGGTCAAATACTGACTGGACGCTAGGCTCAGGGTCCAGTCAGTTCATTTGACTAAGGTGATTGCGTCTAGTTTGACTGGACTGCTGTGAGGTCATGGTACCGGACGCTGAGGGCCAGTGTCCGGTTGACTCTAGTAAGGTTCCAGAGAGGGAAAATCACAACTGGACACGTCCAGTCAGTGCTGACCAGATGCTAGGCAGCGTCCGGTCACACTATAAACACTGGAGTTCAAGGGTATACTGACCGAAGCATCTAGTCAACATGACTGGAGTGTCCGATCACCCCATAGAGTCACATAACGGTTCGTTTTTCAGCCGGTGTTATAAATACAACCTCCACTCGTGTGTGGGGGTACTTTTGCTCATTCCAACAGCTAAGAAACACCTTAGAGAGTGCCAAGAAGAGCAAGGTCCTAGTGAGGTGATTGAGATTTGAGAATCCCAAAGAGAGCCCTCATTAGTGAAGATCAAGAGTAGCAAAGTGTGCATCCACCTTCTCATTAGGCTTGTCATGGTCAAGTGAGAGTTCATGCTTGTTACTCTTGGTGATCGCCATCACCTAGATAGCTTGGTGGTGATTGGGAGCTTGGTGATCACCCGGTGGAGCTTGTGGGTGACCCAACTCATGTTGTGAGCGGTCGGAGTGTCGAAAGAATCAACCCGTAGAGAGCACTTGATCCTTGCGCGAATCAATGGGGAGCTACACCCTTGCGTGGGTGCTCCAACGAGGACTAGTGGGGAGTGGCAACTCTCTGATACCTCTGCAAAACATCGTCATGTTCCTTCCTCTCTATTTACCTTAAGCATTTACTTTGAGCATTTACTTTGTGCAATTCAATTCATGTCTTTACATTCATAGAATTGCCATGCTAGAGTAGGATTAGGAACTTAGGTTGCAAGTCTTTTGTGTGGTAGAATAATTAGAAACACTTCTAGGCACAAGGGGTTAATTGGGCTAAACATAGGACTTAATTATTGCGAAGAAATTTAGAACTAGCCCAATTCACCCCCCTCTTGGGCATCTTGATCCTTTCAATTGGTATCGGAGCCTCATGCTCACGTTTTTAGGCTTAACCGCCTAGAGCAAGATGTCTCACGGGGATGGACCTCCTCCTATCTTTGAGGGAGATGACTTTCCTTATTGGAAAATTTCGCATGGAGGCGTATCTAGAGGCTCTAGATGTTGGTATAAGTAGAGCTGCCTCACAAGGCTTCCCAAAACCTTGGGATGCTACTAACCTACAAGGCGATGAGGTGAATTATGAGAAGTGGAATGCAAAGGCTCGAAACACCATCTTTAGAGGCCTTTGCAAAGATGTGTTCAATCGGGTGAGGAACCACAAAGACGCCCATGCACTATGGTCGGACGTTTGTGTGCTCCATGAGGGAACTAAGAGTGAGCGTGAGGAACAGCTATCACTGTTGTCATGAAAAAGCTCAACACTTTTGAAATGCTTCCTAAAGAATGTGCTAATGAAATGTATTCACGTTTGAATGTTCTTGTAGAGGAAGTCAATGGGCTTGGACTCATTCAAATGCAACCATCTGATGTTGTAAGAAAGATCTTGAGTGTCCTCCCCATTGACAAATATGGGCATATTGTGACCGTGCTACATCAAGGTGATCTTTCCACCGCTACACCAACACAAATCTTGGGGAAGATCAATGCTCATGAGATGTACATGCACATCACTCCACAAGATGGCTCATCCTCTACCAAGAAGAAAGATAAGGACTTAGCATTCAAAGCTAGCCAAGAGAAGGGCAACTGCAAGACTTGAGTATGAGAGCTCAAGTGATGATGAAGTTGATGATGAAAGTCTTGCTCTCATGGTGAAGAAGACCGCCAAGATGCTAAAGAAGCTCAACAAGAGTGGCATCAAGTTTGATGGCAAGAAGAAGAAGTTCTTCACAAGCTCTAGAAGGAAGCCAATCTCTGAGATAGATTGCTACAATTGTGGAGAACTTGGTCATCTAGCTCACCAATGCACAAAGCCCAAGAAAGACAAGTTCAAGAACAAGAACAAGGGCAAGAAAGATGACTCAAGCAATGAAGATGAAGATGAGAAGAAAAATAACAAGCCATACAAGAAGAGAGATGGCAAGAAGGACTTCCACAAGAAGAAGAAGAGTGGAAAGGCTTACATCGTCAGTGATTGGCTCACGGACATTGATTCATCTAGTGGATCATCTGATGATGATAGTGACAACGAGAAAGTGGTCGCCATTGCTATTGACTCATCATCTTCACCCCCACCACCGCCATCATCCTCTACACAGCTATGCCTTATGGCCAAAGGTGAACGAAAGGTATCACAAGATGATGATAGTAGTGGTGATGATCTGCTCATAATGATGATAGTGATAGTGATAGCGATGATGATGAATATGAGTCACCTACTTATGATGATCTTGCTAAATTGCTAAAGAAATACACTAAGATCATTATAAAGACTAGAGCTAAAAATGAAAAGCTTGAGATTAAGAATGATTCTCTTTTAGCTAAATGTGAGATAGCCGAAAAGGCTAGTGTTGAGCTTAGAGAAGCAAATGATGCTATGTCATCCAAACTCAAGGAGCTCAAATCTTCTAAGAAAGAGCTTAAAGATAAACATGATAAACTTGAGTGGGTGCACAAAGAGCTCATCACTAGCCATAACAAGCTAAAAGATGAATATACTACTCTCAAGATTAATCATGACAATCTTGTTATTGCTCAAGAATTTTTACCCAATTAGCCACATGATGCTACTAATGATGTTGTTAAGATTGATATAGCTACATCATGTGATGATTTAATTGATGAGAGCATTGATCAAGGATTTAGTGGCAAAGGCAAGCAAGTGGTTGAGTGCAATGACTATGATGAGTATGTCAAGCTCAAGCGTGACAATGAAAAGCTAAAGAAAGAGTTTGAAGAGTTCAAAATCAACAACACCATTGTGCTAGAAACTCTTGATCATGATGGTGACTTGATTCTTGAGAATGAGAAGCTAAAAGAAGAAAACAAGAAACTCAAGGAAGAGAGAAACAATGTTGCACTCAAGGAAGATAAAAGTAGTGATGCACTCAAGGAAAAGAACAAGAAGCTCAAGTTGGAAAAAGAGCATCTCAAGATTGGATAGAGCAAGTTCACTAGAGGCAAGTATCTTCAAAGTGAGCTTTTAATGAACACCATCATGAAGATGGATAGAAGTGGCATTGGGTACATGGCAAACAAAGAGAAGAAGGCTCAAGCTCAACAACAACAATCAAAGCCAAAGCCAAAGCCAAAGAGATGCTTTGAGTGTGGACAAGAAGGCCACTTTGCTCATGAGTGCCAAACTCCACCACCACAACCCTTGCCCAAGCATGCTAGACCCTTTGCCTTCAATGCTCACTACATGCTTAGAAAGGATTCTAGTGGAAAGATGAAAGTGATGTTCTTAGGACCTCCTAAATAAGAATAGGCCTAAGAAAATTTGGGTTGCAAAGTCACTTGTTGAGAAGGTGAAGGGCCCTCAACAAGTTTGGGTTCCTAAAGCTTGATCTCTTGTGTGTAGGTGAACTACAAGACCTGGTGGAAGTTATTGGGTTATTGATAGTGGTTGCATATAACATATGACCAGTGATCCTTGTATGTTCACCTCACTTGATGAAGAAGTAGATGGGCAAGAAAGAATCACATTTGGAGATAACTCAAAGGCAAGATCAAAGGATTGGGCAAAGTGGCAATATCAAATGATCATAATTCCATCTCCAATGTGCTATATGTTGCTTCATTGAGTTTCAACTTGCTATCATGTTAGACAATTGTGTGATCTTGGCTTTCAATACTTGTTTACTGAGAAGGAGGTTGTTGTATCCAAGAAGGATGATGATCATGTGATATTCAAAGGATTTAGATACAACAACCTATATCTAGTGGACTTTACCTCCGAAGATGCAAACTTGAAGACATGCCTATTCACCAAAACAACACTTGGGTGGCTAGGCATAGAAGACTTGCTCATGTTGGGATGAGCTCACTCAAGAAGCTTATAAAGAATGATTTGGTGAGAGGGTTGAAGGATGTGAAGTTTGAGATGGACAAACTTTGTAGTGCATGTCAAGCCGGCAAGCAAGTTGCAAATACCCATCCAACAAAAGCTTTCATGTCAACTGCAAGAGTGCTAGAACTCCTTCACATGGATTTATTTGGACCAACAACATACAAGAGTTTGGGAGGAAATCTTTATTGTCTTGTAATTGTTGATGATTATTCAAGGTATACATGTGTATTCTTCCTTCATGACAAATCCGAAGTTGCATCTTGCTTCAAGAAGTTTGCCAAGAGAGCACAAAATGAATTTGAAGTGAAGCTCAAGAAGATAAGAAGTGACAATGGAAAAGAGTTTGACAACACAAATATAGAAGCTTATTGTGATGAAGTTGGAATCAAACATGAAGTCTCTACAGCATATACTCCTCAACAAAATGGTGTAGTTGAGAGGAAGAACTGGACATTGATCACTCTTGCAAGAACAATGCTTGATGAGTACAACACCCCTGAAGCTCTATGGGCGGAAGCAATCAACACCGCATGCTATGCATCCAACTGCCTATTTCTTCAAAAGTTCCTTGGCAAGACACCTTATGAGTTGCTCAATGGGAAGAAGCCAGACGTCTCCTTCTTTAGGGTGTTTGGTTGTAAATGCTACATCTACAAGAAGCGACAACACCTAGGGAAGTTTCAAAGACATTGTGATATTGGTTTTCTTGTTGGTTACTCATCAAAGTCTAAAGCATATAGAGTATTTAATCATGCCACCGGCTTGGTTGAAGAAACATATGATGTGGAATTTGATGAATCTAACGGCTCCCAAGGAGCACATGAGAATCTTGATGATGTAGGTGATGAACCATTGAGGAAGGCTATGAAGAACATCCTAGTTGGAGACATCAAGCCTAAAGATGATGAAGATGATGTACAAGTGATTGATCCACCTTCTTCATCAAGTGTGCCACAAGGTGGTGAAAAAGATGGGAGAGTAGAAAATGAAGACACTCATGTTTCCCATGAACAAATGGTGGTACAAGCACAAGATGTTGATGCTCCACAACCTCCCCCTCAAGTGGTCCATAGAAGAAATACACCTCTACTTCAAGATCATCCACAAGATCTCATCATAGGGAGTCCATCAAAGGGTGTAATGACTCGATCTTAAAAACTTGCTTCTTTTATTGCTCATCACTCTTTTGTCTCTTGCTTTGAGACTACTAAGGTAGAAGAAGCTCTTCAACATCCGGATTGGATAAATGCCATGCATGAAGAGTTGAACAACTTCACTCGCAATGAAGTTTGGATTCTTAAAGAGCAGCCAAAAGGTGCAAGAGTCATTGGAACAAAGTGGGTGTTCCAAAACAAGCAAGATGATCAAGGTGTTGTTGTGAGGAACAAGGCAAGACTAGTTGCAAAGGGGTTCTCTCAAGTTGAAGGTTTGGATTTTGGAGAGACCTTTGCCCCGGTTGCAAGATTAGAAGCCATCTGTATCCTCCTTGCATATGCATCACATCATGAAATAAAACTTTATCAAATGGATGTGAAAAGTGCATTTTTAAATGGCTTTATTAATGAACTAGTCTATGTTGATCAACCTCCCAGGTTTGAAGACCCTAGATATCCTAATCATGTTTATAAGTTGTCTAAGGCACTATATGGGCTTAAGCAAGCCCCAAGAGCTTGGTATGAGCGCCTTCGGGACTTCCTCATTGAGAAGGGTTTCACCATTGGGAAGGTCGACACCACACTATTCACCAAGAAGCTTGATGGGCATATCTTCATTTGTCAAGTGTATGTTGATGATATCATCTTTGGATCATCAAATGAAGATTCATGCAAAGAATTTGGTGAATTGATGTTGAAGAAGTTTGAGATGTCAATGATTGGAGAGCTTACATTCTTTCTTGGTTTTCAAGTCAAGCAAATGAGAGAAGGGATTTTTATCTCTCAAGAGAAATATACTAATGATCTTTTCAAGAGATTCAAGATGGATGAATGTAAGCCAATCAAGACTCCAATGCCAACCAATGGACATCTCGACCTAGATGAGGGAGGTAACCCGGTTGATCAAACTCTCTACCGCTCTATGATTGGTAGCTTGTTATATTTGACCGCATCTAGGCCCAACATCATGTTTAGTGTGTGTATGTGTGCTAGATTTCAAGCTAATCCTAAGGAAACTCATTTAATTGTCATAAAAAGAATCCTTAGGTATCTTAAGCACACACCAAGCATTGGCCTTTGGTATCCCAAAGGAGCTATATTTGAATTAGTTGGCTATTCCGATTCGGACTATGCCAGTTGCAAAGTTGATAGAAAGAGCACATCTGGAGGGTGCCATTTGCTTGGTAGATCACTTGTATCTTGGTCCTCCAAGAAGCAAAATAGTGTGGCTTTGTCCACCGCCGAAGCAGAATACATTGCCACGGGTGCTTGTTGTGCACAAATACTTTATATGAAACAAACTTTGCTAGACTATGGTGTAGTTCTAGATAAAGTACCTCTTTTGTGCGACAATGAAAGTGTGGTAAAACTTGCAAATAATCTGGTTCAACACTCTCGCACCAAGCACATAGATATCCGCCATCACTTTCTTAGAGATCATGTTGCTAAAAATGATATATCACTAGAAGGTGTAAGGACCGAGGATCAATTGGCGGATATCTTCACTAAACCGCTAGATGAGGCAACATTTTGTAGATTGCGAAATGAGCTCAATGTGCTTGATTTTAGTAACTTCACTAAAAATTGAGCTTGTGTTGTCCCTTGCATTGCATTGTAATATACAACATGTTTAATGCTTTATAATGCATATAGGGCTTGTCTAACATGGTTAAGATAACCACCGAAAAGCATATGAAGAAGCTTAACCTTGGATCAAACTTGACAAGCAAATAGATTTATTGCATATGCATGAATGTTCTTTTGTCGTTTATCTTAAAATCACCCTCTTATTGCCTATTTTCTTAAAAAGATTTATAGCCTAAGGCAAAATATTTTTGAAAAATATGAGGGTTTGAGAGAGGTCACTCACATCAGTCCCAATTGGTGTTTATTTGGATCTTATTCGAGTTGAGACTTGATTGGGAACAGGCAGCGCAAAGGACTTTGAAGATTCGCTGAAGAAGGAGTGACCAGATGCTACACCGGACTCTAATGTCCAGCATCCGGTTAGTTCACAGGAGGTGAATAGCTACCAAGCAGGAGTGATCGGATGCTGAAACAGTGTTTTTCCAATGTCTGGTTAGATGGAGCTTCAGCGTCTGGTCGATCATGAAGACATCAAGGCTAGGTGACCGGACTCTAGCTGTGTCTGGTCGGCGTCCACCAGACATGTCCGGTCGCAATTCTAGAGGAATTGGACCTCTCTGGAATCAACCATACGCTGGGTGGTAGCGTCCGGTCGCTGCCACTGGAGCGTTCGATCAATAGATTTCGTGTGGCTTACAATCTCTTTTCTCCTTTCCTTTTCGGTTGCATCGGGGGACCTATTTTATCTCAGCACCACGCCATTTTAGGCCCTAACCGAGCCCTAATCCACCTCCAATGACCCATCTTGACCTGAGGGCCGCCACGGCCAAGCAGGTGCAGCAACTGAGGTTCGTTGACTTTGAGGTGTGGTTTCCACCTAGGAGGGATGAGAGAGCATCGGAGGGATTCTATACACCCCTGCAGGAGGACTTCTATAATGCTTATCAGAACAGCGGAGCAGTCTTCAGACCACAGAGAGTATGTAGCATAGAGTCTATTATTGCAGCAGCTGGAGAGCACATTCACCCCTACCTTGCATATCTGTCAGGGCTAATAGATTTGATTGGACAGACTGGATTATATGTGCCATCTTGGGTTCATCAGTTCTATGCATCTCTCTAGATTGACCCCCACCACAGGTTTATTCACTTTGCATTTGGTGGCAGAGACTATCGGTTGATGAGCACCAGGGTCAGGGAGATTCTCAAGCTTCAGGAGCAGCCAGTCAGGCTCCATGAGGTGTGCTATGGATAGACTACACCCCCTAGATGCCCTCATGGTGGCATGGTACCCCCTACAGACTTGGTACGTCACTGCTTCACTGAGCCTTTTGGCGAGGGGTCAAGGAGGAACCCTAGTGATCTCACGCCTACTGCTCATGTGCTTGAGGCTGTTATGAGGAGGACTTTACTCCTGAGGATGGGATACAGAGAGGGTTTGACTCGAATTCAGCTATGGCTTCTCAACTCTCTGATGTAGCAGACAGTCTTCAACATCTGGGATCTCCTTCTATCAGAGATGGAGGCCACTATAGCTAAGGGCTTCAGAGGTCACAGGCAGCTACCCTATGCTCACTGGGTCACTTTTCTTATCCATAGAGCTATTTCTATTAAGTCGCTTGAGATGATTGCTGAGTATAGTGGTGCCACGATAGAGTTCCTTGCTTATAACCTATCTTAGATGATCTGACATAGTATACCATAGGCACCAAATCAGCCATGCCATCGTCTAGAGGTGCCAGAGATTGCAGCCTAGTAGGATGATATCATTAGGGGTATTGCAGCTATAGAGGAGGAGGAGCTTGCTCAGCAGGAGGGGTTGGTCACTAGCGAGCCCAGTGACAGTTCTGATGATGATTACTAGCCCATTCCACATATGCCTCCATGACAACATGATGCTGAGGCTGGTAGCTCCAGTTCAGCGCCACCTGCCCCGTAGACTGACCCCGCTCTTCTTACTATACTTGAGCGGATGAGGCAGGACCAGGCTAGACAGGCTTAGGAGACAGCTGCTACACTTGCACAGTTCTAAACTCAACAGGACGAGTTCTAGCGCTAGCAGCTTGTTATTCAGCAAGCAGACCTAGGCACTCTAGCAGTAGCAGTAGGCTATGCATCAGCAGCAGATACTCATGCAGTAGCAGCTTCTCGGGTTCATGCAGCATGTAGTGATAGCGATTAGGGCCCCACCGCCACAGCCTATGCCCCAGCTTGGTCAGCCTGCTACCACTTCGATGACTCCAGCATTATAGCCTAGTGGGCTTCAGACTCAGGGACAACCACCAGCATAGTATGCTTCTCTGATAGAGTAGGTGTCCTAGTGGTTCGCTTCGCCAGTGGTAGCCCCACAGTTCACACCACTCTAGACGGGCTTCACACTAGCACAGACATCATCGTTGCTTGAGCCAGACACTTCAGTCTCCAGGAGTCTTAGAGCCTCCTTCAGTGAGTTGATAGGGTAGCCCACTCCTCCATACCTACATGTTCCAGGTCCTTCTATGGCTACACCTATCACAGCGACGACAGAGACGCTCCCCTCATCAATGGCATCATCAGAGCTAGCTGCTTCAGTTATACCAGCTCAGCCTATAGCAGCACTAGTTCCTGATCCAACCTAGACTGCTTCAGCATCTCTACCAGCTATAGAGGGTCAGATTGCATAGAGCTCAGGATTAGACAATGATGGCACCCAGTTCCACCTTGCTCCTCGTACCTCAGCGCTTGGCTCGTCCGCTGTAGCCCCACCGACTGACCCGTAGGTTTTGGTGTTTGACGCCAAAGGGGGAGCGGGTTCGAGTATGTTAGGCTTAGGGGGAGCTACTTATCTAGGGGGAGCTTAGTTATTATATTAGCTTATCTATTTACATTTGGAGTTTTTATGTGTGAGATACATTATGCATTCATGTTTACTATATTTATGTGATAGTGATATCTATGTGATCGTGATATATGACATGTGTGCTCTCTACTTTGAATTCTTTATATGTCATATCACTTGTGTTTTGCTCATTTGCCTTTGCTTCCACGCTTTACTCTGATGCAAATGAGCTTTATTACTTGTACTCATGCTTATTTCGTATCTTTTGAGTACATCATGATGGCTTGGGTCATATAAGCTTGTCTAACACTCTTGTTCTTATTGCCAAAAGCTTATATGAACCAAGCATGTTAAAAACCTCATCTCTTTCACATACTCGAGGTAGTATTGTCATTAATCACCAAAAAGGGGGAGATTGAAAGCATCTAGGCCCCTAGTGGGGTTTCGGTGATTAATGACAATACGTGATTACTATGACTAACATGTGTTTTGCAGAAACAATTGAGTTAGGTCACAGTAATGGAGATCGAATGGGCAATCAAGGTTATCATGCCCCTACGATGGAAATTGTTTTGGTTTTCAAAGGATGGACGACAAGGTTAAGGATGGACTAGTTCTAAATGTCAATTGGAGTTAGAGAGACACTTAGAGTAGTTTAGGACTTTGTTTTTCCTTTGGCCATACTATTAAGGGGGGTATGAATGGGTAGCTTGACCTAGGTAAGTCTAGTGAGTTAGGTGTAGTGCACACTTGTTAAAACTAGCACTAGGTAGCTCCACAATAGCCCTATGATCCAATGGAGCAAACTTCATTCACATATGTTCGAGAGTTGGAAGTGAATGGAGGGTCAAATACTGACCGGACGCTGGCTCAGGGTTTGGTCAGTTCATTTGACCAAGGTGATTGCGTCTGGTTTGACTAGACGCTGTGAGGTCATGGTACTGGATGCTGAGGGCCAACATCCGGTCGACTCCAGTAAGGTTCCAGAGAGGGAAAATCATGACCGGATGCTGGCCAGCGTCCGGTCACACTATAAACACTGGAGTTTAGGGTATACTGACCGGAGCATCCAGTCAACATGACCGGAGCATCCGGTCACCCCGCAGAGTCACATAACGGTTCATTTTTCAGCCGGTGTTATAAATAGAACCTCCACTCGTGTGTGGGGGTACTTTTGCTCATTCCAACAGCTGAGAAACACCTTAGAGAGTGCCAAGAAGAGCAAGGTCCTAGTGAGGTGATTGAGATTTGAGAATCCCAAAGAGGGCCCTCATTAGTGAAGATCGAGAGTAGCAAAGTGTTCATCCACCTTCTCATTAGGCTTGTCGTGGTCAAGTGAGAGTTTATGCTTGTTACTCTTGGTGATCACCATCACCTAGATGGCTTGGTGGTGATTGGGAGTTTGGTGATCACCCGGCAGAGCTTATGGGTGACCCAACTCACATTGTGAGCAGTTGTGGGTGATTCACCGCGACGGAGTGTCAAAGAATCAACCCGTAGAGAGCACTTGATGCTTGTGCGGATCAAGGGGGAGCTACACCCTTACGCGGGTGCTCCAATGAGGACTAGTGGGGAGTGGCAACTCTCCGATACCTCAGCAAAACATCGCCATGTTCTTTCCTCTCTATTTACCTTGAGCATTTACTTCGAGCATTTACTTTGTGCAAATCAATTCATGTCTTTACATTCATAGAATTGCCATGCTAGAGTAGGATTACAACTTAGGTTGCAAGTCTTTTGTGCGGTAGAACAATTAGAAACACTTTCTAGGCATAAGGGGTTAATTGGGCTAACCATAGGACTTAATTATTGCGAGAAAATTTAGAATTAGCCCAATTCACCCCCCTCTTGGGCATCTTAATCCTTTCACTTACTACCACCAGAGTGCGCACTTTCACTTCCCGGCTTCCAGTCTGAGTTGAGCTACTCAGCTTCATGGTCGAAATGAGTTATTTGGACAACTAAGTGATAGGCATGCGTTCAACATGACATGAGGACGTACAGCGAATGGGTCCTTAACTGACACAGACGTGGATAGATAGGCACCCAAGACCTTCATGCCTTGGTTCTTCTCTATCACAATCCCGTCCAGTCTCTGTTTTATTCATCAACACATGGTTGTTTTCATGATAGCAAATATAGCCAACCGTGCTTTGGTATCCACCTATATCTCGCAGGTGACAAGAAATCACCCGACTTCTACCGGTCTAAGCATCGCTAAGCATACATAGGGTTTAAGGTATATTTCTGGACAAGGTTGTTCTATGCATCAAGCGGTTCTAATCAACTCTTATAACTTAATGCATCGAACATAAAGAACTCAAGTGATATTTATAAAAACATAGGAGGCTTAGAATGCTCTGGGCATGCCTGAGATCCAACACTAGGTCAGTGTTTGTTAGATGACACTCACTTGGTGAGTATCTCCCATTCAGGCATGTACTCCAGGGGTCCTTCCATCTTTAGGATAGGTCCACCAACACTATCTTTTGGTTCGATTCCATCATCACGTCCTTCACGTGATGCATCTAGCATACCTAGATGACATGCAATATTGCAAGTGTATGAATATGAAGAATGATCACATCATATTGATTTAAACACTAGAGATAAAGTCTTTCAACTAAGTAACTAGGGCTACATAATTTAGAGCATGCACCAACAACATCAGGAATGGACAATCAAAAGTGCATACACAGAATTTGGACAGCAGCACAGTAGTCACTTATTTTAACCATAACTAGAGATATAAGCATACAACAAGGGTGCACCTATACTTTCTATAAAGCTAATGAAATTATCTAAAACTTTGTTATTCATTCCAAAAGCTAATTCATAGGTTAACATGCCAATATCTCAGGTCTGTACCGATAAGGACAGAAAACTAACATGAACTTCAGAAATACTTAAATGGAGTTCTAATCATCCAACAAGCATGATCCTTAACTTCATAGAAACATTATTAAGTTATCTACAACTTTATTATTATCATCTTTAGGTGATTCAACAGTCATTTGGCCTTAAACACATAAAGCAACAATTCTGTCCAAAACATGGACATAATCTGACATGCAACTTCAGACAGCAATAAGTTGAGTTCTATCCTTCACAACAAGGTGGTTCTAGACTTTTTAGAAATCTTAGCAGACCATGCACAACTTTGTTATAAATACCATAAGCTAATTCCAAAGTTAACCAGGTCAAACATCACAAGGAAGACAGCTCTATCAAGATTAGGACAAAATTTGTCTCTCCACTTCACAAGATAATAACTGGAGATTTAGACCACCAAAAGGGGTGATCTTCAACAATTTGGAAAGCTCATGAAAAAACTACACTTCTTCTATTATCTCCAAGACATGATTCAAAGCTTAGTTAGGTCAAACAACACAATCATTCAGATTTGTACAGAGAGCATGCAAAACCTGATAGGGAAATTATAAAATCTATAGCTCCTAACTTATCAGGCCTATGGTCATGAAAATTTAACACAAGCTAGATAATGAAGTCACCTACAACTTTGGTATTCACCATATTCACTGAAAACATTATTTGAATCATGAAACTAATTGCACAACCAAAACTATACATCCAGCCATTTCAGAATATAACCATTTGATGTTTCACTTGTTTTGCAAACCAAGAGCATACACACATGAGCCATTCAAAGAACTTCAACCACCACTAATAAACTTAGTAACACATTATTGAAACATCAAGCACTCAAAACATCACCAATTACATTTTCAAGCTTCATCTACATTTATGCTTCTATTACCCCTTTCTCCTAATAATCCTATAAATATATTTTAGTGATATATGAGAACAACTAGTTTGGCACTGAGATTTTTATGAGAGAAAGATGGTGACCAAACATGATTACTGTACAAATTTCACATGCTCAGGTTTTGTAATTTAATTACTACAAAAGGACAAATTGCAATTGCAAGAAATCATGGGAGAGCAAGATAAATATGAAATTCAATATTTTCTGCAAATGCATGGTCATATTATGCATCAACATGATACAACAACATCACACCAAGGTAATGGAACAACATTTTCCATTTTTACCTCATCATAAAAATTATAACTTATTGAAAACCATTTAAAGCTATTTATCAAACCCTAAAAAAGATAAATCAATAATTCCTTCATACTATATACAATGGGCCTTAAATTTTTACCACAGCATACAAATAGCATTAGTAGCCTACCATAAAAATGTCACATTTATTTGAGCAAAATAACTGTAGTTATGAAAAAGACAAGACATAACTTATATTAAAAACCTAACTGCATAAATTGATTTTTATAGTAAAAACTTTAAACTAAAGCATGCCATATTAAATATCCATTGCATAGCTAATTTCACAAGGATTCCAAAAAGTCCACATTTGTTATTTTATGATTTTTCTACTAATTATTACGATTTTCCAAATTTCAGCACAGAAATCTGCAAAAGAAAAGATTAAACCAAAAAAGGAAAATACTTTTGCATTGGGAACCCTGGAGATCTCAGAAACCAACCAAGCCCATATATGTAAATATATGTGTCTGGCATTTATGCAAAGTGAACACATGAAAAAGGTTCTGTTATGATTCACCCCCTCTTCTTCTTTCTCTCGACGCAGGCCGGTGAGGTTGTCGTCGGTGGCGGGGAAGAGGTGCGGGAGCATGTTGGAGGCTAGCCACACCTATGTGTGTCCCACTCCTAGGTAGACATAGTGGGCTCCACCTAGCCACGGGCACTACCCACCAGCCACGATGGTGGCCTGCTGTAGGTCGGCTCCGGCCACTGCTGCGGCCAGGGAAGTGGCATGCCAGGGTGGAGGATGGAGAAGGGAGCAGCGGGGTGGAGCGAGCAGCAAGGCATGGCACATCAGAGGGGCAAGGCGGTGGTTGGGAGGAGCTCTGCTGCTTGGCAATGGTGGCCATGGTCATGGCGGCCATGGCAGTAGAGCGGAGGAGGGCGACGGCGTGCACGAGGGAGAAGGAGGAGTGGGGAGGCTCGGGCGTATGCTTTTGAGTAGCAGGGCGCACGGCAGGGTCATAGGGACACATAGAGTGGAAAGGGAGAGCCATGGTGGGGCGAGCTCCTGCATGGCTGCCATGCGGCCCCCCCTTAGAGGCATATTCGCGAGCATCTAGTTGGCGATGATGTGGCCACTTTGGAGCCTAGTTTTTGGCATCTTCAAAGGATATTCTGGAGTGGGTGATTAAAGCAAAGTTGTAGCTCTCCTAATGGTCTACAA
The DNA here is from genome assembly GCF_019320115.1 of Miscanthus floridulus. Lineage (NCBI taxonomy): Eukaryota > Viridiplantae > Streptophyta > Magnoliopsida > Poales > Poaceae > Miscanthus > Miscanthus floridulus. The sequence goes on from NC_089585.1 coordinate 53,835,205, forward strand.
ATATGATTAAGGGGTCACAACAATTAGGGCTTTGAAATAGTGGTTAATTAGTGTCCAATTTGCAAGTGTCAACGTGTTGACGCTGATGAATCAAATCCAAAAATCGATGGTCAAGACAAGGTCAAACGAGTGCCATCTTTTTATATACTCTCCTTCAGTAAATTGCCTCCAACTTTATCTTTGGTCCAAATCAAGTTGCTTAACAAAATTTGGAGAACGCGGAATGCCGACATGTCAATGTTAGTTAAGTGACAAAGTAAACTTTTGCTGTTTTGGAAACTATTTTTGAATATCCAAATGAACTCCAAATTTGATGAGACTTGATTGATTATTTTCACCATGAAAGGTACTTCAACTCATCTCAAGGAATCCAATTGAGCTACCACATGAATTTGGATGATGAAATGTTGCAAAGAAGTTAACTTACTGCTGTCACTTTAGGGACTTAGAAAAAATTACCGGGAGCCTAAGACAGCAGCTGATTCAATCTTCAAGCCTCTGTTTGACTTAGTTCCAAGCTGATCTAGCTTTTGGTCCAAAAACAAAGTTTGTTCTACTCCACTCAAGATTCAACTTTTATTTAAGGTGCAACTCCATGCAAGCACTGTAAGTGATTGGTCAACACAGGTCAAAATAGTATCACGGTAAAGCTTAAATTAGAGTTTTAGACCGATTGAGGCATTTTCTTGACTTCTGCTCAACACGAACCCTTCATGACTTTTGTTGTAGAGTTTAATTAGAGTCTTTGGGCAAGGTAGCAAGGTTTTTTCAACATCTCATATTCCCATTTACTTAATAAAGCAATCCAAGAAAGATTATAACATATCGTATCATGTGACTTCTTGATTCCAAACATCATGAAACTTTTCCACTGGTCAAGATGGATGCATGTTGATGTAATGTACATCAAATAAGCATGTTTAACATTACTCTTGCATAATCTTTACAAGGGTACACATGTAAGTAAAGGTGTGTTGTCAAAGTTTAAGTTGGAGCTCACTCTTGTAGATTTGATCTTGACACCTTCATCACCACTTAACATGTCATGTTTGAGCTCAAACCCATTGCTTATCTGGTGACAAACACCTAGGGTGTTACAAAGGCTGAGTCATGGCTTATGCCTCACATCAGCTGAAGAAGCATGAAGTCAATTACCCAACTCATGACTTGGAATTAGCAGCTGTTGCCCATGCATTAAAAATTTGGAGACACTATTTGCATGGCAATGTGTTATATCTACATAGATCATAAGAGTCTTAAGTATATCTTCACTCAACCCAAACTAAATATGAGATAGAGAAGATGGCTAGAACTGATCAAAGATTATAATTTAGAAGTACATTATCATCCTAGGAAAGCGAATGTTGTTGCAGACGCTTTGAGCATAAAGTCTTATTGCAATTCTCTGTTAGAGGATGGCCTTCAATGTATTACATCCTGCTATGCTGCACAATATTATGATCAGTTGTTCTCTTGAGAGCAAGATAATCGAGCTTCAAAAGATCGATCCAGGTGTGTTCCACATCAAAAGAAAGAAGAAAGAGCAAGAGACTAAGCATTTTAGGATAGATGAGAACGTTATTCTATGGTTTAAAGATAGACTAGTGGTGCCAAAGGATAAGGAACTTAGAAACTAGATCTTAGGAGAGGCTCACTCTTCTAAACTATCCATTCATCTAGGTAGTAGCAAAATGTATCAAGACTTGAAGAACCATTTTTGGTGGACCAAAATGCAGAAGGAGATTGTAGCCTATGTTGCTAAATGTGATAATTGTTGCCGAGTTAAGGTTGTTCATTTGAAACCTGCTGGACTACTTCAACCACTGTCCGTTCTAGGTTGGAAGTGGGAAGAAGTTAGCATGGATTTTATTGTTGGACTTCCCGTACTAATAAGAATTATGATTTCATATGGGTGATTGTGGATCGCCTAACCAAGTCTACACATTTCATTCCAGTTAGAACCAACTATCGACCGCATGAGTATGCTAAGTTGTATATATCCCACATAGTATGTCTGCATGGCGTGCCAAGAACCATTGTATCTAACAGAGGGCCTCAGTTCACTACTCATTTTTGGGAACATTTGCATAAGATGTTAGACACCAACTTAGTCAAAAGTTCTACCTATCACCCTTAAACCTCTGGGCAACCAGAATGTGTAAATCAAATAATAGAAGACATGTTGAGAGCTTGTGTCATCTCTTCAAAAGGTTCATGGGAAAAATGGTTACCTTTAGCTGAGTTTTCCTACAACAATAGTTACCAAGAGAGTATTAAGATGGCTCCTTTTGAAGCTTTGTATGGCCGTAAATGTAGTACTCCTTTGAATTAGGTTGAACCCAGAGAAAGGAGATACTTTGGTATTGATTTCATTAAAGAGGCGGAAGAGCAGGTACATATCATTCAACAACATATACAAGCCGCTCAATCAAGGCAAAAAAGCTATGCGGACAAGAGAAGAAGACCCATTGAATTTGAAGTAGGTGATTATGTATACCTAAAAGTGTCACCAATGAAAAGGGTACAAAGGTTTGGGGTAAAAGAAAGCTTGCACCTAGATATCTAGGTCCATATCCAATCATTCAGAAAAGCAAAAGAGTAGCCTACAAGATCCAGTTACCTCAAAAAATAAGGGCTATCTTCAACATTTTTCATGTATCCCAATTAAAGAAATGTTTATGTGTTTTGAAAAAAGAGTGGAGGTTAGAGATATCAAGTTAGAATCGGAACTGGCTTACGAAGAGAAGCCGGTGCAAATTATGGATAGCAAGGATAGAGTAACTCGAAACCGTGTGATCAAGTTTGACAAAGTGATGTGGAATAATCAAAGTGAGCAAGATGCTATGTGGGAAAGGGAAGATTATTTACGAGAGGTTTATCCCTCCTTTTATGAAAAATGGTAGGTCTTTCGAATCTCAGGGCGAGATTTCTATAAGTGGGAGGGGTTGTAACACCCTAGGTGTTAAGCATCCATTTGGCATTGGCATTGCATGAGCATAAGCATCATTAATCATTCATGAGCATGAGCATCTCAAATTTTATCTCTATGATTGCTTATATGAAACACCCTAAAATTAGCTACTTTCTAAAAAGAGTAAAAATGATTTCTGTTAATTGTTTTGTGCTCATAAAAACATAGGTAAAACAAAACTTTCTTTAAATTAAATCCAACATAAGGGTAGCAACATGTTTGCGCATACATGCAGTTGCATTGGTACTTTTATGATGAGTGGTTTGGATGACGTTGCATTGGTACTTTTGTGATGAGTGGTTTGGAAAACAAATTCAAATCTCATTCTTTAAAATATTATTTTCATGTAGTGGTTTAAAAGAAATTGAAAATTTGCAAAAAAAAAGTTAGATAAGATGCCTTGTTTTCAAAATCCAAAGGCTTGGAAAAGGTTTTAAGATGTGTTAGAACGGTGCCGCTCTTTCCGAGAATCTTTCCGACCTTTTTCGGGATTAAATTCCTATTTCTTGGAGCTTTGTCTTTTTCCTCGATCAATGCAAAAGTCTTTTCCGGGAGCTAAACCAGTTTGGTTGTGTTCCTTATCCTTCCATCTATCCCTAGGAATTTTTTGGAGCTTAGAGATATTTTTCGTAGCCTAAATAGTAATTCTAGATTTTCTATAATTATTTTAATTCCAAAAATCAATAATTAATAAATATCTTCACTTTCCAAAATCTCCAAGCCCTACGTATATATATATATATATGCCGGCGTAGGCCTCGACACGAGGATTCTAGAAGTACACCCTATTTTTTGAGCCGCCACTCATAGCCTCGCAGATCGAACGCCGAAGTTCGGCACAGCTAGGTTTCCGACGAACTCTTCAGCGAGCTTTTTCGGCATAACCATCGCGTTCCAGTGAAAACCACCACCACCACAAGGTAGATCTCATCGTCTTCTACACCGTCATGCTTTTCGTTTCGCGAATCCATCACCGTTTAACCGTTTCCCGTTCATTTTTCTTTCTCCGGCGAGCTTCACCATGGCTTTCTCTGTTTCAGGCCATCTCTGGCCATGGCCGCGGCCCTCCTCGCCTAGGGCCTGGCGCCGCCGCCCCTGGCCCTCACCCGCGCACCTCCAGTCGACTCGGTCAGGCAAGCCGCTCCCCTTCCCCCGCACCCCCAGCCCCTCCGGTCGCGTGCTCCAGCGTGCAGGGAGCAGGCTGTGCCTACAGTGGTCGGCAGCCACCGTCTGAAGCCGGCCCCGGTCCAGCCGCGTGGGCCCCTGCGCCGTGCGGTCCTGTGCCGCCGCTGGCTAGCCAGGTCTAGCCGTTCTCGGCCCCTTCCTCCTGTGCGCTGTGCAACAGCAGTCAGCCATTGCCACGTTCGTGAGTAAGAAGAAGGCAAGGAAGAAGATGATGCAAATTATAGAATTGCCACTAGTTCGTTTAATCTCCGTCGTTTCTTCGTTTTAATTCCGTTTCAGTTCGTTCTAGTTGCGTTAGTTTTGTGTCGTCGAGATCTATGCAGTAGAGTTACTAGTTTATATGTCACATGTTTATGAAATTATTTTATTAAAATATTAATTATGTCTATAATTAATTAATCGCTGATTAATTAAAGTCGATTAGGTTTTTTATTTTGATTCGATTACGCAAGTTTCATCACAATGTGTGGTACGTGTTAGCAGCGATGTTTAACATGTCTCATGTCTTGGAATTTTATAAGTTAAATATTAATTTGATTGAGGATTATTCAATAACTTTTTAATTAAAAGCAATTTAAGTTCTAATTCCATTTTACACCGTTCAAGTTGCGTTTGGTTCATGCTGACATGAACTATATGTTAGGGGCAATGTTTTTCATGTCACATGTTTTTCCATATATAGCTAAATATTAAATTGATTAGTATATTTGCACACTAGTTTGGAATTAAAAGCAATATAGGTGCTTAACTTTGATGATTTATACCTAAAAGTTAATATGATTAATTGTTAACTTAAAAGTGTTTCTAGAATATAATTTGATTACCTGAATAAGATACATATGTGATAAGTATGAGTATATGCAGTCACATGCTTAATTCCTTCGCGAAGATAAAGTTTAATTGTTATGTGATAACATTTATAAATAATACATGATTAGCTTTAACTCGACTTTTAAAACTAAATATGTTGTGATTAATCTAAATCAATATTGCTCATATAGTTTTTCTTAGCTAATCTAAAACAAGCTCGTAGTTGTTTCTTTTATAATATAATATAAATCTTTTGATAGTGGTTTTCTTTTAACCATAGCATCGAGCCATTCTTGTTATGTTACTTTTGTTTTGGCGTGTTCTACACCGTGGCGTTAGTGGTTCTCATGTTACTCAAATATGTTTTGGAAGTTAAAAAGTTAATTGTATTAATACTATCACTTGCATCATTTTCGGAATATAAAGTCAATATAGGTTTTATACTATGCTCTCTCTTAAGCAATGAATCAAGTTGATTAATGAAAATATTCACATGTGTTTCTACAGTTAAAATAAATTAAATTGATAGGTTTTATTTTCGGTTGCACCGAAAATCCTTCGATAGTTGCTTTTTCGTTGAATCGCACATAGCGTGTCTTTTGCGTTTGTGTGTTCGTAGCGATACGCCATTTTGCTTATTTTATTGGTTGGTGTACTATTCTCATATATTCTTATTTGTATGCCATGTATGGATGTTTGTGTGGTGATATATGGTTCAGTCAATCGGTGAGGTTTACGTGGTGATTAAGAAGCAGTTCCCTGAAGACTAGAAGCTGAGAATTGGAAACAGAAGATTGAAAGTGGAATACTAAAGGCTTTTGAGCATATTGCTTTGGGGGAAAAGCAAGTTAAGGCAAGTATAGCATGGGACATCCTTGTTATCTATTCACATTTAAACACTTAATTCATATTGCAATGTGTCTACCTTGTTGCCAAATAGGATATCCTAGATATTTGATAACTTGTACCTTGATACCCTTGGGATATTGCATGGGATAGTTTTGCTAGTGCTTAATCAAAACCATGATCTTGTAACTTGATTAATGATATATGCAATAAACATTAAAACATGACTTTTTAGTAACATGGAAACAGGGGGCTAGAGTGTTTATATGCTTCAGATTCCTCTCCCTAAGGACTTATCTGTAAGCGATCATCCAGGACTTATAGTACAGCTGTGAGGGCCATATGGCTCTGGCTTTAGCTCCATATGAGGATCTTTTCTAGCTTGTTAGTGGTTACCTTTAAGGCGTAGGGTATGTTTCCTTTGCTGCTGGGAAGTGTGTACCGTGCTGCGATGCCCACGCATGCCACTCCTAGAGATTGGCCACATACGCCTAGCGGCCCTAACTTGTTAGATGAATTCTTTGAAAGGCTTCATAGTGAACCCTGCCGACCTTCCTTGGAAGTGGGTCAAGAGAATAGCTACCTCGGGCAAAAGGGTAAATCACAACTCACAGTGAACGTGTACAAACTCTATAGAGTATAAAAACTATTATAACAGCCGTGCTCACGGACACGAGCAGCCTTGGACCCTTATGGAATAGAGATGATCACAAATGGATAATTATACTAATGATCAATTGTTTATGCTATACATTATCATGATTACCTGATCGTGTGTTTATGGGAATGATAAATCCTTTGCTACTCAATTGCTTAGAAAGATGACCTATTAAAGCTAATCGCAGTAAACCAGTGTCAGCCCTTTTGAGCCTCATGAACCCCATGATATAATTGTTAAGTACGACATGTACTTACACTTGCTTTATTTTTCTATACATTGGATAAAAATCCCGGATGGGTACCAGATTGCTGGTTTGGAGGAGTTAGGCTTGTGGTCAACCAGTTAGTCGTCCCTGTGGATTTAGAGTCTTCGCCTGAAGATCGGAGTCAACTTTCCATTGTCTATACTCTGAGGGTACTTTTCTTTTACTAATACGTTATGTAATAAGTATTGTCTCTTGATATTACCCCTTATTTGTGGCTATATGTGAGATTTGACTTCCTGGGTTCACATATAGTGTGTATCTAGTTTTGTCTTTAAAACCGGGTGCTACAAAGTGGTATCAGAGCAATGCTGACTGTAGGACGTAAGCCTAGTTAGCCTTAGTCGTTTCCAAAAGCCTATTTTTCAATAAAATTATTTTTCCACCTCCTTGACTCATTGAATTGAATATTTCCAATCCTTGTCCTATTGTCTCCTCTCCTTGATAGCTTTCTTTGAACTATACTTTATTATCTCCTTGAGTTGTTGTTCTTGATCTTTTGCAAACTTTCTAGTCTCACCTCTATTCAAATTACGAAAGCCCTGATAAGAAAGCTTTCCCTTAAGAATGTCTACCAAGTAGCTAGAAGGAACGATTAGCAACGAGCTTGTATTTCGTGTTTGAGTGGTTTGTCCTAATGATCATGGTTGAGTTGGATCTTTGTAATGACTGCAATGAATTTGTGGGCTATGCTCACAATTTCATTAAAGGTTTAAAGTATAAGGGATAAGGAAATAAATAGTCTGGGTTCTCTTTCTCTTGTTTCCTGCTTTCGGTCTTTCGGAGCAATCTGACTTCTATGGCCTATGCCTCCAACCTCTATGCAACCAAAAATTCTGGGTGAAAGTAGACTTTAAGATCTATCTTTTCCCGCAAGAGTCACCTTGATACCATTTCTGGTTTGGGAGATATAAAAATCACAAGGCGATACATCTGTGCTGTCTGGAATCAGGAATAATTTCGGTTGAGCAAAGATTTCGACCAAGTTAACTTCAGAATCCGAAGGAGTGGTCTAACATAAAGTTGTGGGGAATTTTATAAGCTTTCCAACGGTTTAAGATGCAACTCAATTGGATAAACAGAACTCGAGATATGGATATTTTTCTGCGCTGCTATTTTCTATCAATGGGAAGGATCAATTTTTCTTATTCTTATCTATGTCCACAAGCTCTCTAGGATGTCAGAGGATGATAATACACTTTGAAGAAAGTTACATGTTGGATGTTGGTGCCCCTATCTCATCTCTTCTTAAGGGGGGTAGCCAAGCTAAGAGTGTTGTGAGTTGGTGAACCACAAGGAGTTTGGATCACGTCTAGATTGATCTTTGAGCTAGCTATGGTTGGGAGTTCAATCTTCACGTACCTAGGATATAGACGTATACAAAGAGTTGCAAGAATGCTCAAGACTAAGATTAACTCTTGAAAACAATTGGATTGGTTTTTAATTAAAGCTCTTTCCTTGAAATGAAATCTTCAAAAGATGTTGGAAAATGAATTAACAACCTTTGGATTCAAGAACTTTGAAAAACTTCTTCAAAAGTTGATTTGAACTAAGTTCAAAAAGGGTTTAAGTTCATTTTCTTATTTTCCAGAGTTGGTATTCGAAACTTAATTTCAAAAGTGTTTTGCCAAAGAATGAGATTTGATCTAAAAAGAGTATTTAAGTAACAAAGAATTTCAAAAAGAATTGGCAAAAAGTTATATTTGAGACATTTCAAAAGTTTTGAGTGGAATTTTGAAAGACTCTTTTGCTCATTCAAAAGAAAACAGTTTGATTTGAGCTGCTTCACTCAAGGTTTTAGTTTAAAGACAGATATTCATAAAAAGTTTGAAAGTATCTTATTCCTAAAACTTTAAAAAGTTGAAAGTGAAATCAGATTTGAAAACCCACTTTGCTTTGAACTAAATTTCAGAAAGAGTAAAATGTATTTGGTTACTCTTCAAAGTGTTATTCTAAAAACACTTTTGAACCATTTTATTCTAAAACACTTTGAAAATGACTCTAAAGTGTTTTTAAAATGGGTTGTTTGGAAAAGACCGATTAAAAAAACAACTTGAGTTGTCTTAGTTCAAATTTTATTTGAAAGGTGTTCAAAATGCTTTCAAGATATTTTACAAAAGTTTGAAAATTTTGGTTCAAAAGTTTGCAACAATTTGCATTTGGAAACAGAGCACTTTTGGCTTTGAATTGGAATTAAGTTTGATTTCAAAACTAAATTTGAAAAGAAAAGGTTTGAGTTTATTTCAAAAGTGTATTTCTATAAGAAGTCTTCCAAAATGGTTTGAAAGGGTTGAAAATTATTTGATTTGATTTAATTTCCCAAAAGTCTTATTCCAAAAAGAACTTGAACATGTGTATTAAGTCTTTTGTTTGACTTCAAAAGAAAATGGGAATTGAAAACTTACTCTCTTCATTTCTAAAGTAGTTTTGAAATTGATTTGGGTTGATTTTAGAAATCCCAAAAGAGTTCATTCAAAGTGATTTGAAAATAAGTTTGAATGTTTCATTTGTTTTCTAAAATATTGAAAATCCCTTGGTTGAAATAGATTTCAAAAGAACCTGAGTTGATTTGTCTGCTCTTTATCTGAGATTTGATTATAAAGTCGAGTTTTCAAAAGAGTTTGAAAAACAAAGCTTAGTATGTTTTCCTATGTTTCCAATGATTTGAAAATGGTTGGGTTATTTCAAAACCTTAAAAACATTTATTCAAAAGAGTTTCAAAATATTTTCTTGAGTTCTAAACATAAAACATATTCTGAAAGCTATTTCAAAGGAGTTGAAGAAGAAAATTTGTTCGGTTTTGATTTAAAGTCTTCCTTTCGAAAAGTAAAACATTTCAAAATACATAAAAAGATGAATCATAGAATTCAAAGTTTTGATTCAAGCTAAGCAAGATCTTTTGGAAGCTTAACATATGGATAACAAGATTCATTGGAATGAATTAAGAGAAGCAACAAGATCGGACTTGGAATAAGATGGAACAAGAATTAGCAAGAGTGGCCACGTGATGAATTCTCATACAACACAAGGTGAGTATCAAGATGGTGTTGCTCAAGGTAGTGAAGAAGATCTCAAGTTGAAGTATCCCTCTCTTCTTCGCTCTTCTTCTCCGAATCTCGGGGACAAGATTCATCTTAAGGGGGGTAGAATTGTAACACCCTAAAATTAGCTACTTTCTAAAAAGAGTAAAACGATTTCTGTTAATTGTTTTGTGCTCATAAAAACATAGGTAAAACAAAACATTATTTAAATTAAATCCAACATAAGGGTAGCAACATGTTTGCGCATACATGCAGTTGCATTGGTACTTTTATGATGAGTGGTTTGGATGCCGTTGCATTGGTACTTTTGTGATGAGTGGTTTGGAAAACAAATTCAAATCTCAATCTTTAAAATATTATTTTCATATAGTGGTTTAAAAAGAAATTGAAAATTTGCAAAAAAAAAGTTAGATAAGATGCCTTGTTTTCAAAATTCAAAGGCTTGGAAAAGGTTTTAAGACGCGTTAGAATGGTGCCTCTTTCCAAGAATCTTTCCGACCTTTTTCAGGATTAAATTCCTATTTTTTGGAGCTTTGTCTTTTTCTTTGATCAATGCAAAAGTCTTTTCTAGGAGCGAAACCAGTTTGGTTGTGTTCCTTATCCTTCTATCTATCCCTAGGATTTTTTCTGGATTTTTTTGGAGCTCAGAGATATTTTTCGTAGCCTAAATAGTAATTCTGGATTTTCTGTCATTATTTTAATTCCGAAAATCAATAATTAATAAATATCTTCACTTTCCAAAATCTACAAACCCTACATATATATATATATATATATATATATATGCCGTCGTAGGCCTCGACACGAGGATTCTAGAAGTACACCCCATTTTTTGAGCCGTCATTCATAGCCCCGCAGATCGAACGCCGAAGTTCGGTACAGCTAGGTTTCCGGCGAACTCTTCGGCGAGCTTTTCCGCCATAACCATCGCGTTCCGGTGAAAACCACCACCACCACAAGGTAGATCTCATCGTCCTCTACACCGTCATGCTTTTTGTTTCGCGAATCCATCACCGTTTAACCGTTTCCCGTTCGTTTTTCTTTCTCGGCGAGCTTCACCATGGCTTTCTCTGTTTCAGGCCATCTCCAGCCATGGCCGCGGCCCTCCTCGCCAAGGGCCTGGCGCCGCCGCCCCTGGCCCTCACCTGCACGCCTCCAGTTGACTCAGTCAGGCGAGCCGCTCCCCTTCCCCGCACCCCCAGCCTCTCCGGTCGCGTGCTTCAGCGTATAGGGAGCAGGCTGTGCCTGTAGTGGCCGGCAACCACCATCTAAAGCTGGCCCCGCTCCAGCCGCGTGGGCCCCTGCGCCGTGCGGTCCTGTGCCACCGCTGGCCAGCCAGGTCCGACCGTTCCCGGCCCCTTCCTCCTGTGCGCTGTGCAACAGCAGTGAGCCATTGCCACGTTCATGAGTAAGAAGAAGGCAAGGAAGAAGATGATGCAAATTACAGAATTGCCACTGGTTCGTTTAATCTCCGTCGTTTCTTCATTTTAATTTCGTTTCAGTTTGTTCCAGTTGCGTTAGTTTCTTGTCATCGAGATCTACGCAGTAGAGTTACTAGTTTATATGTCACATGTTTATGAAATTATTTTATTAAAATATTAATTATGCCTATAATTAATTAATCACTGATTAATTAAAGTCGATTTAGGTTTTTTATTTCGATTCGATTACGCGAGTTTCATCGCAATGTGTGATACGTGTTAGCAGCGATGTTTAACATGTCTCACGTCTTGGAATTTTATAAGTTAAATATTAATTTGATTGAGGATTATTCAATAACTTTTTAATTAAAAGCAATTTAAGTTCTAATTCCGTTTTACACCGTTCAAGTTGCGTTTGGTTCGTGCTGACGTGAACTATATGTTAGGGGCAATGTTTTTCATGTCACATGTTTTTCCATATATAGCTAAATATTAAATTGATTAGTATATTTGCACACTAATTTGGAATTAAAAGCAATATAGGTGCTTAACTTTGATGATTTATACCTAAAAGTTAATATGATTAATTGTTAACTTAAAAGTGTTTCTAGAATATAATTTGATTAGCTGAACAAGATACATATGTGATAAGTACGAGTAGATGCAGTCACATGCTTAATTCCTTCGCGAAGATAAAGTTTAATTGTTATGTGATAACATTTATAAATAATACATGATTAGCTTTGACTCGACTTTTAAAACTAAATATGTTGTGATTAATCTAAATCAATATTGCTCATATAGTGTTTCTAAGCTAATCTAAAACAAGCTCGTAGTTGTTTCTTTTATAATATAATATAAATCTTTTGATAGTGGTTTTCTTTTAACCGTAGCATCGAGTCATTCTTGTTATGTTACTTTTGTTTTGGTGTGTTCTACACCGTGGCGTTAGTGGTTCTCATGTTACTCAAATATGTTTTGGCAGTTAAAAAGTTAATTGTATTAATACTATCACTTGCATCGTTTTCGGAATATAAAGTCAATATAGGTTTTATACTATGCTCTTTCTTAAGCAATGAATCAAGTTGATTAATGAAAATATTCACATGTGTTTCTACAGTTAAAATAAATTAAATTGATAGGTTTTATTTTCCGTTGCACCGAAAATCCTTCGATAGTCGCTTTTTCGTTGAATCGCATATAGCGTGTCTTTTGCTTTTGTGTGTTCGTAGCGATACGCCGTTTTGCTTATTTTATTGGTTGGTGTACTGTTCTCATATATTCTTGTTTGTATGTCATGTATGGATGTTTGTGTGGTGATATATGGTTCAGTCAATTGATGAGGTTTATGTGGTGATTAAGAAGCAGTTCTCCGAAGACTAGAAGCTGAGAATTAGAAACAGAAGATTGAAAGTGGAATACTAAAGGCTTTTGAGCATATTGCTTTGGGGGAAAAGCATGTTAAGGCAAGTATAGCATGGGACATCCTTGTTACCTATTCACATTTAAACACTTAATTCATATTGCATGTGTCTATCTTGTTGCCAAATAGGATATCCTAGATATTTGATAACTTGTACCTTGATACCCTTGGGATATTGCATAGGATAGTTTTGCTAGTGCTTAATCAAAACCATGATCTTGTAACTTGATTAATGATATATGCAATAAACATTAAAACATGACTTTTTAGTAACATGGAAATAGGGGGCTAGAGTGTTTATATGCTTCAGATTCCTCTCCCTAAGGACTTATCTATAAGCGATCATCCGGGACTTACAGTACAGCTGTGAGGGCCATATGGCTCTAGCTTTAGCTCAGTATGAGGATCTTTTCTAGCTTGTTATTGGTTACCTTTAAGGTGCTGGGTATGTTTCCTTTGCTGCTAGGAAGTGTGTACTGTGCTGCGATGCCCACGCGTGCCACTCCTAGAGATGGGCCACATACGCCTAGCGGTCCTAACTTGTTAGACGAATTCTTTGAAAGGCTTCATAGTGAACCCTACCAACCTTCCTTGGAAGTGGGTCAAGAGAATAGCTACCTCGAGCGAAAGGGTAAATCACAACTCACAGTGAACATGTACAAACTCTGCAGAGTATAAAAACTGTTATAACAGTCGTGCTCACGGACATGAGCGGCCTTGGACCCTTATGGAATAGAGATGATCACAAATGGATAATTATACTAATGATCAATTGTTTATGCTATACATTATCATGATTACCTGATCATGTGTTTATGGGAATGATAAATTATTTGCTACTCAATTGCTTAGAAAGATGACCTATTAAAGCTAATCGCAGTAAACCAGTGTCAGCCCTTTTGAGCCTCATGAACCCTATGATATAATTGTTAAGTACGACATGTACTTACACTTGCTTTATTTTTCTATACATTGAATAAAAATCCCAGATGGGTACCAGATTGCTAGTTTGGAGGAGTTAGGCTTGTGGTCAACTAGTCAGTCGTCCCTATGGATTTAGAGTCTTCGCCTGAAGATTAGAGTCAACTTTCCGCTGTCTATACTCTGAGGGTACTTTTCTTTTACTAATATGTTATGTAATAAGTATTGTCTCTTGATATTACCCCTTATTTGTGGCTATATGTGAGATTTGACTTCCTGGGCTTACATATAGTGTGTATCTGGTTTTGTCTTTAAAACTGGGTGCTACATTATATCACATGTGTTTGTCACTAAATACTTTACATATGATAGGGTTTACATGTGACAAATGTATAAAATTCTTGTGGTACCCTAGGAGTACCTTTAACATGTCTAGAATGTCACATGGAACAACTTTGGTATTCATGACTTGGACCCTATTGGCCTCTAAGTCATGGTTATAGTGTAATCTACCATTTTTAAGTTGCATGTTTGACCTAAGTGGCACTATACCCTAGAAACTTTGCATGGCTGTGCACCCTTAAGCAAAGATGTAGTACTTGACTAGAGTAATAACTTTTATTTTTGGGTCAAGAGCTAATTTAGTGCCTAACATGGTCAAATAGGGATCACAAGAATCAACAAAATATAGTTTTCAACTTAGAAAAAAATACTAAGTCATGAAATGATTTTTAGTTTCAATGTACCCTACTTTGAAGCTTTACAATTTGAAAACTATGGCAAGTTAGATGTTACTCCCTAAAGCAAAGTTGGAGTTTACCTATAGCTCTACAACTTTTAGTAATAGTGTTTTTGCTAACTCGCCATGGATTAGGAGATATAGGTGGATGAATTTACGCTGTCAGTCATCGATCACAGACCTAAACCAACGAACGCCGCGCCATCAGTGGCTGATTGGCCATAGGCCACGCGCACCGCATGGTGGGCGTACGTTGGTGTTGGCCCAGCCGGTTGGGCCATAGTGGAGTGAAGACTGAGGTGACCTCGCTACTCCATTTATTTCCCACTCTCACGCTCTCGCTCACCATCTCTTCTGCCCGTGCATGCAATAATGCCTCCGTCGCCATCACCATGTGCCTCCGCTATGCTCGCTAGCCATGCATGCAGCACCGCCGCCTAATCCACCTCACCCACATCTATGCCACCACCTCCACTACCACCTCGAACCACCATTGTAGGCGCTCGAGCCTTGGTAAGGCCCTATTTTGCCTCGCCACCACTATGCCATCACCGGAGCACCGTCGCGCTTTTGGCTCGCCACGGCTAGCTTACATAGAAGCACATCTTCTCTCTCTCACCCTCATCTGGTCTTTGTCATAGGTCCTAGCATCTAAACCCATCATCAATTTAAATGCTATTGCCTAGTTGCACCGAAATGCATCGTCGCCCTGCGCGGAATCACCATGGCCGCCGTGGCACTCGAGCTCGCCGTTGCCGAGCTGGCCCATCACCTCCATCCTTTCTCATGCGCCTTAGGTTGAGTAACCATAGACCTAGCAGGTGGCATGACGGAGACCCACCTCTCACCACTGTCTAGCTAGAATGGTGGGAGCACCATCGTGCTCTATGTGCCACTGCGTGGACATGCACGTGGTCAGAGCTCACCGTCGCCTTGTCGGAACCCTAACCAACCCTAGCTAGCTTCGTTAGGTTACCGTGAAGCTATGATGTGCCTTGACTTAGCACACCATGGCCGAAGAACACTAGCATACTATCGTGCTACCTCCACCATCTGCCATCACCGCTGGCGAGGGTGCTCTAGTGCACCGCTGGTCCAACGAGGGGTACCATTGGGTGCGGGTGATCATGGGGAATGCAACGGTGAAGACGCTACCGTTGGAGACCTCATCATCGGCGAGCTATCACTGATCAAACACCATACCCTATTCTGTTTCGCTGATGGGTGCGTCCCGTTGACCGCAGGCCCCATCTATCAGTCTGTGTGTTTGCTTTGAATTTCTTATTTCTTTTCATAGATTTAAATACTAACTTCAAAAATTCATATCTAGAGCTAGGAGTGTCCAAATTGAGTGAACCAAATTTTGTTGGATTCCTCATGAAGTGTAGTATTTGATAAAAATATAAAATGCACTGTTTCTAGTATTTTTATGGTAGAATTAAATGGGGCTAAATAAATGCTTTTTAAATGTTTTCAATCTTGTAAAATGCATAACTTGAGCTAGGAAAGTGATAAAATTGTGGTTCCAATTTTTCTGATCTTATGTTGACATGCTATAGCTAATAAAAATACTAAAACTATAATAAGCATGATTGGAATATGGTCTTCCTATTTAATCTTAAATAATTGTATTTTCTAGTAAAAATAAATGAAGTAAAAATACATAATTAATGATCATGCAATTTTTTACACAGTGTTATGGTACTAGGATACATGTAAGAAAAATATAAAATCTATTGTTTGACACTCTTCACTAGGCTAAACTATTTTTGCTAAAATAAGCCTATGCAACTTGTTATTTTTTTATAGATGGCTATACTTATCCAAATGGAATGAAATTTGTACATTAGACTTTTGGGAACATAAGTAGCCTACTATAATTTTCTCAGAATTTATTATGCACTTTTGATATATTTTCCTTATTTCACCTTAGTGTCCAAATAAATTAATAAATGCATTTAAATTGTTTATTTGGGCTAGACCATCATGTTTTATAGAGTGTGTATGATGCCTATGAATTGTTGGTACCATTGGTTGTGCCCAAATTTGATTGCTCATATGCAGTGAAATATTAATTGCTCTATAATTCAATTTTAGTGACTGTTGGGAGAGTTTTGGTTGTGAAGTAAATTGCATTGGTAAAACAATGTTTGTTGTGGATATTATCAATAACAAAGTTGTAGATAACTTACTTATCTTGCTCATGTCAAATTTTCATGGCAATAGGCTAATTGGTTTGAGAGTTATAGTGTTAGTAGTTGGTCTCCAGAAATGCTTATTCTCTAGAAATTTCTAGATAGACCTAGGAAGTTTACCTATTTTGACTAGTATAATGGTTGAATCACCTTTTTATTAATAAATGAAAGTTGTAGGAAATTTTATAACATTTCTAGAAAGTCTGAGATCATAGTATTTGGTTGAGTAGAACTCTAGATATATCCAAAATAAGTAACTGCTTTTTATAGTAGAAAATGACTAAGTCAATTGTAGTTGTTTATCTTTACGTGATGCTGGTGTAGATGCTTAGGCTAATTGAGATTAGTTGTTAGCTATAGGTTCTAGGCCTCTTACAGATGATGAACAACTTTACCTTAGGTTGCTAGAACTTTGTGAGTGTATGTTTCTTGTATCATAGAAGAGATATGCACCTCCTCAGTAAAGATCAACTAGAAGAAAGTTATACATCGACTTGGTAAATGAGTGTTAGACTCATCATACCTCCTACGGATAACCATGCTCATGCATACACAATTTATCATCTCATCTCTTATGCATTCATGGTACCCATTTGTGCATATGCATGCACTAGGTTCCTCGGAAGGAGTGACGCTTCTCGAGTTCGAACCCGAGCATTAGGAGGAGCAGCAGGCAGCCTAGGAGCAGGAAGTTCAGGCAAAAGGAGTCAATGTAGAAGATCTCCCATAGTGTCTTGACCACCAACCTTCCTCATTCTTGAAAGGCAAGCCCTAGAGCATTATAAGCCTCCTATGTTTTTACAAATATCACTTGCGTCTGGTAGTCCCTTAGTGTTCTTATAGATGATCGAATATATGCTTAGCCTTGCTTAGTCCGGTAGAAGTCAAGTGATTTCCTATCACCTAAAACATATAGGTAGATAACTGATCATGATTGGCTATGATTATTATCATGGAAATAACCATGTGTTGATGAATAAAAAGGAGATCGAGTGGGATTGTGATAGAGAAGCACAAGGCATGGAGGTCTTGGTGCCTATCTATCCCCGTTTGTGTCGGTTAAGGATTAATTCGCTGTACGTCCTCATGTCATGTTGAATGCATGCCTAGCACTTAGTTGGCCAGATAAGTCATTCTGACCGTGAAGCCGAGTAGCTTAATTCAGGCTAGGCCCTAGTAAGTGAAACTGCGCACACTAGAGGTAGTAAGGATGTGTGGAGAGCCAATGGTGTAAGTCCAAGGCTGGGTTCAAGTCCTGATCTACCTGGCAGATTGGTAGAATCTCTAAGGGTGCGGTGCTGATTGGACCTACCAAGTTGGTTCCTGAGTTGTACCAAAGGTGACCCAATGCGACCCCAATAGGGGAAGTATGGGTTTGTGTTAGGAATAATTCCCTAGCTGGGTAGGAATCAATTCGAATCACCATCTCTCTCGGATAGTGAGAACTTGATTGAGCAGTGACAACGTAGAGTAACTTAATGGAAACATGATGGTTATGTTGATGCTCAAATTATTCTTATACCGGATATGGTTACTAATGCTTGTTAGTTAAATCAAGTGATTGCTCTAGTACAAGTGCTAATCTAGAGATGCTTAACTGAATAGGTATTCAAATTAATGCTAGAAGTACTAAATGTCCAAGTTATGTTACTTAAGCTTTTATGCAAAATGTCAAGCTAACTCCACCGATAAAGCCTTGCATACTCCTTGGTGTCATATTATTTCTGGTTTATGATGGGTAAGTCTAGCTGAGTACATTCTCGTACTTAGGGTTTATTCCCTCTTGTTGCAGATGACATGATGTATCATGGGTATTGTAAGAACTGCCTTCATCCTGCTATGGATGAGGACTAAACCATGGGGCATGGTACTCTTGAGTTATCCCCTCTGCTCTACTTTTGCTAGAATGCCGTAGCACTGGCTTGTATTTGAACTAAGTGTGATGTTGATGTTAAACTACTTTGCTTCCGCTATTTAAACTTGGTTTGTAATAACTATGTGAACTTCGATGTATGTGAGAAAATTGTGAACTATTTGTGAACTCTGATGTAACATGTGACTGGTTATGTTGAATCATGTACGATCTTGGTTTGTTTAAGATTCCTCATGATTTCACCATACTATCGGGTTTATATGGGCTCACGTATGATGGTTTGATCGCTTCTGTGATTGCTTTTGTACTTGTGCTCTTATAAATTGGACGGTTCTGTTATAGCTTGAATCGGAGCAAGGTTCAATACTAAATTGGTCATATGCTTATTTAAAACAAAGGTTTTGTTTTATAAAATCAGTTTGACAACTTATAGCTATATATAGGTGTGTTAAAAGTCTGAATTTCAAATTTAGAGAATGCCAATGGTCATATCCTTTATGCCCAGTTAAGGACTATCAGGTGGCTAATTAAGTACTAACATAGGAGTTTTTACTTTCATTGTCCATAGGGCATGCTATTGTATGGATGCCATTCACTTGAGTGGTAATGTATGGATCAAATGCCTCTATGCCACTGTAAGAAGGTAAGTTGATAAGTGGCATGACCGTAAGATGTGAGCGTGCAGTCAGGGAGAACTAGCTTTGATACGGCTATATATGCATGCTTCCATGTGTGTATGGTGCGTATTTAATTGTGGGTAATAAATTGTCATCAGATAGCTTTGATACAGAAGTATATGTATGGGTATAGATATATGGAAGTAATTAGTTGCAACCTAGAGCCTAGATTTAAATTTTTGTATATATAATTGTTGGGTTGGGCTAAAATGAAATTCTTGTGTAGGTACACTAACAGCAAAACATGTAGCCTGATTAGTTACAAATATTGAGAGAATGTATGTGTGGGGGTATTAACCCCTATACCCTTATGGCTAGGCTTAGGCCGGCCTAGACCAAGGGGTCCGGTCCACTAGAAGACAACGTGTGGCCCGACCGATCTGCTCGGAGTCCCGCGCAAGGAATCAAGACAGACTTGGAGATCAAGCAAGATCCTGGTCGATTAGAATATGAATCCTTATCCGGCCACCTATGGTAATTGTAACCAGTTAGGATTAGTTTCTAGATCTGTAACCCTACCCCCCAGACTATATAAGGTGGGTAGGGGACCCTCTCAAAAACATCTCTCATTGACATACAGCAATACAATCAGACGCAGGACATAGGTATTACGCCTTCACGATGGCCGAACCTAGATAAAAACCTCGTGTCTGTCTTGCATCACCATCTTGTTTGTAGCTTGCGCATCTATCTGCTGATAATCTACTACCTTAGGCATTCCCCTAGGTAAACTACCGACCATATTTCATTGACAGTGGCGCGCCAGGTAGGGGGTGTGCGTACTGCTCCCTAGAAGAACAAGATGGTCATCATCCCCGGATCCATGGCTACGCCGAACGGCCTCACGTTCACCATCGGCTAGATCACCTAGACCACTAGCTCTGACAACTTCATTGCCATGACCATGGAGGAGGTGCAGATCTGATCCGTGTCGACCACTGCTTCACCAGCATCGGCTACGACTCCGACCACGTTGGATCTGGCTTCGGCTACACCAGCATCATCTTCAACCACGCCGACAACCCGTTGTCCGCTTCCTCACTACAAAGGGAGGCAGATCGATAACACAGACCTGCTCAACTCCATTGATCAAGTCGGCACCAAGCTTGCTAAAACCCTAGCTCTGGTAGATTCGATTCAAAATCAACCTACCAAGTAGGTAACCACTACCCACAATAGATCTACCTGACCAACTCGGGCCAGTCATCCTTCATGACTCGGTATGGATCTTGTGGTCATGTCTACTCCTGAAGGGCGATCCATTCATCGCCAATCAGCCCTCGCAACGGGTCTCTGGCTCTCCAAGTGCGAAGCCTTGATGGAGAATTACTAGGCTCAGCCCTATAGCCTGTGCAACTTCATCAACATGGTTCAAATTGAGGAGTATTAAGAAGGATCGGTCCACACAGTTCAAGAGGGTGGCTTAAGCTCCCCGTCCAGCATCGCATCCAATGGCTCCGTCCACACTAAGCTCCAGCATCATGACAATGAAGAAGTCATCAAATACGATCTGGATATCCCAGACCACTCCCCGAGGTTCCCATAATTCCCATCCTTCCCACCAAGGTGAGGAGGCTTGATCAATGTCATCAGTAATGATGAACCACTGGCAGTTGGCGAAACAGAACAAGAAAGGCTAGCATGCGAAGCATGAAATATTGACCAGTTTAATCGTAGACAAGTTGAAGCCGAGGCAGAAGAGGAGGCACGACGCATAAGGGTCCAGCCATGCAATCTCAACAATGCCTTCGATAGGGTAGGGGAAAAGCAGGTCTTCAGGACTCCAAGCGCCAATGTGGCTATTGCTATGGCAACAATGCAACGACTACCCAATACCCTAGAAATCTAGGCAGTTCGTGATGATGTACAAGCTTACTTGATGGCTGCTATGGCCCAAACCACAGAGATTGCAAACTAAGCCTGGGCTTCATCCGTCTCAGTTGAATCAAGCAATAGCCGCCAGTACTCAAGTCACCCACAGCCACCCAACCAACGTGGCTTGCGCAATAACGACCCACCAGACGACCGTCAAGGTGGAAACAGTGGTCATGATGGTGGTCGGGATGACAACCGCCATGACAACTAGGACGATAATTGACGCTTCTTGGAGATGCGCATCAAGGTACCATCAATCTACGACAACAAGGCAATCAAAGCTTTCATCATTAGTCTCTGCCTCCATGACTACCATGGTAACCATGGTCAGAATGACAATTTTGGTAGCCATAACCAGCGCAATGATTTTTGCGACCACCACGACCAGCGTAATCAGTGGCGTAATCACCATAACGATTACAGGGGCAAGTACGCTCGGGAAGATGACGGCGAGGTCAACATCGTTAAAAAAAGGTAGCGGACGACGCAGCTACAAAGAAGACTATGCCAAAGCATTGAAAGGACCCTGCCAGCTCCATCCTAAGTCAAACCATACCATGGAGAGTTGTCGTGCTCTCAAATCCATCTACACACGCCAACAGGCTCTAGATAAATCCGACAAGCCTAATGACGTAGTGGAGCAGTGTAACGAGGACAACGATGACGAAGACGTAGATCCCCATCACAAGTATGTCAAGCCAACCAACTGTGTCCACACCATCATTGGGGGTAGAGTGTCCATCGAGACCAAATGAGAGAGCAAGCTGCTTGTCCGCGCTTGCTTGAACGTGGCCAATGCCGACAACCTCATCATCGATCCGCGGCTCCCTCCTTGGTCTCACCACGAGATCTCCTTCAGTAGAAAGAACCAATGGGCTGCAATACCTGAGCCAGGGTGTTTTCCGCTGGTTCTTGATCCTTGTATCAACAAGGTTCAGTTCAATAGAGTGCTGATTGATGGTGGCAGTTCCATCGATATACTATTCAAGAATAGTTTGCCAGCCCTGAAGATAACCTAGGCTGATCTCATGCCATATGAGGCACAGTTCTAGGGTGTTCTCCCTGGACAGAGCTCTACACCTCTCGGGCAGATCACGCTACCTATGCAATTTGGTACCCTAGACCACTTCTGCACCGACTACGTTAACTTCGTGGTTGCCGACTTCGAAGGCACCTATCATGCTATACTTGGCCGACCAGCGCTCACCAAGTTCATGGCCATACCTCACTACAGGTATTTGGTGCTCAAGATGCCTACTGAGAAGGGGGTTCTAGCTCTTAGGGGCAACGTATACGCAGCTTACACCTGCAAAGATGACAGCTTCAAAATAGCAGAGGCTCACGACCTCTCTATTCGCATGGTCGAGGCCACACTCGACACTAAGTAGACCCCAGCCGACCACCTGGAGATCCCAGAGCTCCAGGCCCCATGCAAGAACATCAAGTCCAAAGATCACAAAGAGATCCAGCTAGTCAATGGTGATCCCAGCAAAATAGCCCTTACCAGGGCCAACCTAGATCCTAAATAGGAAGACGTGCTCGTCAGGTTCTTGAGGAGCAACGTGAGTATGTTCGCATGGAAACCCGCTGACATGTCCGATGTACCTCGGAACTTTATCGAGCACTCCTTAAATGTCGATGGCAAATTGTGGTGAACATCTCCTAAACAAAATCCACTCTGGCTCCTGCGGCAACCACACGGCCTCGAGAACGCTAGTCGACAAGGCTTTTCGAGAGGGTTCTATTGGCCATCAGTCATAGCCAATGCAGAGAAGCTAGTCTGCCATTGTGAAGGTTGTCAGTTTTTCGCTAAGAGAATCCACATACCAGTACATGAGATTTAGACTATACCAGCCTCTTGGTCCTTCACATGCTGGGGGCTAGACATGATTGGGCCTTTCAAACCGACACCTAGAAAATTTACATGTGTCTTTGTGCTGATCGGCAAATTCTCCAAGTGGATAGAGTACATGCCCCTGGTCAAGGGATCTTCAGAAAAGGCTATCGCATTCCCTGACCAGGTCATCCACTGCTTCAGCATACCCAACAACACCATCACTGATATGGGTACTCAGTTCACCGGGAACACTTTTTGGGACTTCTATGATGAAAGGAGCATAGTAGTAAAATACGTCTCTGTGGCACACCCTAGAGCTAATGGACAGGTCGAGCGGGCGAATGGTACGATCCTAGATGCACTTGAGAAGAGGACGTACAGAGAGAATGACAAAACTCCTGGAAGATGGCTCAAAGAGTTACCAGCCGTGGTCTAGGGTCTCAGAACCTAGCCAGTCGCAATACCGGCGTATCACCATACTTTATGGTTTATGGCGCTGAGGCAGTGCTCCTAGTAGATATAGCCTTCAGATTAGCACGGGTAGAGAACTTCGATGAAGACAAGGCCAATGAAGTACAAGAGCTAGAAGTGAATAGTGTAGAAGAGAAGCGGCTTGATTCTTGCGTACGTACAGCCAAATACCTTGTTGTTTTGCGTAGGTACTACAACAAGAACATCAAGGAGTGGTTCTTCGTGGTCGGGGACCTAGTCCTAAAGTGGAAGATGAATCAGGCTGGTGTCCACAAACTCGCAACCCCATGGGAAGGACCCTTCATGATCAAGGAGGTTACACGCCCTACATCTTATAGGTTAGGTCACCTAGGCGGCACAGACGTACCCAATTCCTGGCACATCGACAAGCTTAGGCGTTTCTATGCTTAGCTACCAAGATATGTACCCCTCTTGTACTATTGATTTATTTCAATAAAGCTATTATGATTTCTCCGACCACTCTAATGTGTCATTTTGAAGTCTATTGTTATTCTAACTCTACCAGTTAAAACTGACCACCATTCTTTCTTGGGTTTTCGGAGCAGGCCCTGTCTCTGGTTCCTCCCAATGCATGCATGGGATCTGCTCTCTACGCTATGGGTGATCGGCAGGTCCTCTCTGGTTTGACTTGTGCATTTCTATGTGTGCACAAGCTACGCACCTCACACTCCGACCGCAAGACAAATCAGGGCCATACAAACCTTTCAGGATGATGTGTCGACTGAACTGGTACAACTAAATAGAATGCCAACACGTTCTAACTTAGTTACATCAGCATGATATCCAAGCTTAAACATGTTTTCTACAAAACAAACAAGCTCATGTTGATATACAGTTATGTTATTACAAGCTTGCCTGAAAAGGTCCAAGTTTACAATAACATAACTACATCTTCTTCTATAGCTATAGCCTACACTAATGGCTGGTCGGGGCACACAGCACCTGCTGCTCACTGGGTCTGACATCATGCTCGGGTCGCAGGGACTCTGGCATTGATCGAGCTGAAGAAGATGGCCCCACCGACGCTTGGCTGGTCAAGACCATAGGCTTCATTAGTTGGCTTAAAAATAAAGGTGCTCCCAGCTGACTTGTTGACGGCGTTCCTTATATGGGTGGTGTCACACCTCCACATAGGTTAATGTCGCCAATTATTTTCACCGACAAGTCCAGCTAGGTCATCCATAGCTCCTCGACCTTGTCTAGATCTACCTCCTCTGGGTATCCAGCCTCCAGGCGCTTGAGATCAATCAGGGGGTAGTGAGCATGTACCATGCTCAGCACATGTGCGCCTGCGTACTCTCCTGCCTCCTTCATGAACTCCTAGAACCATCCCCATGCCTTTTGGCATCTCTCGATCAATCCTAGCTGCGGCGTCGTTGGCACATCTTCTACTAGCGCCGAATCGATGAGGTTAAGGACTGGCAGAATGCCCTTTGCAACCTCCTGGGACTGGCTTTTCCAGGTGTCGCGGTCCTTGGTGATCTCTTGGCATTGCGCCTTCCAGCCATCATAGTCTGTCATCATGGCCTCCAGATGCTTCTTTGCATTGATTTTTATGACTGCAAACCGCACATGTTATTAAAATGATAGACCACTACAAACTATGGTAGGCGACAAAAATGAGCAAAGGCGGTTGGACAACTTACCTTTCAGCTCCTCTATCATCTTGGTCATATGGTCTCGGAGATGCGACTGGTCTTGCGCCAGTTTTCTATTGTCCTCTTTCAGGCGATCACACTCCACGACCGCACGACTGTTCTCCTCTCGGAGACAGATCACTTCAGCTTCTAAGCCTACACTACAGCTGTTACTACCAACAATGCAACATCACTTATCAGTAGTCGGTATGATAAAATGGCTATTTACTTGTCCTTTGCTGCTCTTTATTTCTGAGCTGGATGACCAAGTTCTGGTTTTGGGACTCTTGCATCGTCTTTTCATGGTTGGTGGCTTCAAGTCGCTAGCACAAGCGTTCCACCTCTACTGTCAACTCCTTGTTGCTTGCAGCGATCCCTTCGATCTGGTCAAAGCATTTCTTATGGTACCTTGCGGTCTTCATTAAGTCCTATGTGCAGATAGCTAAGTAAGACAACTATGACTAAACACCGAGACCAGGGGGTGAAGTAAAGCTTACCTACACCTCCATCACAAGCTGTTTCGCCGCCCATTCAACTTTCTTGGTTTCTTCGACCTCTGAGATTTCCTCATGGACAACCCATTGGTCGTTCTGCCAACACGACACATACACATTTTGTTGCTTGTCTTGCGGATGGCCCAGGACCTCCTCCACCTCGTCCTCTTCGGGCTCTTCTTCGGGTCCTGGTGCTAGCCCAGCGTCGGTAGCATCTGTAATGACCACAGCCTTCCCATGAGTTGCGGCATCGGTAAATGTGGGTTGTGCTCTCATCTCCAGCCGCTGCTCCTCGATCTACTCCATCACCATCGACGCTGAGGTGTTGCCCTCAGCAGGTTTAGCACTCAAAGCACTCCTATCTGGCTTGGCTGGTCCCTCGACCACCTGCTCAGGGACTGTTGTCTGATTGCTCACTTGTTGAGGCCCCGACAGATCTTCTACTATGGCTTCCTTGGTGGCCGGCTGCTGGGTAGTCTGCTTTAAACTTATTGGCAGAGCCACAATACTTCTAGCTGGCTAGTCCAGACTTTCTGTGGATGCTGAACTAGTACATCCGAGATAAGTTCAGAAGGTAATCATATTTAGTGCAAATTGCTAATTTACATCAAGGTTACAAATACTTACATGTTGGAAGCACAGAATGATGTGGAGAAGGCATGTCTCTTCGGCCGTACTTGCTCCACATGCTGTGCGGGTGACTCCTGGTCCCCCTCTACATCCAGCACTATCACTGGGCCTTGGTGCTCGACTCCTCCACCGCTTGCCCTTCGCGCTATAGTGGTCAGTGGCGTGCTCGGTTGAGTTGTCGCTCCCATTGCCGGTCGCGTTCCTTGCTCATATACTCCTGAGGTTGAGCCGGCTGCATCCTTCACCGCCGTCGGTGATGTGGGTCCCACAGGTGCAGAGGACCCACCTTGCTTCATCGACTCCAGTTGCTTCCTCCTTTTTTGAGGGACAAGCTGAAAGGCGTCTCCATCTTCTCCCTCCTCTACGCCATCGTCTGGCTAGGCAAAAATTGCCTGCCGATGCTTGCTGGCCGGGATCTCCTCTGGGTCCCCCTTGGGCTCATTGATATTTAGCGCCCCCCGGTGAGCAGGGTGGTTACTGATCTCTTCTTTGACTATTTGGGGGCAGCCGGCCGCTTACCAGCAGCTTTGGCCGCTGCCCCCTCTCTAGCTCCGAGCACCGCCCAGTCAATGTGCTCGTCCTCAATCTTGACACTGGTCTGGGTGGTGGGATCAGCTCCTTGTGGCCACTCTACTCCAGGGGGTGGCGACACAAACACTATCACTCTATCCCGACCATTAACCTGGGTAACAAAAGGGAGTGAACACAATAAGTTTCCACTTATCCTACAATAATATAAGACTACGAGTACAAGGCAAGACGAGTTACCTTTGGGGGAGGTCGGGCAAGCTTGAAAGCATGCTCGATGTTGCTCAATCTAGCATAATTTGGATCGGCTAAGTTAAATAGTTCACCAATTCTGGCTTTGACTTCAATTTTGTCAAACGCCTCCTGCCTCGTCCTCGTTGGGTCCATGCTCCCTTGATACTCAGAGCTACGATGTACCCTCCTCTAGTAGGGCTGGATCCATCGGCTGATGAAGTTCCCGACCATGCTCGGACCATCCAGTTTTTTCCACGGGATCATTCCAAATAATTATAGAATCTATTCTAGGTGTTCGGGCTTCTCCGACTAGCTTGTCTTCTTCTCTGGAATGTAGCCCACGTCGCACAGCGTGATCATGTTCGGCTCTTTGTGGATGTAGAACCATTTCTTGTACCAGTCGTCGAGCAACGTGTTCCATGGGTAGTGCAGGTACTGGGCTTTCATGCCGTCATGGAGGTTGAGGTACACACCCCCGGCTATCTTCGAACCACCACTTCCTTTCTTCCATAGACAGAAAAGATAGCAGAAAAATCGAAATGGGGCTAGAAGCCGCCATATGCTTTGTAGAGATGTATAAAAGTGGCGACAAGGAGGATCGAGTTGGGATGTAGATTGCAAATCCCAATCTCATAGTAAAGGCAGAGCCCCTGAAGAAACAGATGTACCGGAACCCCAAATCCCCGTTTAAAGAAATCCTCGAACACCATGATCTCACCTGGTTGTGGATCGGGGTACTCCTCGCCCTCCGGCGCACACCATCCTATGAGCTCCTTGTTGTGGAGTACCCCCATGGCGACGAGGTCTTCAATGGTCTGCTCGTTGCTTTTTGATTTCCACCACTCCTTTGCCACGACCCCTGCTTTCTTCTATGCATCACTTTTCGCCATGACTCTGGCCTTGCTGGTGAATGGGGAAATGGCAGCGGATTGATTGGTGGTGACTTCAGATGTATTTGGGTTGGCGAGAGGAAGAAGAAAGTTGCGATTGCGAATGGCAATGGGGTTCAGTAAATAGTAACTAACCTATCATATACCGTATTTAACCTAAGAGTTATGTCGTTTCATCTGCCTGAAATTCTTGGGAGACGTGCACACATGCCGTAGATGGTTGTTTTCACAGCCTTGAGATCTACGCCAATATATGCGCCTCTTCGTTGCTAGTGTGGGAGGGCCCACGCTAACGCACCTACTGATAGGTGCCACGCAACTATTTGCTTGACAAGACAAAAAGGCAGTATGACGTGCTATACCCATCTATTTTTTTGACCAGACATGTCAGACTGGACTTGTCAGAGCAAATACATAAGCAAATATGAAAAATAATAGTAAAAGTGGCATAATAGTACAAGTGGCAAAATGTTTTTTGCCACACTTTTTGTGCTTGGGGATTGTCCCGACCACCCTCGTGCTCGGGGACTGTCTAGACCACCCTCGTGCTCGGGGACTATCCAAACCACCATCGTGCTTGGGGACTGTCCAGACCACCATCGTGCTCGGGGACTATCCCGACCACCATTGAGCTCGGGGACTAAAGTGACTACGGTTATTCTCAGGGATTCGTCGTTTTTCCCATGCTGCGCTTGGGGACTACACCAACCACTCTTCGACCATTGCTCGGAGACTGCTCTCCTTGGCTACATGTGATTTGTACTCATATACAGTTGAGAGGCATTTATTTTTTCTCAATTAGACCTTGCTACAAGGGTAATCCTCGCCTTCTAGCAAGCTCAGGGACTACATCGTACAATGCACCGGCCGATGCATCTTGTATCGCCTGTACGACAATTGGATTCTCAACTTAACTAGGAATTCTTTTTAGACCCTGGCACCACGTGCCTATGTCACCTACTACCAGGCTCGAGGACTAAGTGGGCACACTTCACCTTGCTGTGAATGTGTTTATTTTATCGACCTCTACACTCTGACTATTGGCCATAACTACTACTGTACAAGGGTCACTTACATTTCTTTTCAGAAATACAAGTGGGCACACTTGATCAGGAAAGAAATCTTTTTCTTTTTTCTTTAGAGCACCATGCATTCTTTGGACAACCGGAATCTTCAGCTATAATCATGGTCTACTGCTCTCTGTGCTAACCAGAATACTGGCACATTTGCTTGGTCGATGTTTCAACCAGTTGGAGATGACATGAAGATAGACTGCATTAGCCGAAGAAGATCAAACAGTGTGTCACAACATAATACATGGTGCTTGGGGACTAGCTGTGGGGGTATTAACCTCTATACCCTTACGGCTAGGCTTGGGCCGGCCCAGACTAGGGGGTCTGGTCCACTAGAAGACAACGTGTGGCCCGGCCGATCTGCTCAGAGTCCCACGCAAGGAATCAAGATAGACTTGGAGATCAAGCAAGATCCTGGTTGGTTAGAATAGTAATCCATATCTAGCCACCTATGGCAATTGTAACCGGTTAGGATTAGTTTCTAGATCTGTAACCCTACCCCCAGACTATATAAGGCGGGCAGGGGACCCCTCTCAAAAACATCTCTCATTGACATACAGCAATATAATCAGACGCAGGATGTAGGTATTATGCCTTCACGGCGGCCGAACCTGGATAAAAACCTCATGTCGTTCTTGCATCACCATCTTGTTTGTAGCTTGCGCATCTGTCTGCCGATAATCTACTACCATGGGCATACCCCTAGGTAGACTACCGACCATATTTTGTTGACAGTATGTATGCCACCGAGTATGTCGCTAGAATTTTAAAATTTTCCTAAGATTCGTGAGGACGTACAGAATGTGCATGCATCATGTTCACTCATGCATTTACATTTTTGCATCCCTCCCTTACTTATAATTGCTTACCCCATTCATCAAATTTCTTCTCACGTATGTTATCCTCTCACAAGAGTTGCACACTTTGCTATAGATGGCAGCATCAAGAGCCCTGCCTTGCAGTGACACGTTCCTAGCTGTGTTTGGCACTCCTACCTAGATGTGGAGGGTGCTAAATTCAATTGGGTACATTGAGCCACCCCGCTACTTCTGGAGGGAAGTGGCAGCTGAGGGGCAGCCGTGGTATGATGTACGGGTGACCATTCTGGCCCACGTAGACAATCCACAGTGTAGGGTTGTAGTATTGAGTTAGATGGGTAGTCTCCTTGGGAAGGTGCCCAAGTGGTAGCTTTGGAGGCACTGAGTGAGATATGTCAGGAGTTTGTTGATGAGCTTGTCAACGGTCTAGCCAGAACCTTTCCCCGGGTGGATCCATCGGTGACCACTAAGATGCAGCTAGGCGGCAATGCACTGGTAAGAAACCATGATGAGTGAGCAGAGAGCTCTAGTGCTGCTATGAGCGCTTTGTTCGTTGTCCTAAAGATGTTCTACTCCCACCAAGATAGCTACGTCAGCTGCATGCTAGAGCTCAAGCGAGCATAGGCCGCACAACACCAGCTGTGAGGGCATGTGCATAGGCATTGAAGGGCAGCTAAAGAGGCTCAGTGGGAAACCAATAATGCTATTATAGCTTTAGAAGCTCACCAAGTTTAGTTCATGAATGTTGTCGTAGAAAGAGATGTAGCTAGGGCTGAGTTATAGGACTTCCGTGCTAATAGGGACAAGGTCATTCACCTTGCTGACACTAGGGAGGCAGCTAGAATCCGGACTTTATTTTAGGCTGCTAGGTAGGAAACAGAGTTTGATCATAGAGAGCAGGAACTCATACGCTAGATTGAGGAGCTATAGCTGGATGTTCATTATCTCAACAATATGGTGAACCCAATTCTTCCTCCAGCTCTAGCGGTGGAAGAAGATCCCAATGTGTTGATTGCTGAGGACGATGGTATGGAGGTGGACGCTGAGGACGAGCCTGAAGATGAGGAGATCGAGCCTTTTGAGGTTGACCAGGGTGATGGCGTGTCTAACATCGACAGTGACCACCCTGAGGAGTAGCTTAGCTTTAGTATCTAACTAGATGAGTTAGCTCTCTCTCTTCGATCATTTATGTAATGAACTCATAATTTAGTTAAATATCATGGTGTACCCTTTGATGTACTCTTTAAACCTTGCATGTAATCCATGTTGTGGTTGCACTTTTGTTGAATGCCCATTGTGTTGGCAACCAATTTGGCATATACGAAATGCATTACGAATGGTGTTAAGTAATATAATTGGTGATGAATGGTTGTGGAAATGAATTATTGTGCCTCTGTTTTATTGTATAAATTTATATTCTCTCCAGTAAATTTAGTTTGGCATAATTATATAATTCCTCTACAATTCTTCTGGCATCATCAATAATTACTTGTGGTTGCAAATCTGCAGATGACGCACACTCGTAGGGGAGCTGGTGGAGATGATGTGGGTGGTAGTGGTGCCCATGGCAATGGCAATGAGGATGTCCCACCACCACCACATCCTACGCTAGCAGAGATGATGGCCCAACTCATGGAGACCCAACGTTCCATGGGAGAAGTGTTGCGCAGTCTCACGTAGAATGCTGGCCATGGACAAGGAAGGGACCAACACCAAGGATCTAAACCTAACTAGTTCAGCACTTTTAAGGACTTTTTTGACACCAAGCCTCCTATTTTTAAGGAAGCAGAGGAGCCATTGCAGGCAGATGAATGGCTGAATACAATTAAGCAGAAGTTCTATCTCTTAAGGCTCACCGAGCACCTAAAGATAGAATACACGTCGCACCAGTTGTAGGGGCCTGTAAGTATTTGGTGGAGTCATCATCGATCCACTTTGCCTGAGGATGCTCAAATTACCTAGAACCAGATTAAGGCTGCATTTAGTTGACATTATATTCCCCTAGGTCTTATGAGCATGAAACATATAGAATTCATGAGGCTGACGCATGGTACCAAGAGTCTAACTAAGTATCTACGTGCCTATAACAATTTGTCAAGGTATGCCATAGAGTTTGTGGATACCGATGCAAAGAAGATTGCTAGTTTCAAGAGGGGGCTTAGTACAAAGCTGATGAAGACACTAGCTAATAGCAAATGTGCCACCTTCAATGAGTTTGTTAGTGATGCTCTAATTCAAGAGAACCAGAACAACATCTATTCAGCATCTAAGAGTTGTAAGAGAGCTTATGAAGCCGGTGCATCTCAATCAAAAGCTCCTATTGCTGTGAGACCTTAGTTTTGCCCACCTGCTCCAAAGTATAGACCACCTTAGAAGAAGGTGCAGACAGTCAGACCCAGAAAGTGTATCGCAAGGCCTTTTCTATTGCCCTACCAAAGGGTAGCACAGGACAAGGAAGCTCTAATGTTCCACCTAGCAGTATGCCATGCTGGAACTGCAACAAGACTGGCCATTGGTCAAGGAATTGCCCCTATCCTAAGAAGAAGAACCAAAAGCAGGGTAATCCAAATGCACATTAGGGACACGTGTACTATACCACCCTAGAATTCATCCCTTTGGGGTAAGTTGTTACTATGGGTACGTTTCTTGTGAACCAACACCCCGCAGTTGTTTTATTTGATTCTAGAGCTTCACATTCATTTATGAGTCAAATATTTGCATCCAAGCATGATCAAAGGGTAGTTACTGTAGATAAAGTGATTATTGCATAAGTGCAGCCAAAAATAATATCTCTGCCAATCAGATAGTCAGAGATGTGCGCATCTCAATAAGCAACCAAGAGTATACCTCAGAACTTGTAGTATTGCCAGGGTTGGGAATAGATGTAATCTTGGGTATGAAATGGATGAGTAGCCATGGAGTTCTCATTAACACTTTGACTA
Organism: Miscanthus floridulus; assembly: GCF_019320115.1. NCBI lineage: Eukaryota > Viridiplantae > Streptophyta > Magnoliopsida > Poales > Poaceae > Miscanthus > Miscanthus floridulus. The sequence continues at coordinate 53,867,680 of NC_089585.1, forward strand.
GAACCATCATGTTGAGAGAACCCAATAGTAACGATGCTTTCTTAGTGCCACTTCCTAGAAATCTTGATCTCCAAAACTTCACCGATGCTATTCAGACCACAACCCTCTTTGATATTCTAGTGGTATGTGAATTTTTGGATGTGTTTCTAGATGAATTGCATGGGTTGCCACCCAATAGGGATGTAGAGTTTAAGATTGAGTTATTGTCGAGTACAACACCCATCTCTTAGAGGCCGTATAGAATGCCACCAAATGAGCTAGCTGAGCTTAAGGTTCAATTGCAAGGGCTTTTACAGAAAGGTCTCATTCGACCTACCTCATCTCCGTGGGGTTGTCCCACCTTATTTGTGAAGAAGAAAGACAAATCCTTGCGGATGTGTGTGGACTACCGACCACTTAATACCGTAACGGTCAAGAACAAGTATCCCTTGCCTTGAATTGATATCTTGTTCGATCAATTGTCAAGGGCTAAGGTGTTCTCCAAGATCGATTTGAGATCTGGCTACCATCAGATTAAAATCAGACTAGAAGACATACCTAAAACTTTTTTTCCACTAGGTATGGCCTATATGAGTATTTGGTCATGCCCTTTAGGCTAACATGCATACTTTATGTATCTGGTGAATTCAGTGTTCATGCCCGAGCTGGATAAGGTTGTTGTTGTGTTCATTGATGACATTCTGATCAATTCAAAAAATGAGGAGGATCACATAGAACACCTGAGAATTGTACTAACCATACTAAGAGAACATCAGTTGTATGCTAAGTTTAGCAAGTGTGAGTTTTGGCTTCGAAAGGTACCTTTTCTAGGACCCTTGCTGTCAGAAAATGGGATTTCCATAGACCCCTCTAAGGTACAAGAAGTCATGGATTGGAAGGCCATGACTTCAGTTCATGAAGTTTGGAGTTTTCTTGGTTTAGCAGGTTACTACTGTTGGTTCATTCTGGACTTCTCCAAAATTGCCAAGCCAATGACAAGATTGCTTTAGAAAAGATGAGAAGTTTGTATGGACTCCGGAGTGTGAAGATGCTTTTCACACTTTATGGACTTTGTTGTCTTCAGCTCCTATTTTGTCACAACCTGATATTGATAAACCTTTTGATGTGTTTTATGATGCATCAGGTATCGGTTTGGGATGTGTTCTAATGCAGGAAGGCCAAGTCATTACCTATGCCTCATGTTAGTTGAAGAAGCATGAAGTCAATTACCCAAATCATGAGTTGGAATTAGCAGTGGTTGTCCATGCATTGAAGATTTGGAGACACTATTTGCTTGGCAATGTGTGTCATATCTATACAGATCATAAGAGTCTTAAGTATATCTTCACTAAACCCAAACTGAATATGAGATAGAGAAGATGGCTAGAACTGATCAAAGATTATAATTTAGAAGTACATTATCATCTTGGCAAAGTGAATGTTGTTGTAGATGCTTTGAGCAGAAAGTCTCATTGCAATTCCCTATTAGAAGATGGCTTCCATTTGTCACATCGTGATGTGCTGCATAATATTATGATCAGTTGTTCTCTCAAGAGCAAGATCATCGAGCTACAGAAGACTGATCCAGGTGTGTTCCACATCAAAAGAAAGATGAAAGAGCAAGATACTAAGCATTTTAGGATAGATGAGAACGGTATTCTATGGTTTAAAGATAGACTAGTAGTGCCAAAGGATAAGGAACTTAGAAACTAGATCTTAGGAGAGGCTCACTCTTCTAAACTATCCATTCATCTAGGTAGTAGCAAAATGTATCAAGACTTGAAGAACCATTTGTAGTGGACCAAAATGAAGGAGATTGTAGCTTATGTTGCTAAATATGATAATTTTTGCCAAGTTAAGGCTGTTCATTTGAATCCTGCTGGACTACTTCAACCACTATCCATTCTAGGTTGGAAGTGGGAAGAAGTTAGCATGGATTTTATTGTTGGACTTCCACCTACTCATAGGAATTATGATTCTATATGGGTGATTGTGGATCACCAAACAAAGTCTACGCATTTCATTCCAGTCAGAACCAACTACCGACTACATGAGTATGTTGAGTTGTATATATCCCACATAGTATGTCTACATGACGTGCTAAGAACCATTGTGTCTGATAGAGGGCCTCAGTTCACTGCTTGTTTTTGGGAACATTTGCACAAGATGTTAGGCACCAACTTAGTTAGAAGTTCTACCTATCACCCTCAGATCTTCGAGCAAACTAAACGTGTAAATTAAATATTGGAAGACATGTTGAGAGCTTGTGTCATCTCTTCAAAAGGTTCATGGGAAAAATGGTTACCTTTAGCTAAGTTTTTCTACAACAATAGTTATCAAGAGAGTATTAAGATGGCTCCTTTTGAAGCTTTGTATGGCCGTAAATGTAGAACTCCTATGAACTGGGTTGAACCCAGAGAAAGGAGATACTATGGTATTGATTTTGTCAAAGAGGCTGAAGAGCAGGTGCATATAATTCACAACATATAGAAGCCACTCAATCAAGGCAAAAGAGTTATGCAGACAAGAGAAGAAGACCCATTGAGTTTGAAGTAAGTAATTATGTATACCTAAAAGTGTCGCCAATGAAAAGGGTACAACGGTTTGGGGTAAAAAGAAAGCTTGCACCCAGATATGTAGGTCCATATCCAATCATTGAGAAAAGTGGAAGAGTAGCCTACAAGATCCAATTACCTCTAGAAATGAGGGTTGTCTTCAACGTTTTTCATGTATCCCAATTAAAGAAATGTTTAGGTGTTCTAGAAGAAAGAGTGGAGGTCAGAGATATCAAGTTAAAATTGAATCTAGCCTGTGAAGAGAAGTCGGTGCAAATTATAGATAGCAAGGAGAGAGTAACTTGAAACTGTGTGATCAAGTTTCACAAAGTGATGTGGAATAATCATAGTGAGAAAGATGTTGCATGGGAAAGGGAAGATTATTTACATGAGGTTTGTCCCTCCTTTTATGAAAAATTGTAGGTCTTTTGAATCTCGGGGTGAGATTTCTATAAGGGGGAGGGGCTATAACACCATAGGTGTTAGGCTTCCACTTTTGCACTTGCATTGCATGAGCCTAAGCACCATTCATTCATATATGAGCATAAGCATATGAAGCTCATCTCAATCACCTTACTTTTGTACATGTGATGATAGCTATATGCATGTATATGCTTGCCATTTGTGTGACCAATGTATGAAATGCTTGTGGGACCTTAGGGGTACCTTAAACATGTTTATAATGTCACATGGAATAACTTTGGTATTCATGACTTGGACCAATTTGGCATCTAAGTCATGGTTATAGTGGAAGTTACCATTTTCAAGTTGTATATTTGACCTAAGTTGAACTATAGCATAGAATGTTTGCATGGCAGTGCACCCTTAAGCAAAGTTGTAGTACTTGACTAGAGTAACAACTTTTATTTTTGGGTCAGGAGCTAATTCAGTGCCTAACATGGTCAAATAGGGCTCACAAGAATCAACAAAATACTATTTTCAAACATAGAAATTTCTCTAAGTCATAAACCGATTTTCAGTTTCAAGTGACATAATTTGAAGCTTTGCAATTTGAAAACCATGACGAATTAGATGTTACTCCCTAAAGCAAAGTTGGAGTTTACATGTAGCCCTACAACTTTTAGTAATGGATTTTTTGCTTACTCACCATGGATAAGGAGATAGAGGTGGAAGAAATCACGCGGTCAGTCACTGATCGTGGGTCTAAACTGGCGAACGCTGAGCTGTCAGTGGCCGACCAGCCACAGGCCACACGCGTAGCGTGGCGGCCATACACCGGCGTTGGCCTGGCCGATCGGGCAGTAATGTAGTTAAGGGTGAGGCGACATCGCTGCTCCATTCAGTTCCCACTCTCTCGCCCTCGCTCGCTGCCACTGTAGCACCATTGTCCAATTGCTCATGCCAATAGTTTTGCCTTGCTCAGCTCTACCACATCGAACCTCCATTGTAACCGTTTGAGCCTAGGTGAGGGCATATTCCAAGTCGTTGTGCCCGCCATGGCCGCAGTGCGCCGCCGAGCGAGCTCACCATGGCTAGCCATGATACGTGCACCTTCGCTCCTTCTCTATGTCATCTGGTCTTCATCGTAGGTCCTAGGATCTAAATCCACCGTCCCTTTTAGACGCTACTGCCTATTTGCATAGGAATGCATCGCCGCTCCCACCGTGGCCACCATGGCTGTCGTGGCACTCAAGCTCACCATTGCCGAGCTACCCATCGCTTCCATCCTCTGTCATGTGCCTTAGGTTGAGTAATAATAGACCTAGCAGGTGGTAGATAGAGACCCACCTCTCACTTCCATCTAGCCAGAATGCCGAGAGCACCACCGTGCCCTATGAGCCACCGCAGCGGCATGCACGCGGTTGTAGCTTGCCGTCGCCTCACCAGAACCCTAACCACCCTAGCTAGCTATGTTAGGTTACCATGAATCCGTGATGAGCCTCATCTGAGCAAACCATGACTAGAGAACACCGGTGTACCATCGTGCCACTTCCGCCATCTGCCATTGCCGCCGGCGAGGGTGCTCTAGTGCACCGCCGGTCCAACGAGGGGGTACCACTAGGTGCTAGGGAGTGCGGGGAGTGCACCCATGATGATGCTACCGTCGGAGACCTCACTGTCGGTGAGTTATCCCTGGTCAAATGTCGTCCTCTATTCTGGTTCGCTGATGGGTGGGTCCCGTTGACCGCAGGCCCCATCTATCAGTCCATGAGTTTGTTTTGATTTTTGTATTTTTTTCATAGATTTGAATACCAACTTCAAAAATTCATATCTAGATCTAGGAGTGTCCAAATTGAGTAAACCAAATTTTGTTGGATTCCTCATGAAGTGTAGTATTTGATAAAAATATAAAATGCACTACTTATAGTATGTTTTGGGAGAATAAAATGGAGCTATATAAATGCTTTTTAAATGTTTTCAATCTTGTAAAATGTATAACTTGAGCTAGGAAAGTGATAAAAATGTGATTCTAATTTTGCTGATCTTGTGTTGACATGATCTAGCTAAGAAATATATTAAAACTATAGTAAGCATGCTTGGAATATGGTCTTCCTATTTAATCTTAAATAATTGCTAGTTTCTAGTGAAAATAAATGAGGTAAAAATACATACCTAAAGATTATGCAAATTTTTACATAGTGTTATGGTACTAGGATGCATGTAAGAAAAATATGAAATCTATTGTTTGGCACTTTTCACTAGGCTAAACTATTTTTACTAAAATGAGCCTATGCAACTTGTCATTTTTGTAGAGGTGGCTATATTTATCCAAATAGCATGAAATTTGTACAGTAGACTTCTAGGGCATAAGTAGGCTACTATAATGTTATTAGAATTTATGGTGCATCTTTGATATATTTTTCTTATTTCACTTTAGTATCCAAATAAATTAATAAATGCATTTAAATAAGTTACTTGGGCTTGACCATCATGTTTTGTAGAGAATATATGATGCCTATGAACTGTTGGTACCATTGGTTGTGTCCAAATTTGATTGCTTGAATGCAGTGAAATATTAATTGCTTTATAATTCAATTTTAGTGACTGTTTGGACAATTTCGGTTGTGAAGTAAATTGCATGAGTAAAACGATGTTTGCTGTGAATATTGTCAATAACAAAGTTGTAGCTAACTTACTTATCTTGCTCATGTCAAATTTTCATGGAAATAGGCTAAATGGTTTGAGAGTTATGGCTATTAGAAGTTGGTCTCCAGAAATGCTTATTCTCTAGAAATTTCTGGACAGACCTAGGAAGTTTACCTATTTTGACTAGGATAATGATTCAATCACCTTTTGGTGATTAAATGAAAGTTGTAGAAAGTTTTATAAGATTTCCAGGAAGTCCAAGATCATAGTATTTGGTTGAGTAGAACTATGGATATAACCAAATTAATTAGCTGCTGTTTATGGCAATAAATGACTAAGTCAATTATAGTTGTTTGCCTTATGTGATGCTTGTGTAGATGCTTAGGCTAATTGAGATTAGTTGTTACCTACATGTTCTAGGCCTCTTACTTTTGATGAGGAACTTTACCTTAGGTTGCTAGAACTTGGTGAGTGTATGTTTCTTGTATTATAGGAGAGATATGCACCTACTCAGTAAAAATCAACTAGCAGAAAGTTGTACATCTACTTGGTCAACAAGTGTTAAACTTATCATACACCTTGCGGATAACCATGCTCATGCATACACAATTTATCATATCATCTCATCTCTTATGCATTCATGGTACTCATTTGTGCATATGCATGCAATAGGTTCCCCGGAAGGAGTGACACTTCTCAAGTTCGAACCCGAGCATTAGGAGGAGCAGCAAGCAGCCTAGGAGCAGGAAGTTCAAGTGGAAGGAGGAGTTAATGTAGAAGATCTCCCTGAGTGTCCTAACCACCAACCTTCCTCATTCTTGAAAGGTAATCCCTAGAGCATTATAAGCCTCCTATGATTTTACAAATGTCACTTGCAACCTTTATGTTTGATGCATTAGGTTATAAGAGTTTATTGGAACCACTTGTTGCATATATTATCCTTGTCTAGATAAATATATCTTGAACCCTTGGTGGGTCTAGGATAGAATATATGCTTAGCCTTGCTTAGTCTGGTAGAAGTCAGGTGATTTCCTATCACCTGAAACATATAGGTAGATAACTGATCACGGTTGGCGATAATTGCTATTGTGAAAATAACCATGTGTTGATGGATAATAAGGAGACTGGGTGGGATTGTGATAGTGAAGCACAAGGCATGGAGGTCTTGGTGCCTATTTATCCCTATCTATGTTGGTTAGGACCGATTCACTGTACATCCTCATGTCATGATGAACACATGCCTAGCGCTTAGTTGGTCGGATAAGTCGTTCCAACCACGAAGACGAGTAGCTTAATTCAAGCTGGGCCCTGATAAGTGAAAGTGCGCACACTGGAGGTAGTAAGGATGTGCAGAGAGCCAATGGCATAAGTCCAAGGGTGGGTTCGAGTCCCGATCTTCCTGGTAGATTGGTTGAATCTCTAAGGGTGCAGTGCTGATTGGACCCACGAAGTTGGTTCCTGAGTTGTACCAAAGGTGACCCGATATGACCCTGATGGGGGAAGTATGGGTTTGTATAGGAATAATTCCCCAGCTGGGTAGGAATTGATTCAAATCGCCATCTCTCCTAGATAGTGAGAACTTGACTAAACAGCGGCAATGTAGAGTAACTTAATGGAAACCTTATGGTTATGTTGATGCTCAAATTATTCTTATACTGGATATGGTTACTAATGCTTGTTAGTTTAATCAAGTGATTCCTCTAGTACAAGTGCTAATCTAGAGATGCTTAATTGAATAGGTATTCAAATTAATGCTAGAAGTACTAAATCTCCAAGTTAAGTTACTTAAGCTTTTATGCAAAATGTCTAGCTAACTCCACCGATAAAGCCTTGCATACTCCTTAGTGTCATATTATTTCTAGTTTATGACGGGTAAGTCTAGCTGAGGACATTCTCGTACTCAGGGCTTATTCCCTCTTGTTGCAGATAACATGATGTATCGTGGGTATTGTAAGAAATGCCTTCATCCTGCCATGGATGAGGACTAAACCGTGGGGCATGATACTCCTGAGTTATCCCCTCTATCGTGCTTTTGCTGGATTGACCGTAGCACTGGCTTGTATTTGAACTAAGTGTGATGTTGATGTTAAACTACTTTCCTTCCACTATTTAAACTTGGTTTGTAATAACTATGCGAACTCCAATGTATGTGAGAAAATTGTGAATTATTTGTTAACTGTGATGTAACATGTGATTGGTTATGTTGAATCATGTACAATCTTGGTTTGTATGTTGGTTTGTTTGAGATCCCTCATGATTTCACCGGACTACTGGGTTTATATGGGCTCAAGTATGACGGTTTGATCGCTTCAGCGATTGCTATTGTACTTATGCTCTTATAAATTGGACGGTTCTATTACAATAACAGTCCATCCCAATGAGGGACCAAAGTCTCCAAGCACAACTCATGTGTAATGGGATTACGAACAAAAGTAATTTCATTAATAATTGGGAACAACCTGATTATAATATATGGTGGCAAAAACAGCTGCCCTAATACCGCCTATACGGTAGCAACAACCCCATAGACCTGCCTGACCTCCTAACTAAACCATGGTTGGGGCCACGTAGTTCGTTGATAATGGTTGGGAGTGGCTCCGTAGCCACAGCGACGACAAGGGGCAAAGCGGAAGGGTGCAGCCTTAGCCCACCCCATTCTCTCCCTCTCTGATCTCTAGCTCTAAGCTAGATGGCTACCTCCCCCATGGCCAGAGTGCTCTTCCTCTGATAAACAGAGGGTAGCCCTGCAACTCACATTGCTGGGATCCTTCCATTCTCCAGAGGAAGATGGTGGGTAGAAGCATGGGGGCATGCAATGTCGAGGGGGCACTAAGGGAGGTACTGCATGTGGAAAGGATAGTTTCCCTCGGTGCTGACCCTTGCCCCCTCCATGCTACACTATCACCTTCTCTTCATTGGAATCCTTCCACTCTCATGGGAGTGATTACCCTACGGAGGAGGGTAGGCTCACTCAGAGGGAGGCATCGCACTTGATCATTGTTAAGGCCATCAGGAGTTGGATTTGAGAGGAAGAAGAGAGGTTGTTGGAGATGGGATAGAGGCACTGTGCCCCTAGGGTATCCCCTTTATAGCCTAGTTGATGTGCTATGAGTGGCTCTAGGCCTTCTGATCAGCCATCGACGACTAAAGGGACCCTAGAGGCTAGCTAGGCGCCCCTTCAATCCCCACAATGTGCCCTCAGGGGTTGCATGATGGCGGTCATGCAGTAATGGCGAAGTTATGGACAACATTAACAATGAGTCAAGTCTCCACTCCACTTTTCACCAAGCCACCGCCCACTCCGCGCACACCTTCTCATGGGACTTGAGGGGATCCGACTTCCCTTGGGCCCACCGATCATTGTCAATGGCCTGGATCTGCATGCACCAAGTGTTGCGGCCTTTCCTCCACCAGATTTGCTCCACATGGCCCCATGTCCCATCTCCTAGACAAAATGGGATGGTGCAGGAGCGCACGCCATAACTCCTCTGGTCGGCCTAGCTTTCTAGGCGCCATCAACCACCTATATGGGACGACAGAGGGAGAGGCACATCTAGAAACTGCCTCGCCCATTGGCATGGAGGCCACATGATGGCCTCAGGGGCTACACCGACTCCCCAGATGGAGAACATGCCCTCCTCGATCGATGGGTACCTAGGCGGCTTGCCCCCAAAACTAACCAACTCCTCAGAGTTGGGTCAAGAGTTGCTGAGTGGTGGGCCCAATGAAAGCCCCATCTGAGCTTGGCATGCTCCCCGTACCCTGACCTATGATTGCAAAGGTTGGCTCGAGAAGATCGGAGCCTACTACCAAAGTCTCCAGAAGGGCGAGGCACACCGGGTGATTAGGTGGCCCTGAACCATAGCCCAGACGCTCTCGATCACCCGACCCACGACAGACCTAGATAAGAAAAGAGGGCGCCCTAGGGCCCAAAGCTAGCAACTCCTAGACAAGTTCACTAGGCCCTCGCTCGTGCCCTAGACTTATGCAACTTAGGTTAGAAAAGGGGTCTACACCATTGCTTGGCCCCGAGAGCCGAGCGCCCCCATCACACTTGGGAGAAGACCCATGAAGGGCATCGCATTCTCCTCAGCGGAAATCATCCCTGCCATGGCTAGCTTGATCACTAGAAGATTGAACTTAGCCCTCTATCACAATCACAAAATTTGGCTAAGAGAGGCCACGAAGGGTTCGGGGGCTCCTGATGAGATGCTAACATAGCGGTATGTTAAGCCTCGAGATCAAGGGTTCCCGACCGAGGGACGCCTAATTGACCCTGCCAGGATCATCCAGGGGCTCAAGGGCTATACCCATCGAGTACTCTTGTGCATACCCTCCAGCAAAGGAATTAGGCTGAGCCCAAGGATGCCCACCGCCTTTGTTCAGGACTCAGGTGCTTGCCTGAGCCTCAAGCTCCCGAACAATGGAAGCCAAAACCCAATCCTTGGCTCTCTAGCGGTCTTCGATGCTAGCCAAGGCCTTGCCTTGAGAGGGGCACCTCAAGCCACCAAGGCTCACGGGGCTTCCCAGCGCCACCCCATAGGTGTGGTTTAGACAACTGCTCCTCCAATAGGGTCACGCATGGGGCATGATGCAAGAAGACAAACTCCTCCGCTAGATTTAGGGGCTTGGGGACTTCTAGGCCCACGCATTAGCCCCTTGAGCTGAACTCCTTTGCCACTAAGAAGCCTCTAGAAGGTGCACCTGGTGGAGGCCGATCCTAGCCAACATAGCATGACACCCAGCATGTTAAAATAGAGCAACCAGATGATGCCTAGAGCTTCTTCGGCTCCATGACATCACCATGGTCCATATGATGCCGCCGCAATACCCTCCTAGACTCTGTTGCATGTAGACCATAGGCTCAACTTCCCCAAACTGCTATATACTTGACCTACCTCAATACATAAGGGGAGGTTAGATCCTAAGAGGGGGAGGACGATTCTAGATAGATCATTTGAGTCCTCACCGTTCAGCTCACTCTCTGCACCGAGAGCAGAGCGACCTAGAGTGGGGCTCTAATAGGTCCTCCACCACACCCATCATCTTCCTCCTCTTCGATGAGGGGGAAGGCTCCACTAGCGGTGAGGCTTTTCCGAGGATTAGCACCGAATGATCCCCTACAAAATCTCTCTCTTTCTCCCTTACACTCTGTTGTAACCCCTAGATTTTGGGTGCTCTTGAGTATAAGGATCATCAGCTGCTGGACATAGGGCTTTGATAGACCGAACTAGGATAAACTATTACGTCCTCTCTATGATTCTTGTGTTCTTGAGTCCACCCGAGCCACCAGAGACACGCACTCTAACACTCGACGAACAACAATGCTTGCCATGGTTTTGACCCCACGACACCTTGTCTAAAGCTTCACACCGAAAATGGGAAGTAAGGAATTATCTATCCATTGATGGCAAGTTCATTCAGACACCTTCTCATAGCATTTCTCTCAGAAGTTCTTCCATTTACCACCACCGTACTCACAACGCTAATTTCTAAGATCTCTTTAGGCCCATCCCATTTTGAAGGAATGTTGAAAGGTACATTACAACAAAATCCCTCTCCATGATGGGTGAAGAATGTCTAACACCTAATAGAATCAATCATCTAAGGAAAATTATAGAAGTGTGTTAGGATGAAATAGAATATACATTCAATTGAGCATAAGAAAAAGATTAATACCTACTATGGTCACAAAAGGGAATTATGTCGGCTGCAAATTTAATGCTTGAGGAGAAAGTGGGGGGCCTTGCATGACTGATCATGAATACACAAGTTATGTTTCTCATATTATTTAGAAATTGGTTCCATAGCTATGTAAAATTTCCAACAAGACCAATGTTGTAAAGATCTCCGACAAAACAAATATTGTAACATCCTCTCCCGGCCCACCATTCATTGTATATTGCAAAGTGATCTCAGTAAATTCAAGCAAGAAGGTGCCCTGTGCTAGCGCACAAACATGGCCTAGTGGGTTTGTTGCATGGCCCATAAAAAGAAACAAAATCTATTTATTTTGCCTCAAACTCATATTCAAATAGACATTTTATGTTGACATCATTGAATCTATAACTCTACATCTATCTATTTAACATCACATTTGAATATAACTATAGCATAATCACATTATCTTCAAATTGTAGTATAATAAAAAATCTCTAACTTAACTGTCAATTTCAAAAAATTAATGTAGTTTCATATCATGAGAACTATATATTATGAAAACATAAACCTATTGCTAACTTAGGATTTAGAATATCAATGGACAATGTAGGTTGGATGACTCAATGAAAGTTGAGGATGTGGTGCGGATGGGGATGGGGACAAGGAATGGTGCATGGTTGACGGGGATGGCTCGGGTGGACGGGGCTGGTAGTGGCGCTTTAGGTCTCCTAATCAGCAGAGATGCAGAAGGTAGCGCGAGGAAAATGAAATGTTGGCGCTAGGGAGACATATTGGATGGCAGGGAACACCAATTTCCACTATATAGGGAAAGAACATCATCACCAGTTCCCATCTTAAACCGATACCGATAGTGATGTGCCTAGATCACGGCCAGGTTAGTTTGAACTGACAATGATGGCCCTATATCACTGCTAGGTTAGCTTGTAGCTAGCAATGATGCACCTGTATCACTGTCGATTTATGTTTTGACTCGGCAGTTATATATGGTCCATAAATGGTCCAAGCCATTATTTGCTTAGTTTGATCATTGCAAGCCCATTCAATTCCAATCTCTTGTCCTTGTCTCCCTTGTCGTAGCTAGCTTTGCCAAAAAGGGAGCTACCCTAGTTGTATAGGTGTTGTCTGCATCTAGGTCCTTGCCCTCACATAGAGTTTGTTAGTTACTAAGGTTGGAGCTCCCTCTCTTTACGTGTGATGACTGTAAGCAACAAACTCTATTAGAGACCAGGGTGAAGAATGAAAGTCCCAAGTATGGCGACATCTTCTACAAGTGTCTGGATCATAGGGTTAGGTCTTGTTGGCCATGTTTTTTATGATTTGTAACCATTTTTTGTAATGATTTTGATTCAAAGTTCTTGATTTGGTGTTTTAATTTCAGTGCAATGGTAGTCGATGCAACAACTAGTATTGGGATGAAGAATACGTTAAGATGCAGAAAAAAGTGGCTGAGGAGGCTGATGATAGTGCACCTAATGAGCATGAAGAGGTGAATTAGAAGAAGCCCATCGATGAACAACTCATGAAGAATTTGTCTCTTTTAGTTGGAACTAGAGGCGAAATCATTATCCTGTTAAAGTGCATCGTAGGTGTCATGCACCTAGAATAGAGGCCAACATCAGGGTAAGCGGGCCAGGAGGAGCCCACGACCTAGCCTTGGCTGACCCTACCTCCACCTAGGCATGCGGCAACAAGGGCATGCGGCCAAGGGTGGGCCATCACCACACCCCAACCTTTCTAACATCTGAGGAGATCCATAATAAAATAGCAAAAAAGGCGCTATTTTGGAAATTTTGATGACATTTCACGGAAGCTTGATCTCTCCTCTGGATCACATACCACAACTATGGGGGGTATAACCCTAGGTAACCACAACAATGGACATGGGCCACACCACCAAGGGAGGTCCAGCCCATAAGATCAAGGCCTATAGTGCTCGGCTCTGGTCGGCGTGCACCACAAGGCAATCAGAAGACATCTTGGTAATCAAGGAAGATTTGTTCGGATATGATAGATATCATATTCCTTGTAAATACTTACCGTATAGCCAAATAGATCTAGACTTAAACTGACTTGTAACCCTACCCCCAGACTATATAAGGCGGGTAGGAACCCCCCCTCGAATGCATCTCATATTCAATACAATCCACCAAAGACATAGGACATAGGTTATTACGTCGATCAAACGGCCTGAACCTGTCTAAATCGCTTGTCTCTATGCCTGTGTCACCATCTGGCTCCTATTACACATACCTCTACCAATTCATCTACTACTATGGGCATACCCCACGATAGACCGCGAACCAGATTTTGTTGATAGTGGCGCACTAGGTAGGGAGTGTGCGTGCTGATTCCATGGCGAACCAGATGGCCTGCTTCTCGAGCTCCATGATCCTTCCTGAGCTAGGTCAAACCTTCACAGTTGGATCTATGACCTAGGTCATCGGCACCGATGGCGTTGAGGAAATTGTGGAGGTGGTGCAGAATCACCCTATGCCAATTGTGCCAACATCTACAAAGACATCTCTGATCTTGGCACCTCGCCGCTAGGTTAGGACATCCATCAACAATGATGATCTAATTGCACACATCGATAGGGTCATAGACCGCTTAGTAGAATGCCAGCTCCTTGTGGATTCGGTCTTAGATCAATCTAGAGCAAGCGATGAAGTTCCTGCACTCTAAGGTCACCATGCCACTAATGCCGAGCACCCTGCTCGTACATCTCATTTGAGGTGGCAAGATGAAGATTTGGTGATAATTGGCAACTCCGGAAGGGTGTACCATTCAACACCGACCACTCCCCACCCCGATGGAGAACATGCTGAGGCCCTATTCTTTTAGGCTAGTGGGTGTAGATTCAATCTATCAGGATGCCCTGCACCATCTTTTCACCAACCACACCAAGCGTAGCTATGTCAACGACCTCTACCAGATTGACCTCCCTGAGGCCGACTAGCCTACGCCAATGGTAAACATGGCACAAATTCGGCAGCTTCCAGATGACATGCTCCATACAATCCTAGAGGAAAGCTCTAAGCCATACTCCGAGGGCTCTACCAGCAACTACCCACCTTTCCCTCTAGGCTTTAGGAGAGAGATTTTTATGGTTAGCCATGACAACATTGCTATCGATGGAGAAACTAGGGTCCAGCGCCATGAGCGCGAAGCCAGGAACGCTAATCGCCAACGATGTCGCAATGAAAATTAGAAAATGCCACCCCAGTTGCCAGAGGTGACCCACCACCTCTCGCTCGTAATCTCCAACAAAAGATCCTCATGGTGGAAAACTAGCAAGTAGAGCAGACGTCGAGCGCCAATCTGACTATGGCCACCCACGAGCTAGCTGGACTCCCACCAACGCAGGAGGTACACAAGATTCACGCACTGCTTAAAGCAGCTCAAGTCTAGGTCAATGACATCCGGAACCTAGTTTGGTCTTTTTTTGACCATATCAGCTCATAGTCAAAACCCCCATAGCTCTTGCCATGAGGGGGGAAGCCATTATCATAGCGGCCAGATCATCCAAGGGGTCTAGGGGTAATGTTGCCATCAACCCTAGATCACAAGGACCACGAAATTAGTGTGGCTGACCAGCTCATGATGCCAACTAGGAGGTTAATCAACCCCTACGCGGTAACACTCGTGACCATATCAATGCCAATCTTGATGCCCACAATTGCATCGAGAATAGTCTTGCCCAGCGGCATCGGGCAGAACTCCAACATCGATAGGAGTACGACGACAAACATAGTAACCCCATCGGCCTCCGACCCCTCACCGTTGTCGAGCCGACTAGACCTTGCCCCTTCACAGCAAGGCCGCGAGCTATACAGTGGCCCGTAGGCTTCAAGATCTTCGGGGTAGTGGGGGTATGGCCCCTGGTATCCACAAGACAAGACATGGGTCACACCATCAGAGGTGGCCTAGCCCACAAGATCAAGGCATGCACGGCGCTGCTCGACGTGCACCGTAAGCTATTGTATAGTACCAAATAGGATACTTTCCTTATAACCCTACCCCTCTAGAGTATATAAGGAGAGGCAGGGGTCCCCTAGTCAACATCTATACACATCTCAATGCAATACATCAGAACATAGGATGTAGGTATTACATCATACTGATAGCCGAACCTATCTAAATCTTGTGTCTTGGTGCTTGTATTACCATCTCGCTCCTAACCTTGCTCACCTCTATGACAAATCTACCATCGTGGGATACCCTTGGTGGACTGCCGAGCATCTTTTGTCAACAGTTGTCGTGCTAGGTAGGGGTGTGCGCTTGATCCCATGGCAAGCTAGATGGACCTCAAATCAACAACGCGTTCTCGTCGTCAATCTCGTGGAGATCCATGTCGGTCCACGATGATGATTCATTGCTAGCTACACCAGTCCTGGTGATAGCAGATCCGATCTTAGAACCACCTTCGAGGTCATCTTCATGAACAACTCACCACCCCTAGGTGCTCACCATCAACGCTGACCAAATAATGCCATACGCCGCTGACTAGACGTTCTGTCTAAAGCTAAGTCATGCTTTAATATTTTCCTAAATATTCTCCAATTTCCGTATATCACCATGATGTTTCTCCGAACTATTTTCTCCATGTTTGCTCTCTAAATGATTTTCTGAACCCCCGAACAGTCATGTTGATGCTCGAACGCCTCCAGAGATGGCCCTGTCTCCAGCTCCTCCCTTCATGTGCTATGAGCTCCACGCTCTGCATTATGGGTGGTCAGCAGCGGCTCCTTGGTCACGCCTATTCCTCCTACACATGCACAGGCTCCACGCTCAATGTTATGGACTATGGGCTAGCTAGGGCTGGAGACTCAGCTACACACTAACTGATCAGGTGGTTTATATTAAATATAAATACATCTTCACTCCAACTGATCGTCGAGCTACATATGCTATTTCATCGCCATTGCTGATTTTTCTCTAGAGTTCACATCTTTTTACATCATGTATTACCCATTCTACATGTTTGTATTACAGGATCATCATCTAGGTGATCGAACCACCTAGTGCTTAGACTTCTCCACCGATGAACTGGTCGGACCGCTTGGCTCATGGACTCCGTCACCGACCAGTTGATTGGACTATTCACCGATCACTTCTACTCAATGCTCACTTCACCACCAACCAGTTGACCATATTGTTTGTCGCTCGTGCTTCATCGCCAGCTACGTTAGTTACTCCTCGGCGCTCAGATTCTTCGTGCTCGAGGACTAAGTGGGCACACTTCATCACATGGACGTCGCTAGCTATGCTAGGAACTCCTCAGTGCTCGTACATCGCCAGCTATGCCGGGAACTCCTTAGTGCTCGAACATCACCACCTATGTTAGGGACTCCTTAGTGCTCGGGCATCGCCAGCTGTGCTGAGGACTCCTCGGTGCTCGGACATCGCTAGCTGTGCTAGGAACTCCTCACTGCTCGGACATCACTGCCTATGCTGGGGACTCCTCGGTGCTCGGACCTAGCCAGCTTTGCTGGGAATTCCTCGATGCTCGGCAATCACCATCTACGCTGGGGACTCCTTGGTGCTCAGACATCGCCACCTACACCAGGGACTCCTCGGTGCTCGGACATCACCAGCTACGCCGAGGACTCCTCAGTGCTTGGACATCACCAGCTATGCCGGGAACTCCTCACTGCTCGGACATCGCCGCCTATGCCGGGGACCCTTGGTGCTCGGACATCGCCAGCTACACTGGGGACTCCTCAGTGCTCGGACATCGCCAGCTATGTTGGGAACTCCTCGGTGCTCGGACATCACCGCTTACGCCAGGGACTCCTCGGTGCTCGGACATCGCCTTGGTGGTCGAATCTTGTTATGTCTCATCGATGTGCTATCAAGCTGCTCCATGCTATTTGGATCAGGGTGCTGATTTTAGGCAGCACGTCTGGGGTCTTGATACGCATGTCAGATGACGTTGGCAAAGCTTTTAGACTTCTTTTTCTTTGACCCTGCTATAAGATTCATTCTTCATCTTCCAACAGGCTTAGGGACTAAGTGGGCACACTTCACCTTGCAGTGAATGTGCGCTTTTCTCATCTTGAGGCTACGCCCAGGGACTGGCTACCTGCTCGGCTGATCTTCTACTTTCTGACCCTGACACCACATGACTACGTCACCTACTGTTAGGCTCGAGGACTAGCTGTGGGGGTATGGCCCTCAGTATCCACAAGATAAGACATGGGCCACACCATCAGAGGTGCCCTAGCCCACAAGATCAAAGCATGCATGGTGCTACTCGGTGTGCACTGCAAGCTATTATACAGTACCAAATAGGATACTTTCCTTGTAACCCTACCCCTCTAGAGTATATAAGGAGAGGCATGGGTCCCCTAGTCAACAACTATACACATCTCAATGCAATACATCAGAACATAGGATATAGGTATTACATCATACTAACAGCTGAACCTATCTAAATCTTGTGTCTTGGTGTTTGTATTACCATCTCACTCCTGATCTCGCTCACCTCTATAACAAATCTACCATCATGGGATACCCCTCGATGGACTGCCAAGCATCTTTTGTCGATAGGGGTCAATCCCTACACTGGCAAGGCTAATCCCAAGCAGTGGATGAAGCTCTACAAGATTGCCATACGTGCCGTTGGGGAAATAGTGACGTAATGGCAAACTATCTGCCTGTTATGCTCTCCCGATCTGCCAATAATTGTCTTATGGGCTTGGGGGAGGACTCCATCGAATCTTGTGATGATGTTAAGAGAGTTTTTATCGAGAATTACGTGGCAATATCTCAGCAGCTGGCATGAAGTATGATCTGGAGAAACTCCATCAGACGTCTGGAGAACCTTTGTGAAGCTACATCAGGCATTTCTCGAAAGCAAGGAACACCATCCCCAACATCAAGGATAGTGAGGCCATCTCCGCTTTCACCAGAGGACTCCATCACTATCAGGAGTTGTGCTCCAAACTTTACCACAAGAGGCCCTAGACCATCGGTGAACTCCTCAAGGTTGCAAACTCATACGCAACCTCCGAAGAAGCTAATCGGCAGTTCAAGGACAATGTTGCTTGTGCTTCTCGCTCAGATCGCCACCCACATCGTGATGATGATCACCATGAAGAATGACATTATGAAGATCGCGGTAGGCACTACAATGATCATGAACGCTGTCAAAATGATCAGCTAGAGGGATCAAGGGCTGCATAGCCATGTCATCGCTGACCAAAAAACTTTATCAACAATGTAGAGCAGCCACGTGCTTAGCGCAATTTCATTGCTGCCTATAAAAAGCTCCTTCATAGTCTGTGCCCCATTCATAAGGACAGCAAGCACACCATGTGGCAATGTTATGGCATGGCCAAAGCTTTCAGCGATGAGGAGCAGAAATGGTAGCAGTGCAAGGATGACGAGTCAGATGATAGCAAGGGGGAGGAGAATCCTAAGAACACATAACCCGCTTTCCAAGATGCCAACAAGACCGTCACCATAATCTTCAAAGGGTACACCGCCTCCGAGAGCAAACACCAGCAGAAACTCACCACTTGATAGGTCATGTCACTCAACAAGTATGACATAGCCGCCGATCCTAAATATCTGGATTGGTCAGAGTACCCTATCACCTTTAGTAGGGCCGACCAGTGGGAGGATATCCCATACTTAGGGTGTTTCCCACTCGTGCCGAATCCCACCATCCACAACGTGTGGTTCAAGAAGGTCCTCATCGATAGTGGGAGTGCCCTCAATCTCCTCTTTGTCAGAGCCCTAACTGAGTTAGGCCTCACAAAGGATGATATCATCCCTGTTGATTCTCCATTCTATGGGATTGTACCTGGCAGAGCGTCCCAACCTTTGGCGCAGATCACCTTGCCAGTCCAGTTTGGCACCGCTGACCACTTCCGTATTGAGTACATGAACTTCTTTGTGGCAGACTTCGACACTGCCTATCATGCCATCCTTGGCTAACTAGCTCTCACCAAGTTCATGGCCATGCCCCATTATGTCTATCTGGTGTTGAAGATCCTGATAGAATAGGGTGTTCTCACCCTATGTGCCAACATCTCCACCGCCTATGACTGCGAAAGAGAAGGACTCACCATTGCTGATGCGATGGATCTCTTGGCTAGAATGGAGGCTTGGATCGCCAACTCCAAGAAGGTCCCAGCGAAGGAGCAGGTGATCCTGACTCAGGAGCCACCTTGGTCTACGACTAAGTCCAAAGACACAAAGGAGGCTAAGCTCATGATCGGTGATAGAAGCAAGGTGGCTCAGATTAGGGCCCATCTTCACCCCAAATACAAAGACACGCTTGTCAGCTTTCTCTGCAGAAACATCGATGTGTTCGCATGGAAACCTACTGACATACCTGGTGTTCCTCGGGAGCCAATCGAGCACTCCTTAAACATCTCGCCGACCGCCAAACCAATCAAGAAAAAGCTCCGACGATTCATGCAAGACAAAAAGGAGGCTATTAGGGTAGAAATAACTCAGCTATTAGCAGTTGACTTTATTAAAGAGGTGTATCACCCGGAGTGGCTCACCAATCTAGTCCTTGTATGAAAAAAGAATAATGAATGGACAATGTGTGTTGATTACACCGATCTCAACAAACACTGCCCTAAAGACCCCTTCGGCTTACCTTGCATTGATGAGGTCATAGATTCAATAGCCGGTTGTGAGCTCTTGTGCTTTTTCTCGATTGCTATTCTAGTTATCACCAGATCTCCTTAAAGGGGCAAGACCAGATCAAAACTTCATTCATCACACCCTTCGGTGCCTATTGCTACACCACCATGTCCTTTGGGCTAAAAAACACTGGCGCCACCTACTAGAGGGCTATCCAGCGATGCCTCTAGGACCAAATTAGGATGAATGTCGAGGCCTACATCGACGATGTGGTAGTTAAGTCTAAGACTGCTGACAACCTCATAGCTGACCTCGAAGAAACTTTCCAAAACCTGAAGAAATTCCAGTGGAAGCTGAATCGCACTAAGTGCATATTCGGTGTTCCATCTGGTATACTCCTAGGCAACGTCATTAGTCACCATGGCATCGAAGCAAACCATTCTCCATGTTCTCCAATTTTGCCACGATATAGTGCTAACTACTGTCCATGTTCTCCAATTTCACCACGGTTAAGTGTTAAGCAATCTCCAAATCTCTCCACATTCTCCAAATTTCTCCATGTTCTCCAAATCTCTCCACATTCTCCAAATCTCTCCACGTTCTCCAAAATTCTCTAAATCTCTCCACGTTCTCCAAATTTCTTCATGTTCTCCAAATCTCTCCACGTTCTCCAAATTTCTCCATGTTCTCCAATTTTGCCACGGTATAGTGCTAAGCACTCTCCATGTTCTCCAATTTCACCATAGTATAGTTCTAAGCACTCTCCATGTTCTCCAATTTCACCACAGTATAGTGCTAAGCACTCTCCATGTTCTCCAATTTTGCCATGGTTTAGTGCTAAGCACTCTCCAAAATTCACCACGGTCAATTGCTAAGTACTCTCTCCATTTTTAAGTGCTCAGCACTCTCCCAATTTTACTCATATGTCCAATGCTAAGCATGGGGATTTCGTCCTTTATACAAATATGAATAAACTCCAAATAAACATAAACTGCTCTACATGATATAAAATTCACCGATACATTGCTCCTGATAAACTCCGCTCTGTTTTCTTTATCACCGAGTTCATATATTTTATTTTTAAATCATGTACTACATGTCCTATATATTTGTATTGTGGGATCACCGTCTAGGTGGTCGCACCATCTAGCCTTCCAATTTCTCTACCGATCAACTAGTTAGACCGCTAGGTTCATGACTTCAACGCCATCTAGTTGGTCGGACTGTTCGGCGTTCACTTCTACTCGGCGCTCACTTCGCCGCCGACCAGTTGGTTGGGCTGCTTGGTACTTGATCTTCACCAACCAACTGGTTGGATTGTCTGTCGCTTCATCGTCAATTACGCTAGGGCTCGCCAGCTAAGCTAGGGACTAGCTATGTGCTCGGCTAAGCTAGGAATTGGTTGTTTTAACTAAGTGATCGTTGAAATTCTTTGATCCTTACACCAAGTGTCTTGTTCACCTACTATCAGGCTTGGGGACTATAATGTATACATTGCACCTTGCAGCGCATGTATCAATACTAACATCCTCTTTGACTAAGTCATGGATGATGATCATCTGACTTCACCAACAAAGTCTAAGTGTGTACACTTCACCTAAGTTCCATGTCTCTAGCAAGCTTCGTGGCTGTTTTATCCACCGATCAACTGGTCGGACCGCTAGATTCATGACCTTCATCACCAAACAGTTGGTCAGATTGTTCAGCGCTCACTTCACCGCTGACTAGTTGGTTGGGCTGCTCGGTGCTTGATTCTTTGCCAACCAACTGGTTGGATTGTCTATCACTTCATTGTCAGCTACGTTGGGGGCTTGCAGCTAAGCTAGGGACTCCTCGGCATTTGGATTGTTCGTCGCTTCATCGCCAGCTAAGCTGGGGACTCAGCGTTTGGATTATTGGTGCAAGAGTTGCTAGCTAAGCTATGGGCTCCCTTGGCGGTCGGATCTTGCTATGTCTCATCGATGTGCTATCATCTTGCTCCATGCTGTTCAGATTAGGGTGCTGATCTTAGGCAGCACGTTTAGGTCTTGATATGCACTTGTCAGATGATGTCGACAAGCTTTCAGATTTATTTTCTTTGACCCTGCCACAAGATTCATTCTTCATCTTCCAACAGGCTCGGGGACTAAGTGGCTACACTTCACCTAGCGGTGAATGTCGTGCTCTTTTCTTGATTTACCCTCCTTATTGACTAAATCATAGATGATTCCTCGCAAACGGAGTCTAAGTGGCTACACTTCGTCTAAGGTGGAGAAATTTCAAATTTTTATTCTGATCCCCTTACATCCTTCTGGGAAGCCTTACTTGGCTAAGTCTGAGATCTGCATACCAGTTAAACTGGTCGGCTTTGACTTTCACCGCTCAGTTCACCAGTTAAACTGGTCGGCTTTGACTTTCACCGCTCAATTCACCAGTTAAATGGATCGGCTTCACGTCAAATTGCTCGGACCTACTTAAGACGACATTGCTCAGCGGAAACAAGGCTCTCGGGGACTAGCTATGGGGGGTATAACCCTAGGTACCCATGGCAATTGACATAGGCCGCACCACCAGGGGAGGTCCAGCCCATAAGATCAAGGCCTACAGTGCTCAGCTCTGGTCAGCGTGCATCGCAAGGCAATCAGAAGACATCTTGGCAATGAAGGAAGATCTGTTCGGATATGATAGATATCGTATTTCTTGTAAATACTTACCGTATGGCTGAATAGATCTATACTTAAACCGACTTGTAACCCTACCCCCAAACTATATAAGGTGGGTAGGGACCCCCTCAAATGCATCTCATATTCAATACAATCCACCGAAGACACAAGACATAGGGTATTACATCGATCAGATGGCCTGAACCTGTCTAAATCGCTTGTCTCTGCACCTGTGTCACCATCTGTCTCCTATTACGCGTACCTCCACCAATTCATCTACTACCGTAGATATACCCCTCGGTAGACTGCTGACCAGATTTCATCGACAACAACCCGATGGATGGTGATAGGAGGGGCACAAATTTGGGAGGGATTGAAGGTTTGGTAGGGAAAGCTTTCTCCGCCAGGTCCATAAGGGAATTGACTCGATGAGCTCCGACCTCTCCATGGCTCACAATGGATACACGTGGGTGCATATTGCTTTTGGGTGAAACAAAGATAGCGTGGGGGAGGGCATCTAAGACGATTTGTATAGCATGAACGCGTAAGATGAAGAGGTAAGATGTGTAAGACGGATGTGGCCCACGATCAAATTAACGTGTACCATTAGATCTAAAGGCAATTAATCATCTGACGGTCCTAACAAGAGGTGGATATGAAACTTTAGATGAGAGCTATTTTTTAATTTTTCATTCAATTCTTTCTCTTGTATAGTGTAGATATAGATATAGATATAGATATAGATATAGATATAGATATAGATATAGATATAGATATAGATATAGATATAGATATAGATATAGATATAGATATAGATAGAGATAGAGATAGAGATAGATAGATAGATAGATAGATAGATAGATTAAGTCTATCCATTTATAGTCGGCACTATTTATATACAATTATTAATTCTTGCCTGTTTCACCATCGAATTAACCGGCTATGCAGCTGGCAGCCCACTTCTTTATATAGCAGTGATACAAAGTAGGTGCGTTGTGCGTGGAGTAACACAGATAAATACAAATGATGGCGACCATCTGCCATCGTCCTCGCCCGCTTCTCCTCGCCTTTGCGGCGGTGACCATTGTGCTGCTCGTCATGGTCACCGGGGGCGATGATGCTATGCCTGCGTGGAAGATCAGCATCGGACACTTCCATCCTCCCATTCCTCCGACAGAACCATTCCCGCCACCTCCACCTCCGCACGTTCCACCGACGACGCATGAGACCAACGAGAAGGGCGGTATGGCTGCAACTGCAACAGTGACGACTGCCGCCGAGTCCAACTAAATATGTGCAAGATAGTAATAATAATGTAGGTCCTGCATGCTTCTCGATGTGGACATGTTTCTTCCTTAGTGACTACCATAGTAAGAACAGTGATCAGAACAATTAAGATCAAGAATGAAGAAAAGAAATCGAAGCTTGCAATATTACATAATATAGGTAATCGTTTGATCTGTTTGATGAACTAGCCCTTTTCGCCATTATATATATCGATGACACGCACATACTATGGAAGTCTCTCCAATCCCCTTTCACTAAGTCGTACTTCATCCCTACCAAAATATAATAAGGGCTCTTGAGTTTGTCCAAACTCTTATAAATTTCATCAAATTTATAGAGAAGATATTAATCTACTAAAAATCAAAATGCTAAAATATGTTTCAAAATGGGATACTTATTTGTTATCATAAATAGCAATGCTTTTTTTCTAGATATAATTTCATAAAACTTAGAATAGTTAGAGACAGAGAGGGAATAGTAATTACAAAGGAACAATTAAATTGGTCATATATGGTAGTATGAGTGGATTTATCATGATTTTTTTCACAATGTAATTAACACATGTTTAATATAAAAGGCATTATTCAAAACAATGAGTTGAGCATTAATGTGCAAAATGTCAAACATTTACAAATGAATGTGATACTAGTAGTATGTGTGTGCATGCGAAGGACGGCTTTGAGTATCGAATATAATCGGTTCTAGTATATTGCCTGTACTAACACTATAGTGGCATCTAAAAAAATCATAAAACTAAAATAAGTAGCCTCTTTAGGCTCTTCTAGTTCCCTACAACAGGTAAAGCATCTCCACCCTTTGGATTTCATGACTAACTACTAAGCCCTCAATGCCATAATCTACTAGAAAAACTGTAAAGTTTGAGCACCAATTAGCCCATATAAGACGTAAAGATCTTATGACATTAAAGAATCTCCAAAAGAAACATTGATAATCACATATTTATGAAAACAAAAGCAATACAATATACATTTAAAACCATTTAAGTATACATAGACCAAACTAATATAAGGAAAATATTGAGGAAGAAATAAAGTGCAGCATACCATCTTCTGGTCGTGGCATGATGCCTCCTTCATGACTTGACTCATGACCAACTCCAAGTCTCCTCTGATGTAGAGGTGGCACACGTCAAGCTCGGAAGCGATCCTAAGCCCATGGATGAGGGCTTCATACTCAGTCACGTTGTTGATTGCCTGCAAGTGAAGGCAGATCGCATACTTGAGGTGGTCCCCTTTGGGAGAGATGAGGATGACCCCAGCGTCGGCACCCGCGGCCATGAGCGAGCCATCGAAGTACATTGTCTAGTACTCCTGGCTGGTCGGAGGTAGAGGTGTTTGCACCTCGGTCAATTTGGCGATGAAATCTGTGAGGATTTGCGATTTAATCACCGTACTCGGGACATACGAGATATGATAGCATATGAGCTCTATCATCCACTTAGCGATGTGATCAGAGGCACCATGATTTTGGATTACTTCCCCGAGTGGGGCCGATGCCACAACCATGATGGGGTGCCCCTCAAAATAATGTAGCAACTAGCGTTTGGTAATAAGAACTGCGTATATTACTTTCGGATCTGAGGGTAACACACCTTTGTGTCGGAGAGGAACTAGCTGACAAAGTATACTAGCCTCTGCACCTTGTGAGTGCGCCCTGGCTCATCTTGCTCGATGACAAGCACCGCACTGACCACCTGTGTGGTCGTGGCGATGTATAGGAGGAGTGGTTCATCCTTCTCGGGCGACACCAGGATCGGAGGTGTTGCCAAGAAAGCCTTGAGCTTCTCGAAGTCCCCATATGCCTCGCCTATCCATGTGAAGTGGTTGGACTTCTTTAATAGCTTGTAAAGAGGCATGCCGCGCTCTCTAAGCCGTGAAATAAAGCGGCTAAGGGAGGCTAGGCATCCCATGAGCTTCTGGACACCATTCAGGTTTGACATGGGGCCCAGATTCTTGATCGCTGCAATTTTTTCTGAGTTCTCCTTGATGCCGCACTCGAAAACAATAGACCCAAGGAGCTTTCCTTTGGGTACCCTGAAGATGCACTTGTCGGTATTGAGCTTTATTCTAAACTCCCAGAGGCGGGCAGATGCTGCCCTTAGGTTGTCAACCAACTGGTTGGCCTTCCTTGACTTGACAACAATGTCATCACTGTAGACCTTGACGATCTCTTTTATGAGCTCGCCAAGACACCTATTCATGCATCTTTGGTATGTTGCTCCGATGTTATTGAGCTCGAACGACATGGTGACGTAACAGTAGGCGCCAAACGGAGTGATAAAGGGAGTCATGAACTGGTCGGACTCCTTCATCGCAATCTGGTGGTAGCCTGAATACGTATCTAGGAAGCACAAGGTTTCGCACCCTGTAGTCAAGTCAACCACCTGATTGATACATGGCAAGGGGTACAACACCTTCAGACATGCTTTGTTTAGATTTATGTAATTGACACACATACGCAATGCATGTCCCTTTCTTTTTTCACATGACAATGGGATTGGCTATCCACTTGGGCTGGAACACCTCTTTGATGAATCCGGCTACTAGGAGTTGAGCGATCTCTTCCCCGATGGCCTTCCGCTTCTCATCGTCGAAGTAGTGCAGACGCTGCTTGACTGGCTTGCGCTAAGCAGGACATCCCAGTTGTGCTCGACAACTTCCTATAGGATTCCTGACATGTCGGAGCGCCTCCATGCAAAGATGTCCTGATTCTCGAGCAAGAAGTTAACGAGCACACGCTCCTATTGCTCGGAGAGGCCACTACTGATTTGAATCATCTCACTAGCATCTCCTAGGTCGAACTGCCCTACCTTAGTGTCCCTAAGCTTAGGGACCAAGCATGCAGCCGTCATGATGTCACAGTTCTCTCGCTCACAGATGTGCTCCTGGCGAACGTCATCACCCATGGTAATGACCCCACGTGGCCCCAGGATCTTGAGCTTGAGGTATGTGTAGTTGGATGGCCATGAATTTGGCATAGCATGGCCAGCCCAAAATCACGTGGTACGCCCCTAGAAAATCTGCTATCTCGAAGGTAAGCACCTTCGTGTAGAAGTTGGCGCAACAACCGAATGTTATGGGCAGGTCGACCTACCTGAGGGGTATGGCCTGAGCGCCGTTGGACCATATCGCTGCTTGTGACAAGCCCATGGTGTCGTACGTCCTGGCGTAGAGGAGGTTTAGACTGCTCCTACCGCCCGTCTCGGTGTAGAGGAGGTTTAGACCGCTCTCGTCGATGGGCCGTATCGCTGCTCACGACAAGCCCTTGGTTTGGCACATCTTGCTAATGATAGGGTCGATGACGAGAGGGAACCAGCCCAGTAGAGGAATGTGGTCAGGGTGGTCGGACCTGTCGAAGGTGATCATGGCCTCTAACCACTTCAGGTAAGTGGGCACAGTTTCCTTCGAGGAAACAACCGTATTGACCTCTCTAGTCGTGAGCTTCTACTTGCACTTAGCCTTATAGGTAGTGGGCCCACCGAAAATCATGAGGTACCCTTTCGGGTCGAGTAATGCATCACCTTTCTCCTCATTGCCGGTGGGCTCCGTCAGCTTCTCATTGCTGGCCGGTTTATATTTGGCCTTGAGGTAGCGCTTCAGGAGGTCACAGTCCTCGACGGCATGCTTGATAGGGTAGCCATGGTTATGGCTTGGCCCCATCATCAACTTTTTGAAGCTATTGGGGTTGGTGGTCCTGCTGGTCTTGTATTTGTCAGCTCTGCTATTTGCCACGATGAACTTGGTGTTGCGGTGCTTTTGTCCTTCTTGCCCTTTCCTTGCTAGGTGTGGTCCCCAGCCTAGTTCGCTAGCTCGGCAGGGGCCTAGCCCTCATTCATGTTGAAGTTGGTCTGGACAGCCTCATTGCCAGAGGCATGGATGGTCGTGAGGTCGAGCAACTCCTGTGTTGTCCACAGCTTGTTGTGTCCAAGCTCATGGACAAGAGATTCATCAGTGGTACTGAAGATGAATGCTTCGATTACATCTGCTTCAATGATATCGAGGAGCTCATTGCACTGCTTGGAGAGGTAGGGGATGTACTCTCGGAGAGTCTCCCCAGTCTTTAGCTTCTAGCTCTTGAGGTCCCTAGAGTTGCTAGGGTGCATGTAATTGCCCTGGAAGTTCACCACAAAGATGTGCTTGAGGTCTACCCATGAGTGATTGCAATCAGTGGGGAGGTGCTCGATCTAGGCTCATGCGCTTTCTACAAGGTAGAGGGGTAGGTACTGGATGATGAAGGTGTCATTATCTGCCTCTCTAGCATGGCATGCGAGGCGGATGTCCTCGAGCCATACGCTTGGGTTGGAGTCCCCGGAGTATTTAACGATGTTGGGCGGTGCGCGGAACCACGACGGGAAGGGTGCTTGTCGAATCCTTCTCATGAACACTTGTAGCCCATAAGAATCGGGGCTTGGATTGCATTGAGCATCCTGGTCATGCCGATAATGCTTATGGTCACTGGGATCATGCCGTTTGTGATCTACTAGGCCAAGCTCATGATCTACCAGGCCAGGCTTGTGAGCATTGCGGTTGCTGACAAACTGGCTGCGCACTGGAGAAACCTCATGCTTGCACGCTGCTCCATTTTTGGTGGACCGGGCTTTGGCCTCCGCACAGTGCTAGACTAGGGCACCGTGGGCACACAAGCTAGGCCGGCCGCTGGCCTCGGGCCATCGCTAGTTTGTTGAGATCTATGCTTGTTGCACGGCTACGGACTCTAGTAGTCCTCAGATCTCCTTGTGGATGCGCTTGGCCTCATCATCCGGAGGCTCAGGCACTGTGTGCATGATCATCGCTGCGATGGCAATGTTTTGGATGGCTCGAGGGAAAACTGGTGTTTCACCCTCGCCTTGTTGGATTTGGCCAAAACACCAAGGTGTTGTATGCCCGGGAACTCCTAGTCATGGCATCCGTTCGCCGGATCAGCCTTGCGAGCCATGGCTCACTCTAGTCTCTCCTGGTCATACATCAAGTGCTCCTCCAGGGTCCATTGGATTGCGTCTGGCCCATCCTCCTCTTCTTCCTCCACCGCCACCCTATTCCCTAAGACATGCAACATGTTACACCCTCACAAGGGATGGTTGCTCCCTGCGGAGCTAGACTTGGAGTCTGTAGTGCCTTGGGAGGACGACAGGAGGTCATAAAAGACTTAGGGTCATGGTCCACCATTCCCATGAACTCAGAGGGGCTGGGAACAAGCGAGGAGTGCGTGCCACGCTAGCTCCTGCTCGAAGAGCTCTACATCGCTCCTTAGACCATAGGGCAACATGACACAAGGGTCCTAGAATTTGGTCTCTAGGATCATGGGTGTTGGTATTTGTTAACGCACACAAAAAAATCCACAAGCGCGTAGATACCGTTGTAGCTTTCACCCGGGAGTATTCCAAGGTATCGTATTTATCCATAGGGATTCAATGGTTAAAGAAGTTGATAGTTCACCATCATGTATCTACTAACTAGTATACCAACTAAACTAAAGTGGGGGATAAGTGTTGATAATGATAGGAGTTATGAATAATAACACACACATAAGAGAGTTCTATGGTAAAATAAATGAGCAGTCTAGCTAAGTTGAGAGGACAATAGGTGAGTTCAGGTTCCTAAATACTTCTCTATTACTTTGGTTCTATAGGGTATAACTAATTCATGGGTAGATATAGCGATCACACACAATAACACTTTCGAGCAATAGTAACTTTCCAACTCTTGAGGGGGGTAAGAAAGCGTAGTTGGGAGAAGGCTGCCTAAAGCTCTACGAACACCAATCCTAATGTGATGGATTAGAACGGCCTGACAAAGTTGTCACCCCTAGGGCTACCAGAACTAACCATAGGATTGAGCGCAATCTCAGGTAACCTATAGACTAGACACCATGTCTATACTACGGATTACTACTCTAGTCACATATGCTAACTAAAGCACTCGAATGTGAGTGGAGATCCTATACTAGGGTATGATAACTATACTAACCATACACATGAAAGGCATAAAAGTAGATAGAGAAGATCACTATATTAAAGCATAAGTCTTGCAAAGGTGAAATACAAAGATATACCCAACCTCCGAAGATTTCTCCAGAACCTGAGCATGGCTCAACTCTCCCTAACTCTCAACTAGAGCTATTCTACTTCTACATCCTGAGAGATTTGTGGAGATTTCTCTCTTGTGGTGTATCTTGATCTGAATGAGAGATGCCCTCCTAGAGGGGGTAGGGGGTGCCTTATATAGGGGAGATTTAGTAGGGGCAAGGCATTGCCACATCATCGATCCACGTCATCTCCCTCGATCACCTTTGGATGAACCGACTTAAAACCGCCTTAAAATTAACGGTGTAGATCTTGGAAACGCATACGAGGTGGCAGAGAGCGAACGGGCTCCAAAGTGGGCCGGGCAGCCTCCCCACTAGGCCAGCCGGCCCACCACTTTGGCAAGTGGGCCTCCCCTTCGTGTGGTGGTTCCTGGACTCTGTCTTGAGTTTCCTTTTGCTGTTTTCATGAGTTCAATCACTTGTTGTCATTGGTTGGCTTGTTTGGAGTGTATGACAGTGGTCTCGGGGCTGTTTTTTGGATAAATTCTCCTGCATACAAAGATTCACCAAAACTTGTGGAATCTATTAGTTTAAACCCCTAGACCTATGTTTGGTGATGGAATTAAGCATATATGTAGGATATGTTGACGGTTTATGTTTGACATTAATAGCCATCAACAATGGGCTCGTTCCCGGAGATCTGAGAGAAATTGCTAGCCAGCGCATAGAACGTGCACCGGCTCTACTCTAGCTAGAGTTCAGTCCTAAGGTGTGCTTAGATCCGGTTCGCTAGCGCATCCGAATCAATAGCCGTAGGAACCGCTGCCGAGGGGCGCGGGGTCCTATGGCTATGTCTGCGGTTGGGACACGACCCCCTCGCAAAGGTGTAGCTGACCCAGGTGGTCATCCACGAAGTCCAAGTCCCCGAGGTGGAGGGCCTAGCTAGGGTGGAAATTGGAGACGGGCATAAGCCCGTCAGTGTCGACAAACTCGAGGCTCCTAAAGCGGATGCGACCATCGGGGGCCGCACCGAGAATGAGTCAGACGTAGGTGCAGGGTGCCATCGACTTATTGATCACTAACATGAGTGCGTGACTTCGCCCTACCTAGCACGCCATCTATCGGTGTTTTGAGGACCTACAAGTAAATCTAGCGCCGCGTGGCTCAAGGAAATCGATGGTGACCCTCGAGACACGAGGAATTATACTAGTTCGGGACGGAGCCTACGTTCAGTATCAGAGGGGGTTCGAGTTCGTGTTCCTCGGTTCAAGTGCTCTGAAGGATTACAACGTGGGCGCTCGTAAGCTTGGAAGAGAGAGTGAGAGGAGTCATGATGGTACCCATCCTTCCTAGACTGAAGGCCCAACTCCCCTTATATATTATTGGGGCCAGGTGACATTCGAGAGGGAAGAGCTCTCACGACCTGAGTGGTCGAGAGCTCGAGGGATGGGAGAGGTTGGCGAGCTTGGTTGGAGGGCCCTCTGCGTCTCGTCCCTGCTCCTATTGCATGTCCGGGTGTCATCACAGGTTCTTGTTCCCCACATCAAGGTATGGCGTGCCATGGCGGCATAGTGTGGGTCGTGGTTGTTCACCTACTGTCATGTGCGGCGTGGGCGCATAGTGCGTTGCATGGTCTTTGTCCTGGTGCCCACAATCAGGGGAAACATCGTGGTGCCAGTGCGTGAACAAGGCGACTATATCCTTTGCTGACAGTCAACCTTCTCGGTTGTGGTGGTGTTGTCCCCAACCACATGCGGTTAGGTCTGGGGGGTCTCTGATCCGGTCAGTTTGGAGAAGACTAGCTCCCGATCGTGTGACTCATGCCTGTGGTTGGCATGCCCATACACCTGCCCATCGAGTTGGGCAGGGGTTTAGGTGGTCCTGAGCCACGCTCTGACGATGCCCAGTCAAGGAGTGGACTTGTCCGTGAGAGGGGAGCAGTTTGAGGGGTGACGCTCCACCCTAAGACCCTGTGGTCCAAAGGGTGGTCGTCCTTCTCTGTCCTAGAGGAGTGTGCGCGATGCATGCGCATCCTGCTAGGGTAGGTGCATTTAATGCGCCAACCACCTCCGGTCCTTCCCGAACGGTTGAGGCCAGAGATGGTCGAGGCGGCTGCGAGCCGCATGGCCGAGAGAAGACAATGGCCAAGGTGGGCGGCTTACCGTACGGTTGGGGATGAAGAGTGGTCGAGGTGGGCCACGGATGCTGGGCCATGTCTAGCTGGCGCACCTAGTGTTTTGTTAGCCGTGCCGTGGGGCACACCGGGTATGTGCCCCCGACACTTGCAACGTTCATTATGAGTGTATTTCAGCTCCCTGTCACCTTGTGTGATGAACTCACGAGTATGATCCGAGAGTTCTGGTGGGGAGCGAACAGAGGCATGAAAAAGATGGTGTGGCTAGCATGTGATAAAATGATTCTTAAGAAAAGTTGGGGTGGTATGGGCTTTAAAGGTCTCCGACTCTTCAATGAAGCTCTACTTGCGAGGCAAGCGTGGCGTCTCATTGCTTACCCGGACAGTCTGTGTGCCAGATTGCTGAAGGCAAGATATTACCCAAGAGGGCACTTGCTAGACACAACGTTTTGCTCCAACCCTTCATCCACTTGGCAGGCGATCATGAAAGGTCTAGAACTGTTGAAGAAAGGCATAATTTGGCGGCTGGGGGATGGAAAACAGATTCGCATTTGGCGGGACCCTTGGATACCGAGGGAATTTTCCCAGAGTGTCTACACTGAGAGGAAAGAATAGGTCCCATTGGGTGGCAGACTTGTTTAATTCAGAGGGGACTGACTAGGACTACAACAAGATAGCTGGATTGTTCAATCCGGCGGAGTGTGAAGCTATTTCCAAAATCCGACTCCCGTCGAGGAGAACCGAAGACTTTGTGGCATGGCAAGCAGAGAAGACTGGGATGTTCACTGTTCGAAGGGCTTATAATATAGCTTTTCTGGAGCAAGTCAGGGAAAGCAGCACAGGCTCAAGTGCCCAACCTGACGGCGATAGGAAACTATGGGGCAATATTTGGAAGGCCCATGTTCCTCCAAAGATAATGATTTTTGCATGGAAAGTGTCCAAGGACATCCTACTGACGAAGGAAAACAAATTCGCTAGGCACCTGGAGCCTAACCCGGTTTGCGATATCTGTGGTAATGGAAGGGAAACAAACTATCACGCTGTTGTGGTTTGCCCACAGGCGAGGTCGCTGCGGGAGGCCATGCGACAACGCTGGAGTTTGCCGGATGAGCAACAATTTCGATATTCAGGGAAGGATTGGCTCCTGTTACTTCTGGACAATTGTTCAACGGATCAGAGGGAGTTCATCCTGCTAATGCTTTGGCGAGCTTGGCACGTGCATAACACAATTACTCATGATGCAGGAAATATTCCCATCGCAGAATCAGTGGGCTTTCTACTGAGCTACTGGGAATGCTTATCTAAGCAATCGGAGATCCCATGGTGTCTGGACAGTAAAGGCCAGCAGCTTGCTTCGTCAGTTAGCGACCCAGCCCCGCCAAGGAGACCTCAAGCGGCTTGTAGCCGGGCATGGAGACCGCCACCACCTGGCTGGACCAAGACTAATTTTGATGGTTCTTTTGTGTTGCAAACAGGTCAAGCCGGAGTAGGAGTCATAGGGCGAGATAGCAACGGTCATGTTGTGTTCTCGGCCTGGCGGTCATATAGCAGATGCGGTAATTCGCCGATTGTGGAAGCCCTTGCATGCGTGTAAGGCTTACGGCTGTCAGTGCAAGGGGGCCTATCTCGGATCATCGTGGAAACAGACTGCGCTCGTATATACTCGGCCATCGAAAGCAATATGAAAGACAGGTCGGAGGTAGGCTTCATTATAGATGAGGCGAAAGGCCTCACGCGCTTGTTCTATGAGTGGAAATGTCCCAAGTAAAGAGAGATTGTAATCAAGTGGCAAATCTTTTAGCAAATTTATCTTGGAGTAGTTTTTCTGAAGAGACATGGTGGAGGCAAGCACCTGCGTGTGTGGAGGAAGCCCTCTGTGTCGATTGTACGAAAAATTTGCCTAGCTAATTGAAAGATCTCTGTTTGCTCGCAAAAAAAAAAGGTGCATCAGTACTTGAAATGTTCTGGTTCAAGTTACATTTTATTTTATTTTTGCATTCTATTTTGGAGCACTCATTTAGCATCAGTGCTCATTCTATTTTCTGCATTCTTATATTTTATACATGTTCTAAATTTCTCTATTTTTTGGTACATTGCGATATTTAAATGTTCTGTAATGATTCTTGTGCATTTGGATACAGTAGTAGCAGTAAATATTTGATCTTTTGGTTTCTGTGTCTGTTTGTCATAATGGTTATTGCCAATAATTTATGGATGCTCAATATGAGTGAGGTCAAATATATTGAATCTAGGTGTTGCCTTTTTAGTTGGAATTTTTATTTGAGTACTGTCATTTATTGTTGCCTGTCAGTTTTCAAATATCTCTTTTTGGCATAACATATCCTTTTATTTGAATGCAGCTTAACTCTGCTAAAGTCCTGTTGGCCCTGATGATCATGATTGGGTAGTATGATGCTAGTGCTCAACTACAACCATGATCTTGTAACTTGACTAATGGAATATGCAATAAACATTAAAAGATGCTTTTTAGCAACATGGAACAAGGAGGCTAGAGCATTGGGCTATTTTTATGGTGCTCTAGATTCCTCTCCCTAAGGACTTATCTGTAAGTGATCATCCGGGACTTACAGTACAGTTGTGAGGGCTATATGGCTCTGGCTTTAGCTCAGTATGGGGACCTTTTCTAGCTTGTTAGTGGTTACCTTTATTGGCGTAAGAATGGCTTGACGAATCGGGTATAGGACAGCCTCTACTCTTATGTGTATAGCCGTGAT
This sequence comes from Miscanthus floridulus, assembly GCF_019320115.1. Classification (NCBI taxonomy): domain Eukaryota; kingdom Viridiplantae; phylum Streptophyta; class Magnoliopsida; order Poales; family Poaceae; genus Miscanthus; species Miscanthus floridulus. The sequence continues at coordinate 53,902,388 of NC_089585.1, forward strand.
GGAATTGTGCCATTCGACAGGGGGTTCCTATAACTGTTTGCCGAGTGAATCTAATGGCCCTAACTTGTTAGACGAATCTTTGAAAGGCTTCATAGTGAACCCTGCCGACCTTCCTTGGAAGTGGGTCAAGAGATTAGCTACCTCGGGCGAACGGGTAAATCACGACTCATAGTGAAAGTGTACAACCTCTGCAGAGTGTAAAATTGGTATATCAGCCGTGCTCACAGTCACGAGCGACCTTGGAACATTTACGGAATAGATGATGAACACTGATGATACTGATGATAAATATGCTCATTAATGCTTACTGTTTATGCTATTCATTATTCATGTTTACCTGATCATGTGTGTTATGGGCTTGTGATAAATTTGTTGCTACTCAATTGCTAAAATCATGACTCATTAAAAGCTAATCGCAGTGAACCAGTGTCATCCTTTTGAGCCTCATGAACCCCATGTTATATTTGTTGAGTATGACATGTACTTACGCTTGCTTTATTTTTTAATTATTTGGATAAAAATCCCGGATGGGTACCAGATTGCTAGAGTTTGGAGGAATTAGGCTTGTGATCAACCAGTCAGTTGTCCCTGTGCATTTGGAGTCTTCACCGAAAGATCGGAGTCGTCTTTCCGCCGTCTATACTCTGAGGTTATAATCTTTATACTAATACGCTATGTATTTAAGCATTGTCTTTTGATATTACCTTTATTTGTAGCTATATGTGAGATTTGACTTCTTGGGCTCACATATGGTGCGTATCTGGTTTTGTTCTTAAAACCAGGTGCTACAAAGTGGTATCAGAGCAATGCTGACTGTAAGATGCAAGCCTAGTTAGAAATTGGCCGTCTTAAGGTTTTAAAATTGCTATAAAATCGTTGTTCCATAAATCTTGATATTTTCTTCTTTACTATATATCTATCCTTGATATTTAACTCCTCCTTGATGCTTGTTTTAAGCTTTTGTTCTCATCTTTACTCCTTGTTTTAATATGCTTTTAGAACTGTCCCTCACCACCTTCTTGCGTAATCTAAAGATAAGACTTAGGATTGTTACCCCTAATTCAACAAGGACGATAGTATCGCAAGTTGAGTCAATGATTGAGTTGTGCACCATTATTGCTTGTTGAACTGTCATTATGCTTATGCTTGTTTTGGACTTTTGTAATGATTGCAATGATCTTTTTGGGTGTCCCCACAAAATCATTTAGTTTATAGGCCTAAGGCATAAGGATTAGTGAAATAAAGAGTCGGGTTTTGGTTTTCTTCTATTTTCTCTATCCTGCCTTTTTGGAGCAGTCTGCACTCTTTAGCTTATATCTCTATTCCTGGACAACCAAAAATCATGAGAAAATTCTGTACAATAGTAGACTTCAATATCTTTCTCTGAGCGCAAGAACCATCCTGATAGCTATTTTGGTTATGGAGATACGAAAATCACAAGGCGATGCGTCTGTGCTGTTTGGAACCTGGAACAGTTTTTGTTGTGCACTGTTTTTGACCAAGTTAACTGCAGAATTTTGAAAAGTGTTCTATAAGGAAGTTATGGAGAATTTTATAATCTTTCCAACGGTATAAGCTACAACTTCATTGGATTGAAGGAGTAAGAGTTACAGCTGTTTTACTATGCTGCTGTTTTTCTGCTCACGAGGAATTTCATATTTCTTGTCCTTGCCTGTATACAAGAGTACCATCGGGATGTCAGAATGACTTCATACTAGTTAGCTTATCTAAAAGAATGTGCAAGCTATACTTTACTTTGGTGTCCCCTAGTTTATCTTCTCTTAAGGGGGGTAGCCAAGATGAAGAATTTGCAAGGTGAAGTATCCTACGTTCTAGTTTGTGCAGTGGAAGCGTGGTGGTACTCAAAGATGTCAGAGAAACTCAGTTTCAATGAGGTTTAGTTAGAGGTTCAAGGACGGTTTATCTGAGATCATCAAGATTTTGATAGAGCTACTGGAGAAGCTTCCAAGTTGTTTCAGATAAAGAAACCTCAGGCAAATGTTTGAAGGAATCCAAGAAGAGGTTGAAGTAAAACCTAAGTATTAACTTTGTCAGATCAAGACAAGAGTTTTATAGTTACAATGATGCACTTTGTCAAGGTGTGGGATGTGTCCTTATACAAGAAGAAAAGTAGTGTCTTGTTCATTAAGTCGACTAAGGAAGCGTGAGTTGAACTACCTAACATATTATCTGGAGTTATCCCTTATGGAGCATGGTAGTAATATCTTATTGGAAGTAAAAGTGACATCTAGGAGGATCACGAGAATCTACAGGACATCTTCACTAAGTTGGTTTTGAGCTTGTGATATCTTCATTGGAATGAAATTGCTTAAGACTTGGAAAAGCGTTATCACTTCCAGAGGCAAAGTCATGTCCGATGCCCTTAGCAAAGGAGAGTTGTGTTAAGAAGGTTCGGGTGACACCAAGTACTAAGAATTATATTCCAAGTTTGAGCAACTTGACTGGGATCATTAATGTTTTGAAGGTTGGTAGTAGAATATCCTTCTGACCAAGAGATTCGTCAGGCTTCGTTGGAAGGTGAATATACTAAGAAAGAGAATTGATATTATGGACTAAAAAGAAAAGATAGCCTAGTGATTGGAGTTACTTAAGAATTGTTCAAGGTACCTATCATAATCTTGGAGTTAGTTTGACAAGTTACTTGGAGTAAGATTTACATGTATGCAAAGTAAAGTGGATTCTTATCAAGACGATGGAACTACACGATGAAGTAAAGAAGAATCTAGAGACGAAGTACCACTATCTCCTAGTCGACATCGTTCGAATCTCGGGGACGAGATTCATCTTAAGGGGGGTAGAATTGTAACACCCCAAAATTTGCCACTTTTGAAAATAGAGTTAAAATGATTTATTTTTGAATTTTTGAGCACATGAAAACATAGGAAAATAAAAATTTCATTAATTTAAAATTTATCATAAGGTAGAAACATGTTTGTTGCATTCATGCCGGTCGCACCTTGTGTTTCTATGTGCAAAATGTGTGTTTTTTATACGTTTAGTAGACGAATATCTATCTCTAGGAATTTTCCAGCTTCTTTCTGGAATTTAATTCCTACCTCCTTCACCTTAATCTTTATGTTCCAAGTTCCCAACAATATTTTTATGATCTCCAAATATTTTATTTGGGTTCATCATGTTCCAAATTGTCTCCGAGAATTTTCCCCAAATTTTCGGAGGTCTCGGAGTATTTTTCGTGGCTTAAATATTAATTCTGTACTTTTCTAGAATTATTTTATCCATGAAATTAATTAATTCCGAAAATAATAAATCTCTCATTTGTCCCAACACTCAAAGCCCATGTGCAATAATCCTAGTAAATCCTAAAGGCCCATGCATTTATTTACTAATGGGCTTTAATGATTATTTAGGCCCATTAGTTAATGTGGAGGGCGTAACATCAATTAGTACCATATTGCTAGTTGATGTAGATGTGGAGAGTTTTTCTCCCTATATATATCTACCAACCCCTTAGGTAAAGCACACCAAGACTACCGTATGGGGAGCCCCTAGTTTGGGAAATCCCTCGTGTAGTAAATTATATTTTTCTCCTCCTCTCGCCGTCGCCGCCGCCGTTGCCGCCGCGCTGCCCAGCCCGGTCATCCTCGCTGCTTCTCGGCCATCGGTAAGTGCCCCACCAACACTCTTGTTCCATCTATCTTCTACGTTTCCCCGAGCCCTGCCCCTGACCGAGCCGCGTCGTCCTGCTCCATTGTTGCCGTGTAGTCGCGACCTGCAGGAAGCCAGGCAACGCCAGAGCAAACCGATCGACGCCACAACCGGAGAATTGTTGCCGTCCCACGTATCTGGGAGCCAACGTTGCTACCGTGCCACCGTGGCCGCTCCATGGACATGCATCTTCCCTGGCTGCACGATGCCGCCGATCTTCTTCTAATGCCGGTGAGCACACACCCAAGCTCTTCACCACCTCTGTTATTTGTGTTGGTCTTCTCCTGGACGTTCTGAAATTGCTCCTTTGCAAATCTGTAGCCGAGCACATCAGTTTAGCATATACAACTGTGTTTCCTACTGTTGGCTTCCAGGAGCGCTAGTCGTCTTCTTCAAAATCAAGAGCCATGCCATGCTGCACGATCGGTTTATTTGGAATCATCATCGTCGGAGTTGCGCTGTTGTTCCCTAACCCACCGGCCGAGACACCTGTTGCCATAAGACGCGGTAACACAGATGCATGCAGCTGTTGCGCGTTCTTCCTTCACATTCAGAGGAAACCAAGTCACGGCTCCTATTTAGCATGCAAGGATTCTGCAGAAAATTCACCTAGTGCACATGTTTGCCTGTCATGTACGTATCTTCAGCCTTCCGTACTATTCACGAGCACATGCAGATTTATCATCCACTCAACTATCTGATGCTTTTCTTTTTCCAATCAATGCATATTAAATCTCGTAGATACCTGCTCATGGAATATTCAGCAACTTTCCCTGTACCCTATAAACCTCCCCTGATTCATCATCATCTTAACCTGTTTTAGTCCATTCATGTTGCGTTAGTACCGTATCGACGCGATCCACGTGTTATTAGCGATGTTAAATGTTTTTGAGCGTTATAATTTAAATATTAAGTTGATGCAACTAGTTTTATAGTTGAAATCAATATAGATCTTATACTTCGGTGTTTTATATACAAATATTAATATGATTAATTGCTAACATAAATGCGTTTCTAAATTATAATTTGCTTAGGATAAACAAGACCATATAAAACTTGTTTATATGCTCTCACATGCACCATTGTTTTTTTTTAAATGTTAAAGTTTAATCTGACTTAAATTATATGGCCGTATTTATTAATAAAATATGACTAGTCTTAACTCGACTTTTGAATTAAAAGATGATTTGCCTAATCTGAATTAATATACTTCACATGGCTTTTGCTTAGCTAAAATAAAGGAAGCTTACATTTATTTGTTTTATAATACCAAAATCTTTCAATAGCCGATTCTTTTTAACGGTAGTTTACTTTTCGGCGTCTCTTGCATTCTCGTGACCGTAGCAATGAGCCATCTCTTTAGAACCCTTTTCATTATGATTGGTGTACTGTGCGTAGTTATTTATGTTTGTTTGCTTGTATGCTTCTGTGTGCTTAGTGTTTGCCACGAGTAGAAGAGAACCGTACGTAAGTGCCAGAAGATGCAGAACGGAAGATAAAGTTGAGGCTTCTCTAAACAAGTTGCTTTGGGTGTAAAGCAAGTTGAAGGCAAGTATAGCATGGGACCATCCTTGTTGCCTATTCACTGTTAATCATTTAATTCATACTGCATGTGTCTACCTTGACTACCACTAAGGATATCTTAGTCTTTTGTACTTGTACCTTGACTCCTATGGGGTACTACATTGGGTAGTATGATGCTAGTGCTCAACTACAACCATGACCTTGTAACTTGACTAATGGAATATGCAATAAACATTAAAAGATGCTTTTTAGCAACATGGAATAAGGGGGCTAGAGCATTGGGCTATTTTTATGGTGCTCTAGATTCCTCTCCCTAAGGACTTATCTGTAAGTGATCATCCGGGACTTACAGTACAGCTGTGAGGGCTATATGGCTCTGGCTTTAGCTCAGTATGGAGACCTTTTCTAGCTTGTTAGTGGTTACCTTTATTGGCATAAGAATGGCTTGACGAATCGGGTATAGGACAGCCTCTACTCTTATGTGTATAGCCGTGATGGAATTGTGCCATTCGACAGGGGGTTCCTATAACTGTTTACCGAGTGAATCTAATGGCTCTAACTTGTTAGACGAACCTTTGAAAGGCTTTATAGTGAACCCTGCCGACCTTCCTTGGAAGTGGGTCAAGAGATTAGCTACCTCGGGCGAACGGGTAAATCACGACTCACAGTGAAAGTGTACAACCTCTGCAGAGTGTAAAATTGGTATATCAGCCGTGCTCACGGTCACGAGCGGCCTTGGAACATTTACGGAATAGATGATGAACACTGATGATACTGATGATAAATATGCTCATTACTGATTATTGTTTATGCTATTCATTATTCATGTTTACCTGATCATGTGTTTATGGGCTTGTGATAAATTTGTTGCTACTCAATTGCTAAAATCATGACTCATTAAAAACTAATCGTAGTGAATCAGTGTCAGCCTTTTGAGCCTCATGAACCCCATGTTATATTTGTTGAGTACGACATGTACTTACGCTTGCTTTATTTTTCAATTATTTGGATAAAAATCCCGGATGGGTACCAGATTGCTAGAGTTTGGAGGAATTAGGCTTGTGATCAACCAGTCTGTTGTCCCTGTGTATTTGGAGTCTTCACCTAAAGATCGGAGTCGTCTTTCCACCGTCTATACTCTGAGGTTATAATCTTTATACTAATACGCTATGTATTTAAGCATTGTCTTTTGATATTACTTTTATTTGTAGCTATATGTGAGATTTGACTTCATGGGCTCACATATGGTGCATATCTGGTTTTGTTCTTAAAATCGGGTGCTACACTCAACCCGAGGGATGGCCATAGGAGGGGCACAGATTTGGGAGGGATTGAAGGTTTGGTAGCGAAGCTTTCTCTGCCAGGTCCATAAGGGCTCTGACTCGACGAGCTCCGACATCTCCATGGCCCACGATGGGTACACGCGGGTGGATATTGCTTTTGGGCGAAAAAAAGATAGCTTGAGGGAGGACGCTTAAGACAACTTCTATAGCTGCAACGCGTAAGATGAAGATGTAAGATGTGTAAAACGGATCTGGCCCACGATCAAATTAATGTGTACCATTAGATCTAATGGCAATTAATCATTTGACGGTTCTAACAAGAGGTGGGTTTGAAACTTTAGATGAGAGCTATTTTTTAATTTTTCAATTCTTTCTCTTGTAGTAGATATAGATATAGATACAGATATAGAGATAGAGATAGAGCTAGAAACATAGATAGATATTAAATATATTAGATCTATCCATTTATAGTCGGCACTATTTATATACAATTATTAATTCTTGCCTATTTCACCATCGAATTAATCGGCTATGCAGCTGGCAGGTATTAACTATTGCACTCCTCTGCCACTTGATTATATAGCAGTGATATGAAGTGGGTGTGTCATGCGTAGAGTAACACAGATAAATACAAATGATGGCGACCATCTGCCGTCGTCCTCGCCCGCTTGTCCTCGCCTTTGCGGCGGTGACCATTGTGCTGCTCGTCATAGTCACCAAGATTAGCATCGGACGCTTCCATCCTCCCATTCCCATTATTCCGACGGATCCAATGCCTCCACCTCCACCTCGCCACCATCCGTCGACGACGCATGAGACCAACGAGAAGGGTGGTACGGCTGCAACTGCAACAGTGACGACTGCCGCCGAGTCAACTAATTATGTGCGAGATAGTAATGACTAGTACATCATATGTGCCATCGCGCGCTGGCGATTAAACGGGAAATCAAATGGTACAGGTAAGCATAGTAGGTACTGGTAAATGCAGCGCATAGGTACAAAGTGTACCTATATTACATGGATGAAAGTCATGAAGCTGGTAATGTTTTGAGTTGTAAGGCTAGGGTAGTGTTGCTGACATACTACAACAGTGCACATCATATGTTCAGCGACAGCTTATAGCTTGGCATAAAGTCTGGTACAGTGCAGGTAGCAGATGGTAGGAGTTCTAGTTTCATAACATTAGATAGTTGGATCCTAGACTATACAAGAATGCTGATGATGTGGTCCAAAAGCGCATAGATTGTGTCGTGGTATAGTAACCTAGGCAGCAAAGGTTTGAGCCGCCGTTGTAAATACCAATGTACATTGTGTTGAAGATGAGCTTGGCTGTAGGCGCTGTGGCGGCCATGCAGAAGGCGATGCACCAAGGGGTTTCCGAAGCTGCACAAAACATCAGATAGGTTGAGATGACAATAGCAGCGTTGAAGAAAGTGAGTTTATAAAACTATGGCAGTATGTATCTAAAAACCTGTTTCACTTTTTTTGATTGCCTAATGATGATTTGTGTCCACCAGACCTGGCATGTGGCTTAGTATCCTAGCCTCTTGGCCTGGAAGCAGAGCATATTTATTATTGTTGAGAGTTGCATAGAAGGATTATATCCTCATGTTCTAACGCATCACTTTAAACAGTTTGCCAAAAAATGTGAATCTCCGATTGATAGCTAGTGTTGAATACCTTTTTGCTCGGCTGTCTAGGTGGTCCTCCGAATGGTGTTCCTGTGTATCCTTATCGTGTCCGGTGATCTGGACGTCTATGTTGAGTTCCTGAGAGGTGTGACGAGCAGATTCAGTGAAGGTTGTTTGATCCTATAGGAAAAGTATGTCATTGACAGAGTTTGCTGAGCATAATTAAGAGGAAGTTTGTATTCACATTTGTTAGGTCCATGCATGCATGTCTAGCATCAGTATGCGCAGTGTACACTTTATGGGGAAAAAAGATATGATTTGTGGATACAAAGAGGACAAAGCTCCTCATGAGTAGACTACTCCTCAAACAACTTCCTCTTCGTAGGTTTCTTTTCAACATGGGTCGACGATTTTGTGGGGCTAGGAAACATAGCATGAGAAATTGCGAACCGGTAAGTAATGTTTGACTAATTGATCAGTGTTAAGTGTCAGCTCTAGTAGGCATCTATAATATTCACAAGCAGTACTGTACAATAGACTAATACATAATAGTGGGGTAGTGATATAAGATGATCAGAAGTAATATTGATTCTAGTGATGAAATAAACACAAATACACAATACTACTACTTTCATGTCACCAGAAGAAAAGGACGGTTGCATGTAAAAGGATTAAAATTTTTCAATGTGCATCCACCTGATGGCTTCATGTTGTGCTATTCATGATTCGCATGACGATCTTATACTACAAAGGTCAGCAGCCTACTAATGTTCCAGCAGTAAGAATAAGCTGTAGTAATCTAATTTTTAGTGATCTACTTAGTGTAATAGGAACATAGCAAGAACATTTTATTTGATATATTGTGAGTGCGCAAAATTTGGCAGCATAGCGTAAAATAGGTAACTGATGGGAAAAGAACAGCAGACAATTAGTTAGTTCCGAAAATGAAAGTGGTCAAGTAATTATTAATTGAGTTAGGAAATGGCAAGGCATGATCAGTGTCACAGTAAGGCTGATAGAAGACAGAGGTCTAGATGTCTTGGTTGAATTTGACAAAACTTTTGAAGGTATGAACACTAATTCTCAGAGATACCATATGTGAACCATCCCTCAGAGGGTCAAACCAAATCATCTCCTGGATTATATAAACCATTTACCATTCAAGCTATTTTGCACAGTCATTGTTAAACAGCGGGCAAGTTTAGAAACGGAACTAAAATGTAGTAAAGCACGGCGATACTATATGCTAATCATCTTTCAGACCAAACCATCTATTTTATGGTATTATATCAACCGCTTACCATTCAAGCAAATCTACACGGGAACTATTACACATCTAGCAGATTTAGGTATACACTTAACAGCGCAACAGGAACCTAGATGAGTTAGCAAATTGTATGTACACAGTTTGTGATATGAGACACATACTCAGCAACATCAGATGAAGCAGGGGTATGAGCAGGTTCAGGTTCCACGGAGACCTGCATAGTGATGACAATCAGCAGACATCATAGTGTTTGTAAATGATAGTCTTAGCTTCGAATAGTTACCTTTTGTAGTAAAAGTAATTAGGCCCTACAATGTCATTATATGCGTTAAGGAGATCACCTTGGTAGACGAGGCCTGATCATCTAAATTTGTAGTTGTGGATGGTATAGTTTGTCCACCAGGTGGTAAAGTAGTTGGTTTTGTTGGAGTAGGACACTCAGCAGGTGGCGCATCTATCATCAAGGACGTTGTGTTGGATGTAGTGAGCACAGTGGTTGTAGTTGGTATGGCCATTAAGGGTTTTGGTAGAGGACGAATCTTGCTGGATCCTTCAATTGCTAGTGACCTTGGAGTGAACAGGCATTTCTAGAAATCTTCCATAACATACTTGACCTGGTATTCTCTTGTCTGCTTTGAATAGTAAGATTCGCTCGTTAAGCCTACAGCAAATGTATACTTGTTTCCGACAATAGCCGTTAGGCCAGGAGGTGTTCCACTCATTCTATCAGGAAGGTGAAACAGAGACTCGCAAATTTTCTTAACAATCTACTGAGCAATACCATCAAAGCAGAAGAACTGACCTTCTCTAGTTTCATCTCTTGCAGTGAAGGTCAATTTGTATCTGTGAAATGGGTAATGAAAATGAATGGTGAAGAGTGTCATTGAACCTTAGGACTAAACAACAGTGTGGTGTGTATGAAGAGTTAACAAAGTAGGTTTACCTTGGCATAAAATCTGAGGATTTGCTTGCAGCACACCAAGGCGCACAGCCGACCTGATCAGGACTTGATTTTTTCATCCTCGGCAGCCTAGATACCACCATGAATCATCACCTGGTACAACTGTAATTGTGACTGTGCAGTGAAAGCCTATTTCCTATGTAAACAAACATGCCAAAATTAGATATATCTTAACATGCATTGTTTTGTATCAGTAATCCAATGCTGAACGGTGTATAGGACATATAGGGAACTCATATGGATCAAGTTCATTTAGCTCATCAAGTGACCTATGCTCTATGACAATTTGTTCCTCCTGTTGTACCTGCGTTGGTGATGAAGGAGGCAAATATATTGGGAAGTGCTGATCCTGAAACCTATAATTTTAGAAGCGTGTTAATACTTAAATCTTCGTATAATATAGAATGAATGATGCAAACAAGCGTATAGAAGCATGATACTGACTTGTTAAATATGGTTGGGCCTCTGGTATGGGAGGATTTAGATACCAGTGGCAAGCATTGCTTCCAGTGACATGTGATACCCCTGTAATCTTTTTATGTCTTAGCTATGTGTCTAAACAGTTACAAACTGATGCCAAATAAACTGGAGATGTTCAGAAAATTTACTCTGGAACTCTTTGGGGATGCAACCTACAAATAAGCAGACAATTGCCCTTGGAACATTGTTGTTGTAGATAGAATCAAGGCTGAATGTTGTTGTTCGCAATCCCCATAATGTGACCCTAAGCTCTTTGTCTCTGGAAATTGATGAACACAAAACAAAGAACATGGATTTAAGTGTGTGAAAGTTAAAGGTGAATGTGCAATATGATCGCAGAGCACTTACTCTAAGTCTTTAATAATTATGTCCCGGGTTAGAGTCGACGCTGTCTGTCCTGGTAAACGTGTTGGGATCGATGGATGCACTCTGACGACAGCACCAACAACATCTGTGCATAGTATATAGAACATTAAGAGCTGCCGTATTTAGGCTAGATTGTATGATCTATAAAGAAGATTACCAATAAAATTTGGGTGCTCTCTTACATGCTGATGTATTTCACTGAAAGGGACAAGCGTATAAACAAACTGTGGGAACACGTCTGAGGGGATATCTTCCACTATGATTCTAGTGTAGCAAGTGAACTCAATCATGTTATTTCCACAAATAGGCATGTAGGAATATTTAGCATTTTTAACCCTGAACCTGCTGATGGTGTACACCTTGCCAGCCTCTATGAGAGGGCTTTTGTTCTGCACTTCATCTCTTGGAATTTCAGCGTACATAACACCTCCCTGCAACGTTTTTGTACAAGAAAAGGCAGATTAGATGGAGTAAAAGGAAATGTTGTTACATAAAGCTTTGAAGTGAGTAAGGCCATAAGCAATTACATTGTATTGAAAATGTACACATAGATAGAAAATGTTAGAAACCCACACCTCTTTATCAGTGATAATGAGGTCAACATGTAGGATAGGGCCATTCTCATTCCTGCCAGTGAAATTCCACTTACTGTTAACTCTAACACAGACAGAAGCGTGTATGTCTCTTGGCTTTAGATTTGCTAAGAGTGTGGGGGCAGGTGTATGAGCCATATCATGCACCTATAAAATTAGGAAGAGGATGAATCTCTGACATGAAACAATTGGGGAACTGTGATGAAGACATTAAGTTAATAAGGCACAAATAAACGTGTAAGGAAGTACATAAATTATGTATGCATAGCAAAGAAGCCTACCACGCATAGGTAGCAGAGGAGACAAACGTAGAGGAAGACATGTTAATACACATAAATAATCCACCGGTATATCAACATATAATACAATCAGTAAATACTTCAAACAATCTGTGATGTGCTTCGGCCGGTATATGGGATACAAACAAGGATTTCATTGTAGACAATATTCTTGGTTTCATATGTAGAATTTCCATTTTTGTCCTCTATCAGAATTTTGAGTCCTTTTTTTGAGCTCACACGCGAAAGAGCCACATACAGCTGGCCATGTGTGAAAACCGGCTTTTTAAGATAGACACCGATGTAAGAAAGTGTCTACCCTTGGCTCTTGTTAATGGTCATAGCATAACATACTTTAATTGGGAACTGGTGTCTATGGAGAACAAATGGCCATTTTGTATTTTTTAGTGTTAGACAAATCCGAGGGACGAGGACGGTCTGACCAGCGTGGGTACCCATCATAATTGTTGCTTCGATAATCATGTCTCCAAGAGTAGTGATAATCAGCTATGTACCATTGCAGAGGCCATCAGATTGGCTTAGATTCCGTAGCAGCATTATAGGGACACCCACTTTAAGAATGAGTCGGTGTCGAGGGAAATTATTTCCATTGAGAGAGTTTAGGAATTCAACAGGATACAACAGATCATATGCATCATGAGTGCCTGGAGGCTTTCCTATTTTGTCACAGCTCAAATATTCCTTTTCCTCATAGGGGAGCAGTGAAACTACATGCACGTTAAGCATTTTGGCCAAATCATTGGTAGGAGTTAAGATGGCTCGGTCCCTAAGGTAGGAGAAATCAGAGTAGCTTTTCTGCAAATCTGGATAGATTGCATTAACTATGCAGCTGATGTTATCCTCTTTAGGCATCAACAGCAAATCATGGGGTATTTTGATCCATGCAGCGTTAGTGTCTCCTTCTTTTGCAAATGAACTTACTCTACCATCTCCAACATCTAAAATCCAACGGCTAAAATCAGACAGCTCTTGATGTTCCTATGAATCCAGGCCTAAAGAAGACAACCTCATATTCTTAGTAAGGCTAAGAACAGTTACGCACGACCATAACGGAGAATTGACAATAGCGGCATTAATAACCTGTGCTTGAGTCCCACCCTCAATGACAGGTAGTATCTTCCTTAAATCACCACCAAGAACAACAACCTTACCTCCAAACAGCAGGTGGGCTACTTCAGAACAGTTTTGAGACTGGATATCCCAAAATGTTCTGTCGACAGCCTCAAAAGCTACTCTATGAGTCATAAGGGCCTCATCCCAAATTACTAACGATGTTATCTGAATCAACTCAGCTAACATAGTACCTCTCTTTATGTCACAGATAGAGGTTTCATCTAGGTCACAAGGTATCTTGAACCGAGAGTGGGCTATGCAACCAGCAGGCAGCAATAGTGATGCGACTCCTGAAGATGCAACGGTAAGGACAATCTTGTTCTGTGATCTTAGATGGTTGACAATACAATTCCAAAGGAACATTTTGCCTGTACCACCATAGCCAGAGATAAAGAAGAAGCCAGGTTCTTCATTTGTAACCCTATTGACTATAGAATTGAAGGCAGCAATCTGGTCATCATTGAGTGCCGATTGGAAATCTGATTGATCAGATGAACAAGGAATGTTATATGATAATTCTTCTTCAACCAAACGGTTTGTGGAAGAAGAGGCAAAAGCACTTGTTCTATGTGGAAGATTGAAATTGCATATATTGCTACCACTTTTAGCAAACAAAGCAGTTAGATTATCAAGCAAGTGATTCCTAATGCCATTGTCTGCCATCTGGTAGTTTTGGTTACCAATCATGTCTCTAAACTGGTATTGAATGTCATCAGCTAGGAGTCTCCAAACCTTCTCAAAGAAGGCATACTCATCTCCAACCTCATAAAAGAGAAGCATGGTAACAAAAAGTTTTCTTAGCTGTCTAGAGGTTGCCCAAGCAGCAGCTTCATCAAAAGCACCGTACCACTCCTGGTCATCACCAAGAAGACCATGGGCCCTGCATGCACTCCTGAAAGTAGGATGGCAGATACCCTAGAAGGATCGAAGGTCTTCATAACCTGTGGCTCCTCTAACCACTAACAATAACATTCTTAGGAAGTACCGTTCACCAGCCGAAGGATGAACATAGTGGATACACCCTATTTTTCTAATGTTCCGACACCGTCATTCCCATGTCCTAGAGGTGTCCTCCCATCTCCACTTAGAAGGAAAGTCATAGTAAGTTAACTCCCTGCTTTGAGAATGGGTTTCATTAGCAATAAACCACTATGTGAGCATTGTCCTGCGTAGGAATTCCTGTGAGAGGACACGTGACATATTGGCTTTCGCACGATATGTAATGAAATTTTCATTGGGCACATGAATAGGCAACCTTTGTACAGATGGATAGTGCCTATGGATATCATAACCAAAGACTCTCCAACATGCATCTTGCTCACTTATATAGCGACAATCTAAATATTCCTTAACCTCATTAATAGTTCGACTCTCTTGATCATAGGGAGGGTCTACACCGTCTCTAACTCTTTGGAGGTACACCTTGCTACAATCCAGTCCTTTAGTCACATATTTGAAGAGGTACTTAACAAAGATGCTCTTGTTACACCATTCTACATTCATGTGAGCCTGGTATCTCTTGATCAAGGACAAATTATATGGCACAATCCATGAATTATCCAGTTTTTTTCCTCCTTTGTGCACAAACATATCACTATTTCTTCTTCTGTACATTGCAAATCCATTTTCATTGACCAAAGTTTCATCTTGGTAATGCTTGGGAAATCTTTTGGAACACCTGCTGTTTTTCATGCAAGGACAATTCATATTGGACCTTCCACAAGGACCGTGTACCATGTGTTCTGCCACAAGAGCATATCCCAGTGGATCTTCCTTTGGATTTGGTATCTCAGCACTAACAAACGAATCTACATACGATGAAGTTTGTTGTGAAGTGTCCACAGACAGCCAAAGAATGATGTGGGCATGTGGCAGACCATGTTTTTGGAACTCAACTGTATGAAGAACTGCATCATACATTGAAGTGTGCGAGTGTGAGATAGCGACATAGATCGCAGAAAACACAATGCACGTGTGAAGACATGAGATCAATACGAAAGAATAGGCTCTAACAGGCAGTGCAAAGGACTGATTGGATGGATTAGAAATGAACAAACATATGTAAATGGTAATTTGGAACAAGATAGGTAAATTTGGGATGGCTGCAGAAACAATCTAAAAGATGAGCAGGGACACAGGAGGAAAGAATAGGCATGATATTAGTACCTACACTACATGAACCAAAGGCTTTTCCACTCTTAATATCATGTAGTAGATCTTCAAGCTTCATATTAAAAACTCTAACAATGATGTCAGCTCTGTCACTAGGCCTCTGTCCTGGTTCAATGATACCCTTAGCTATTTCAGGCCACCTGGCGTTGCATGTGAATGTCACAAAGAAGTCAGGTGGACCATGAACCCTGCATATTGCAATGGCATCATGATAGATTTGAATCATGTATCGTTGGCCTCCCGTGAATGAGGATGGCAAAATTGTCATTTTCCCCATCTAGCTACCGTCCACACAGCCACGGTCTATGGCATTGGATATACCCTGAATATTGTCAACTCGAAGATCACTCTGATTATTCAGAATGTACCATAATCTAGTTTCATCTATAGCTGCTCTAGCATCAACCTTGGCCTGACTTGATAGAAGACCATAACAAAGATATGGATTTGGCCGATTCCGTCTATAATGGAAATTGTAATAGAAGTACTCCCGCATAGTAACCTTTGTGCGAGTGTTTTTCTTAGCTGGCATAGCACCATTATACAGAACACCAATCTGGTATCCACGCTCACCATACGAGAATAACAAAGGATACTATAATCCCATATAGGCAGGGTGCAAAGAAGATATTTGCTGCAGTTCTCCAGAGTGTGTTTGAATGACTATATCACACTGGAAAGTATCAAGAGAAAACTCCTCGACCACAAGCATAGCAAGCTGATTAGTAGTCGGTAGACTGTACTGAACGGGATCTCCTTCTTTAGCTCCTATAATTCTCACAACGAAATCTTTAGTCTGTCCATCCTAAAGTCTATCGCGTGCCATCCTAAATTTTTTAGCAAAAGGATTATGTTGGTCAAGCATATCTATGAGGCTCTGAGTAATGTGAGGATCCAAATTGTCATAAGATATGTCAGCAGGTGCTAAAGCCCGCATTCTGTTATCGAACTCATTAGCGGTGTCATAAATATAGAGCTACAAAAATTTAGGAGGGCTTCCATCTGGTGGCAAGAGAGATCCAATCCTATGGTGCACCTGTCCACTAATTCTGTAAATCGGAGGGCCATGGCCATCGTTAAGCGAACGATCAATGTTAGCCCCCATAGACGTGAAGGCAAAAAGGCAATTGTATTGCCTAATATTCTTCATGAATTTGTTGGAACGAGAACCTCCACGAAACATAGCTAGCACAGGCAAAGTATTAGGGCGAGGATGGAAAGGTAGGATGACAACTTTCCCACTCCAGCAGCAGTTGTTATAAACAATATTATCATTAGTACGTGAAGACTCAGACTTGGCCCTCTCACCATACTAGAACACAACATCACAATGATGGCATTGATAATCTGGGGGGCCATAGTACGACCTATCTCGATAAGAGGCTATAAATCAAGGTTTTAAAAAGCGGCCGTTTAGAGACGATGAATAGGAGCAATGAGTCTTTGAGGGAACGAAACAGGGATAGGACAGCACAACTAATTTTGTTTCAGGAGCGTCTAAAATTTACCTTTGAGCGCATTAACATATTCGTCATCGAAATGGCCACACTCAAGAGACGGTGTGTAACTCTTTGAATGACATGTGAGGCAGCTCGATTAAAGTAGTGGTACACTAAGCATGAACAAGATTGTATTTGGTTGAAATACAAAGAAGAGAAAGAATTTGTGGAAGCTACGTGTCCTATTTGCTCGATATGAAACCGGCAATATACCTGTCTAGGCAAGGCGGTGTTGATCCAATAGCCTTTTTCGTCTATGGCAGGACTCAGAAGGATCTAAGATGAGCAATGCATGGAAAACACGGCCACCTAAGAGGAGAGAACCAGACCACAGGTAACACTATGATCAGCTAAAAGGATCGAGACTAGGGACTAAACACAGCATGAAGTACATAGAGGAACATTATACAATTTGTTGCGTTGCGGGTCACAAAACAAGGCGGACCTGAGGACGTTGAGGAGGCTAAACAGAATCATCGCGCACAACGATCAAGTTCATCAATAAGGCAAGCATCCCAAACATGATGACATAATAAAAGGAAAATTTCAGTAAATGAGCAACACGTAGATTATCATAGGAAGGTAACATTTGGTTATAGAAGTTTGAGGCCAAAAATGTACACACATGATTGTTTGTTGTCAACAGAGCAATGCGCCGTAGTGGCCATGTATGTGTACCAGCTGAGACTATACCAACTAGGAAGGAGAACAAGGCATGTGGCGACAGATACATAAGAGAACGAAGATGGTAAAGAACTTAACTAATCTGTAATTAAAGGTAACGTCATATGAGACGTGGAAGGCACTTTTATACAAGGGTCGAAAAAGTAAGGATGTCTAAAAAAAGGCAACAACAATAGGGACAAAGAAACCTAAAGGAAATAATTTGTTGAAGCAATGTTCGAGGATAGAGGAAAACAACATAACAGAAAAGGATACATTTATGTTATTATGACTGATAGAGAAGGTACATCTATTGAACTAACTGGGCACAGGAAGCAATTTGACATATAGGAACTCACAAATGGAGGAGTGTTCAGCAGATTGTGAACATTAGAAAATACTTGAGAACTGACAACGGTAGATGGCTGTGTAGGCCTACAAGAGGCAGATGCAGGAAGCATGAACGCGCAACATACTGGACAGCAATCGAAGCCAACAAAACCCAGTCTAAAAGAAATAGGCAGCAAGGGTAAAAAGAAGGCATACCCACCACAACTGAGTAACAGCTGTGGTTACCGCAAAAACTGATAGGACAATCGGGCAAGTTCTTATTTTTAAAATGGAACCAAATTGGGCAACAAAGGCAAAGGGACAGACAGACTAAGAAACCTTTGTACGAACGGTGGCTAAGAAGTAGCGTTGGAAAAGTTTGCGGGGTCAAACTAAAAACAAGGATGATAAACCAAAATGTAGGAAACATTAATGCGTCAGACACAATGGTATATAAAATGCGTGTATATCTATACACGCAACTATACTTGACGATATATATGTATGTATGTACACAACTTTCCCTATTGGTAACGTTGTATAAATCCACAAGCACATGAACTAAACGTGGCTACATAGGAGCGTTATCGCCAAACAGTAAATCAGCAGCAAAAATAGAAGCATGCATGATGGATCATAAACCAAAATAACATAGCTGGAATTGCTATGGACATACCCGTTAGAGAAGAGACGCAGAAGTGAAACATAGCAAACCGATTAATAGATGCAAGAAGGCCAAAATACTGCCAAAGAGTGACGAAAACAAGATCAGGCACCGAAGGAAACCACATGCATGTGCAGGCAATACGTGAATAGAAGAAAGAATAATCTCTAAATCCTATGGAACTGTGGTACAGCACCTATGAACAACAAGAGCCGAGCTGATGAGGAGCACTTGGACAACCTGGCATAAAGGAAATAACGTAGAAAGGCTATGAGAGCAGCAACCAACCATGATCACAAGAATAAGAAATAACGTACAACACACAAAGCATCAAGTCACCTTGGATATTTGCTAAGGCTGGAGCAGCACAGGGACGAAGAAGTAGGAGGAAATGCGTACAATGCACCTGCAACACATGAAGCAATATGAAGAGAGCTGAGAATCCACGGATACCGCATAAACAAACAGTACACATGTACGTGGAGACCCTTGTGCATAACATACAAGAAAAGCAGTGAACACAACCAGCTAACACATACCCTAAACTCATAGAAAATAACTGGCCACGCAGGTAACAGAACGACGAGAATTAGGGAAACATGTAAGGTAAATGTAGGCATCCGTACGGACGTGTGACATCTTTATGCAGAATGCGGAGGCCGTTAATTTTCTGTAAGAATCGTCGACACGCAAGTACATTTTTCGTGAGGCTCACAGGAACACAATGCCACAGTAAACGTGGTAGCTGAGTTCGTAAACAAAGGCATGTTAAATAGTGAGAGGAGGAAAGCACAAGAAGAGGAAATAATGAACAAAACACAAAGCATCAAGGTAGGTTGGATATCTGGTAAGGGTAGCTGAGCACAAGGATGAAGGAGTAGAATGGAAGATGCACGATATACCTATAACACATGAAGCAATACAAAAAGACCTAGAAATCCCAAGATACCGCATAAATCACCAGCACACACGTACGCGTGCAGCACTGTGTACAACGTACAAGGAAGCTAACAGACAGAAACACCTGACACATACCCTAAGCTCATCAAAAATAACCGGTCAAGCAAGTCACAGCACGAAGCGAATCAGGAAAGCATGTAAGCAGAATCTAAGCATCCCAACGGCCGATGCACAGCGCAGCGACATGCGCCGAGGCTAGGCCGATTTTGTTCATAAGCAGCAGACAACCGTAAGGACTCAGTAAACATTGGATCTGAGGTCGGCAACAAAGCCAACAAAATTACCGAGAGTAAGAGGAAGCTAAGTCCCGCCCAAAGCGCATCTGCAAGCGGCACCTACATAGTCGATCCGGAGCAGCGATGCAACGACAGGGCCGAAACCTGGAAACAAATTCAAGTATCAGTACATACATGAGAAAGGAAATTAGTTTGGAAAACAAAAGGAATGAAGAAAGGAGTTAAGGAGTGAAGCATAGAGAAGGGGAAAAGCATTGTGGAGAGCACACCGATATGAATTGCAGGTCCCCAACCGGACCAAAATAGCCAACAAGGAGAAGAAAATAAACACGGTTGGAAGTAGGGTAAAGGAAGCAGGAGCAAGGAGGGCCATGGCGCAGGCAGGGCGAACAGGGCCGGCTGGGACTATAGCGCGCAAACCGCATTCGCAAGGAAAATGCGTACAGCAGCGGCAAGCAACACGGTGACACAGCACGTGCGGGCAAATGGGGCAATACGTCCAGGGTGGAGACGGCCAGAACAGCGCGGCCACCCACACCATCGCACGGAAACCCTAGGGCAGACGAACCAATGAAGAGGCGTTGGAAAAAGGGCGGCAACGCAGCACGGAAGGTATAGATCTGGCACCGCACCACATTGCAGGACGAGCACATGCCATCCCACCGCCACGCAAAAGTAGGGAAAAGAGACGGGGAGGAGGAACGGAAGGAAGATGCGGAACAAAGGAGGAAGACAGGGATCCATTGGGCATGGCAAATCAAGGACGAGAAAAGGAGCGTCAAACAAACCCTTTAAATGGTGGAGCAGGGGATCCACAGAGGCGGCAACGATGGCGATGGCGGAGAGCTGTGAGCGTGCGAGCCTGGTGGAGACGCGGAAAGGGAGATGGAGACTGGAAAGCACCAAGGCGGCGGCATAGTGGGATGGGAACTAGAAAGACTGAAGAGAGGCGAATAGGAGCGGCGACGGTCGCATAGTAGTTTGGACGGTCGCATAGTAGTCACTGGAGAATAGGCATTGGAGAATCCATGTGCACTGTTCACGAGTTGAAATGAAGAAGGAAGCACCTTACCTCTTTTCAGTGGTCACTGGAGACCGATCAGCGGAGGTTTGGTCCAGAGACTTGGAGGCTCAGTGCAGCGAAGCCAGAACTACAAAAAATCTTTAGTAATAGAGCAACAGATAATTCTAGTGCTCTCCAGAGAGCGACCGAAAGGTACCTAGACTCACCAAAATCCTCAGGTAGTTTCTGGAGTAGCAGCACCGGAGAAAGGACTCTCCAATAGTCAGCAACAAATAGTCACAACGGCTAATCCATGTGGCACCACCAAAAACTCTAATGGTGTTCTAGAAGTTCCGGTGCTCTTTGCAAAAGTACATTTTGCCACCAACAGCATTTGGGTGTTGTTGGAGGTGAGGAACATCTCCGGTGATTCGAGGCTCCTTCTTAGTGCTCTAGCTACCGAAAGTGGTTAAGGAAATATTAGGTGATTAGTGTAGTGCTTAGTCTAGTTAGACCACTACATTGATGCTTTTCTTTGGGCTTAGGCTTAATGTTCAGTGATGTTTGCATACCTATTGTCACTCGGTTCATGCATGCACCATTGTTGTTTACTAGGGGCTTGTATTAATCTTGAGAGATCACACCATTCACATTTGTAATGTGACCGCGCCTAGCTTCTACTGTAGGGAATGATGCCTGTGGCGTTTGAGCCGGAAGCTCAATAGTGAAGATGGCAAGTAGCGGGCCAGGAGTAGACCACACATAGACTCTAGGATTGAGGAGGCCGACTATAGGGGGTGAATAGTTGTTTCTAATACTTAATTGTGGAAGCTAGCCAATTTAAATGTAGAATTGAACCAATAGTCTAGCTACGACTACACCCCTCTAATTAAATTCTTAAACACCCTAACAAGTGAATAAGCAATTGAGAAACTAAGGTTTCAATCTAGTGAGAGCTCACCTAAAAAATGGTCTCACTAATTTTAATTTCTCCTTTGCAAACATTCTTAATGAGAAAACATGGTCTTCTTTAAGCTTCTCATGAGTTAGATCATAACATGAGTCAAATTTAGCTCCTCAACTAAAAACTTAAGCATGTCAAGTAAATGCTTTAGATCATCACATGAGTCCTCTAAAATCAAGTTTCCATTTTTCATGTTTCTCATTATAGACTTTTTATTTTCCAAAGAAATAGTCATGCTCTTAACAAGATCTACAAGCTCATCATAAGTGTAAGCATGAAGAACTACATCACTATCATTACCTTCGTATTCCCTTGTGATACAAGACAACAAGGCAATATAGACAGGTTTGTAGTGCCATTACTAGCCACTGACCATGTCATCATTGTTGTCAAGTGAGCTTGTGATAGAGCAATCATCACAATCACTTCAACTCAGGGTGGAGAAATCATAAATAGTAGCTATCTCCTCAGTAAGGTAACACCATCATCAACAATGTTGGACTTTCCATATAAACAATCAAGATAGGTCCATGTCACATGGGCAGTCTTCAAGTCCATTATGAAGTTAATAATCTCATCACTCAACATTTTGATTCAAAATGTTAGTAGCTTGGTGTCAGGGACCAATATTAGAGTACCTAAAGAGGAGCTAAAGACCATCAACATTGATTCAAACACGCGGTCGAGAGCGCGACTACACCGCTTACCGAGTCACTCCTCGTCCGTCCACCGAGACCATGGGCCCCACCTCAAGCTAACTCCTGAGGGATGGCTCTGCCTCACCAAACGTCTAAGGGTAGACTCCGTCTCGCCCGACCCCCTCAGAGGGCTGGCTCCACCTCGCCGAACATCCGGGGGCTGGCTCTGCCTCACCCGACATCCGAGGGCTAGCTCCGCCTTGCCCGATGTCTGAGGGTAGACTCCATCTCGCCCAACCCTCACAGGGCTGGCTCCGCCTCATCCGATGTCTAAGGGCAGACTCTATCTCGCCTAACCCCCAAGGGATAGCTCTGCCTCGCCTGACCCCCGAAGGGGAGACTCTGTCTCGCCCGACCCCCGAGGGGTGGCTCTGCCTCGCCCGATGTCTGAGGGCAAACTCCATCTTGCTCGATGCCTAGGGGCTAGCTCCGCCTTGCCCGACGTCCAGGGGCTAGCTCCGCCTCAAACGAGTTCGAGGGCTGGCTCCACCTCACCAGACGTCTGCGCACTGCTCCTTGATAACTATGTGCGCAGATAAGGAAGGGCACTCAAGTCAACTGCAACACCAAGGACCATACCCTGCATGCCTGTAGGAAGGTACCATCAGGATATGACAAGACAGGCGTTTTAAGCCCTTCTAGGCATGTTAGCGCCTGAACAGTATTGTAGGCGCCGACATTTGTCTTACAGTGTTGTGGACGCCACCATTTGCCCTCGGGCTCGAATCCTAACAGAAGCATACGACAACCACTACGGTCGAGGTAGAAACTTGCATCATCTACAGTAATGGGCATGCAGTCACTACATCATCTGCTCCCCGTAGGGTCGTGGATTAGAACCCTGGTCTGTCGAGCCGACCGTCATAGCAGGATGGGACGTGACCACTTGCTAACAAAGCCAGAACATGGCATCATCAGCGGACAGATGCCCAGCATGGCCCTATCGGGATCAACGGACATGCACCCAGCATGGAGCTACACCTAACACTATCTATCGTGTCAGCAGGGTTCGCTTAGAGGAAAAGGAAGACCCGGCATCTTTCAAAGACCTCATTTGCCTCTGGTTTTTCTTCTTTGTCCCATCTATAATCCCTACTTCCTCTTGGTCTATAAAAGGGAAGGCAGGACACCCCACTAAGGCGACAAATCGATTCAACACACCATGTATCACATCACACATAGCTGAGCAGCAACCAAGCTCTCAGCACCCATTCAATCTTTCCATCAGAGACTTGGGACATTTTCCCTCTCTCTCCCATTTATAACCCCTACTACGAAATTTTTGGTGCAAATAACATGAGCAGCAGCCATGAATTGGACGTAGGGACATTCTATCCAAACCAGTATAAACCTTGTGTTCATTTAGCACACCATCTGGGTCAGACATGCAATAACACAAATTTACTCGTTGGTGTTTACTCGAAACACCGGTAGTTGCCGCGCAAGGTAGGGGACCTTTGCGTGTTCTGACATTAACATTAGGCCATGGATGGCTAGCCACGATATCAGCTAGGTCTCGGGTGCACACTTGTGCATCAGGGACCTAGACTTCATCATCATGGTGGGAGGAGAGTTGGCATTGGCTCATGCCGCCATCCAACCTCTCCCCTCCATCAGCCTTGACTACAGGAGGCTTGAGCGCTAGCTCGGCATCTCCCTGGGACCTAGCCATCCAGGGAGGACCCACACTACCTTGCCTTCTCTGATGCCAACGTCATGGCATGGCTCGCCGAAGGGGAACCCTCTCTCCAGAACACCTCATACGGAGAGCCCCGACAATGCTTCCATTTGGTCTCTGCAATGTCGCGATGACCGTTAGCCATCTTGTGGCACAACGCATGGTCCCACCTCCCATGAATGACAAATTCGTGGGGGTGATTGAACATGTTGTGGAATATTTCCATGACCTCTTGGCAGAGGAGCAAAAGTTGCCCTCTGCTTCTAACTCCAGCAGGGGAAGCCATCACCCCTCTCATGAATGCTTCATGATGGGTACCCCCGAGGGGCATGTTGAAAGCATCCACGAGGGGGAGGCTACCCCAACAAATGACCTCGATGATGAGGCTAAGAGGGAGACAGTGGCCCCACCATGCATGCCAGTGGAGCAGCTAAAAGCCTAACACCGATAGATCGAGGAAGCATGACTCTAGCTCGAGCAAGAATGAGCGGAGCTCGATTAGGAGATCGAGCATCGCGGAGATGGTGGGCGTGCCCGCACCATGGCCTGTGACATGAACCAGAGGATCATCGCCGACGATGAAGCCCTCCCTTGCTTCACCCGGGCAAGTCAGAACATCGCTGCTGTGGTGGCCTTGCCCCCATGACCTTTTAGAGGCCATGACGCCTGAGGATCATCGGGCCCACCATGAGATTCACACATTGCTCGAGCATGCGGTGGTGTAGTAGGCCGAAAGCTTGTTGTCTCAGCGACGTGAGCTCGACACTAGCCAGCGCACACCCTTGGAGCGTCCCGGCAGGGACATGTCGGTCCACCAGGAACCACAAGAAAGTAGGCAGCACACCGCGGTCTTGGTGCATCAGCATCTCAGCTGCAACCATCATGCACGCAACACCCTCGATGCCCATAGACATGCCTATGATGACCCGAAGGAGGGAGCTAGATGCGGCTATCACCCTCATCGTGGTGGACGCTACGACAGCGATGAGGACTAAAGCCTGAGCCCAGCCTAATGAGGCCTCAGGCCTTTGGCCGACACATCCTCAACGCTGCCTTCCCTCCAAGGTACTGACAACCAACCAATATCCCAAAGTACTCTAGGGAAACAAACCCTAGACTATGGCTTGAAGACTATCAGCTTTCCTACCAAGCCGGTGGTTGTAACACCCCGGGTGTTTAAAATACTAAAACTTGCCATGACATCATATGCATTGCAAAGCATTTGGACATATTGAAAACTTGGATATGCAATTACTAAAACAAGTTTACTTTATGTTGTATGTGTGAATTGTGTTGTTTGAATCAAGTTTGAAATACTTGTATTGTTTTGAAATTTCGAAAACCCTGATTTTCAGCGTTTAAATCCTACCCTGAAAATCCATTTCAAAATTTAAGCATATTTTGGGGTTGAGCCCAAAAGAAAAAGTGTAGAGCTTGACAAGTTATACAAAGTTTGTTTTTGGAGTTTTTCAAGTTGTTTAGAAAAATTTCGAGTAATTCGAAAAGGCGTAATTCGATAATTTTCCCCTTTTAAATTCCAAAGTTCATTTCAAAAAACTAGACCGAAATAGAAGATGGTTATAGAAGTAAAGTTGTAGAACTTTTGATTTTGAACAACTTTTGTCTTTGGAGATTTTTGAGTTGTTATGAAAATTTGAGAGTAATTTGTGAATTTTGGCGAATGGCAAACTTGTAAATATTGTGAACAGTACTCACCGCCGAAGCTACATGGCCGGCGACCGTCTTCGGCGTTCCAGGCGCGCGCGTGGTGGCCTTGGCTTCGCGCTGGCGCGGGAAAGGTGTCACCGTGGCTTCTCCTTGCTTCCTTGGCCGCCCTATAAAGCTCCGACGCCATCGTCGTTGTTCTTCCTTCGCCCTCTGTTTTTCCCGACGTTGCCGATCATCTCCGGCGAGCCCGTGCCATCGTTGTCGTGCTCCACCGTCACTAATAAGCTAGTCCCAGCTCTGCCTTAACCTTACGTGTCCAACCGACCCACCAATTCAGTTTATCTCCACCGAAAACTCGCTGTCCACGTCTTTCTTTTTCACGACCGGCGACCTTCCCGTCGCAAGCGCATCTCTATGGCCAGCGCCCTCTGGTGAGCTGCTGTCCTTGCTCTATGTACCTATGGCTTCATCTCAATGCTGTGGTGCTTACTCCATAGTTGGTTATTCATTTTGACCACTGCAGTCACCGGTACACCATCACCGACGACGTTTTGCTCCGCCATGTTCGCGCTGAACGTCGAACCCCCCTTCCTGTTGCTCCTCCGGCTCGGTCTTTGGCTCCAACGCGTTTAGGGTGAGCTCCTGATGCTTCCTGTGCCACCAATCGACGCGTAGGGGTGTAGGGATCATTTCAGTACCTTGGTCGTCGCCGTTAAGCTCGTCGTCAGCGAGTTTTCGCTGGTCAGCGCGCATGTCGCCGTGGTCAAAGCGCGAGGTAGAAGATGACAAGTAGGACCCGGTTGTCAGTGACTCAGCGTTCAAATGGATTTTTTCTATTTTTAGATTTGAATGAATAGTGTTTGTTTTTGTTATTTTTGTGTAGATTTATTTAGAGCTCCAAAAATTACAAAAATTTTTGTGTGACTTCTCTGTGGTGTATAGTATTTAAGAAAAATATGAAATAATGTTTTTCAATAATTTTTGAATGTGATAAAAATTGCTCAATTTATTAATAAATGGATTTCCATGATTTTTCTAGGCTTATTTATTTATCCAAAAATTATGAAATTTGTTTTGCCACTTAGTCATCATGTAATGAACATGTACTAAAATTTTGAGCTCAATTAGAATAAGTTGATTTATTTCATAATTTTGAATTAAATAATTAATTCATAAAAGTAAATAGTAACCTTAATGATTTAGGTTTTGTTGAAATTTTTGATTGAGTGATGACCTTGGGTCATTTGTTGATAATGATCCTTGGCAATTGATGTATGTGTTACGAAAAAGATTTAGTTTGCTTGACTTGCAACTGTACCGCGAAGGAAAGTTGTATTCAAATTCTTAATTTTGTATCCATCATCGAGCATCATGTTTCGTATTTCGCATCATGTTAAACATGGCATTGTTATTACGTGTAGTGAACGAAGGTGAACACGTGGTAGTTAATCAAGTGATTGAGGAAGTTAATCCGTTTGTTGAGGTCGGATCGAATACTTGTGAAACATCGCAGGAACCGGATTTTTCCGTCAACGAAGGCAAGCCCCGGATGCATACAACCCTACCTTGTGTTTTACAAATTAATTTCGCTTTTGCTTTCTGTTACTGCATTAAGTGATTAGGAGTTACGTAAAAGCCTAATTGGTGCATTACCACCCTTGTTATTCCATATTTACCATATTACTAGTTTAAACTCATATATGCCTAGTTTTGCTTTGCTATGCGTAGAACGATGAAAGTCGGGTGACTACCTGCCACCTGCAAGTTTTAAATGGAACATTGGTTAATTATGATAGCCTGTGATATGGGAATGTGGAGTAATAAATCTAGACCGGGCGGACTCGGTGTGTGTGAGCCACAAAACATGGAGGCCTTATGAGCGGGTTCTTTCCGCCTGTGTCGATTAAGGCATGTCCGTTGTTGAATTGCATGAGGTGAGAATTTGTAGTACTAACCACATACTCCGGTAAGCCTGAACTTGGCAATTCTATTATGAGAATGGCTACTCACGCACTGGGAGTGGAGAGATGGCGGGAATAGCGTGTACCCACGTGGCCATGGGCTGGAATGGTGGAGTACTATATTCTCGGGTGGCGCAGACCCATTCTTGTTTTAGAGGATCCGAGGGTAGGTTGGTATATGTAGGTCGGGGACCTGCATATGTCGTGTGGTCTAGAATCCCCAGCTGGGTTTAATTGGTTCGAATCGTCGTTGCTCCTCGATTATGGAGACTCAACTCACTGTTCATCATCGTAGTATTAATAACTAGAACTTGAGAATGGTTGATGAAGTTGTTGGATATGAAGTTCATGATCTCATTACGGATTGTGTCATCTTTGTATATGATTTTATGAAGTTTAAACAGTTGAAATAAAGAATTTTGTCAAAGAGCTTTTACGCAAAATAACTTTGATTATTGCTAAAACCATACCTTGAATCCCTGAGCCTGCATTCCTATGCTATCAGTTAATATTTCGGTTAAGTCTTGTTGAGTACTTTTGTACTCAAGGTTCGTTGACCCTTGTTGCAGGTGAGCCTCATGAGCAGATCTGTTTTGGATCGTGCTGCATGACTATCGTTCATTCTGATGATGAGAAGTAAATGTGTGATCCTTGGGCAGGATGTTTATTTTGTGTGTTATGTATATATTAATTATGCCACTCCACTACTACTATGGTTTGTAATAATTATCGAACTTAGTTTGTAAGGTTTGAAACAACTGGTTTGTAAACTATGTTATCGTAAGACTTCCGCTATTTTTACTCTGATATAGATATTTGAATAAATGTTGTAATACTACAATGACTTTGTAATGTGATCCTGCTCGGAAATCGTGGATGATTCGGGGTTCCCCGAGGACACCCGATAGTCTTTTTAAGTTATTGGAAGCATATGCATAAATGTCAAAGGTCATCGGACAGTGACAAGTGCATGTGGGCCCTATAACTTAGGAGGTTCTGCCACAGATTGGTATCAGAGCGATCGTTACAAGGTTTTTGTTGTATTGTTTTACAAAAACTTCAAAATGATTTGGGATGACTAAACTTAATTTGATAATTTGGTCCAAATTGCTTTTGACTTATCGTATTTCTTTCTCACCATTCCATATTTGATTAAAAAGGTTTTGTGTGGTGGAGTAGTAATCATACTATGCCCTATATAAAAATAAATGTTGTTTATGTGCATTATAAACTTTGATGTTTTGTTCGTAAGAATGATTCATGCATCATTATTAATTCACTCGTTACTTCCTTCACCTCTTAGTCTAGAGTTGAGTAGTGAGACTGGTTTGAATAAAGTAATCCATCATAGCTGCTCTTTAGACTTTGATCAAATGGTCTTACTTGGATTAAATTGGTTTCCTACAGTATGGCTCGTGCCAAGATGACGCCCCGTAAGTCCACTGGACCTAAAGGAGTTCCTCGTCACCAACTTGCCCCTAGAAACGATGGTGCTAGCAGTAGCAGTTCTAGGCCTGATCCCCAGGCGGAGATATAGAGAATTTCTGCAGAATTAGCACAAGCTACTAGAGATAGGGCTTTGGATGCTATATAGGTAGGAGAATTACAGGATCAATTGAGACGTCTCACCACCATGCACAGGAACTGTGAAAGTATGTTAGTTCATACGGTGGAGGGACGAAATGAGGCTTGGCATAGGGAAAATGTAGCTATAGCTAGAACTCATGAGCTAGAATTCTATGTAGAAGATTTAGAAGAACATAATACCTATCTACATGAGGAAGTTCATAAGCTTAGCAATCTACTAAACCCGAATCATGAGCCTCAAGCTAATGCCATGGACCCAGGTGTCATCCTTGCCGATGAAAGTGAATCGGAAGAAGAAGAAGAAGATCCTGAAGAGTTAGTAATGATCAATGAAAGTGATGATGAAGGCGGTAATAATTCCGGAATGGATACCGAGCTTGAAGTTTGAAATAATCACGGAAAAGAGTAGAGTTGTATAATAGTTAGTTATGGTTAAGCTATGTATCTTGTTTTGGTACTTATAGGGTCTGGTGTTTATAGTAGTAAACCCTATGTAATGTGTCGAGAGTAAGCATTGGTACAATTCAATAAAGGCTTGTGAATAAAGTTTGGTTTGTTATGAACAGATGCATCGTATGCGAGGATCGCATATTCTTGGTACTTCACAAGATGATGATGATATCCCCAACCCGCCACCGATGCCGACCAATCTGGCTGATGCTATCGCTGCATTAGTCAATGTGACTGTGGAAAATTCTCGTTTGCTTCATGAGATGGCTCAAAGTAATCAGAATCAGATGCATGGAAACCATGGCCACAATCATAACAGGCATGAGGCTACCTATGTGTATTTCACAGATACAAAACCCCCGGTGTTCACCAAGGCAGATGAACCACTAGAGGCTGATGACTGGCTTAGGACCATGGAGTAGAAATTTGATCTTATTCACTACAAAGAGTTTCAGAAACTGGTGTTTGCTGCCCAGCAACTTAGAGGTGCAGCTGGTGCTTGGTATGCAAATTTGATGGCCATGCAACCCGCAGGTGTTCCGTTAACTTAGACAGAATTTCACACTACTTTCAGAGCCCATTATATCCCAGAAGGAGTGATGGCTATGAAGCTGGATGAATTCCTTGCTTTGAGGCAAGGGGATCAAACAGTGATGCAGTATGTGGGAAGATTCAATCATCTATCGCAGTATGCATCTGAACATGTTAATATGGATGCCAAGAAAAAGAAATGGTTCATGAGAGGTCTGAGTACCAAACTGCAGACAATGATGACAGCCTGTACCAATATCACTTATCATGAGGCAGTAAATATTGCAATTGCTTCAGAGGCAAAGTATTGACAGCATAAGGAGCTCAAGAAGAAAAAGAATGTGCCGTCTAGACCTTTTGGTGGAAACCAAAAGAGGCAGAGAGTGATTTATCATCTAGTAAACCATTATCGTCCTCCTTACCGTCCGCCATAGTCTCAAGCCAGGCAACAGTCAAATGTCCATCCGGCTATAACCTATCTGAATTCATAGTCAACCAATGCTCCTGGTGGCAATGCTCCAACGTCATAGGGTCACAACTATCCGTGTTACAATTGTGGAAGGACTGGTCATTTCTCCAGGGAATGTCCATATCCTAGGCAGGCTAATCAAAATTATTAGAAGGCCCCTGCCAGTCAACAACAAGGTCTGGCACCAAACAAGAACCACAATCAGAATGCTTAGAAGGGCAAAGATGAGAGGAAGACAGGACGGGTGTTTTATATTCAAGCTAGAGAAATTCCAGAAGGGGAGCCAGTGATGATGGGTATGTTTCCTGTTGCCAATCACCCTGCAGTTATACTTTTTGATTCTGGCACATCGCATTCATTCATCAATAGAACATTTGTCATGAAGCATGAAATTTTAATTGGGGCAACAAAGGAAAGTTTCTTTATACAGTCGCCCGGGGGACGTCTATGTACTAAGGAAATGGTATACCAGGTATCTGTAAACCTGGGTGGGCATATTTTTCCCACTACCATGATTATCCTTAAGGATCAGGATATAGATGTAATATTGGGAATGAATTGGATGTATCAGCATAAGGCTGTTATAGATGCTTTGAATAGGACATTAAGAGTAAGTTTGCCTGATAATAATTCTCAACTTCTCATCCAACTTCCAACCCTAAGGAGATCAGTGGGCAAGATTTGTACAACTGCTGTCAAAGAGATTAGAGATATTCTGGTAGTGTGTGAATTTCTGGATGTGTTTCCTAAAGATTTACCCGGTCTACCACCTGATAGGGATGTACAGTTTAACATAGAGTTACAACCTGGAACAACTCCAATTTCTCAGAGAGCTTATAGGATGCCACCTAAGGAATTGGCCGAGTTGAAGGCTTAGTTACAAGAATTGATTGAGAAAGGGTTTATCCAACCTAGTTCCTCACCTTGGGGATATCCGGCAATTTTCGTGAAAAAAGAAAGATGAGACCCTGAGGTTATGTGTTGACTATCGTCCGCTGAATGAAGTGACCATCAAGAATAAGTATACATTACCTCGGATAGATTTGCTTTTTGATCAATTGGCCAGAGCCAAAGTTTTCTCCAAGATAGATTTGAGATCAGGGTATCACCAAATTAAGATAAAGCCTGAAGATATTCCCAAAACAGCATTTACCACAAGATATAGATTATATGAATACTTGGTGATGTCTTTTGGTTTGACGAATGCTCCCGCTCATTTCATGTATCTGATGAACTCAGTATTCATGCCTGAGCTAGACAAGTTTGTAGTGGTGTTTATTGATGACATTCTAGTGTATTCCAAGAATAAGAAAGAACATGCGGAACATCTCAGAATTGTTCTAACCCGCTTGAGAGAACATCAACTATATGCCAAGTTTAGCAAGTGTGATTTTTGGCTTAAGGAAGTGCAATTTCTTGGACATGTCTTGTCAGCTGGAGGAGTTGCAGTTGATTCCAGCAAAGTGAGGGATGTGCTTGATTGGAAACCGCCAACCACAGTTCAACAAGTTCGGAGTTTTCTTGGATTGGCGAGGTATTACCGTCGGTTTATTCCAGATTTCTCAAAAATATCAAAGTCCATAACTGAATTGTTGAAGAACCAAGTTAAGTTTGTCTGGTCATTAGATTGTGAGGAGGCTTTCTAGACTTTGAAGAGACTATTAACCACTGCACTAGTGTTAGCCCAACCTGATATCGAGAAGCCATTTGATGTTTATTGTGATGCTTCAGGTATTGGTATTGGATGTGCGTTGATGCAAGAAGGCCGAGTCATTGCCTATGCGTCTAGGCAACTTAAGCAGCATGAAGAACACTATCCGACTCATGACTTCAAGTTAGCAGCTGTGGTTCATGCTCTGAAGATTTGGCGGCATTACCTACTTGGTAATACGTGCCACATGTATATAGACCACAAGAGCTTAAAGTATAACTTTACTCAGTCAGAATTGAACATGCGACAAAGAAGATGGTTAGAACTGATTAAGGATTATGATTTAGAAGTACATTATCACCCAGGTAAAGCAAATGTAGTTGCAGATGCTCTCAGTCGCAAAAGTTATTGCAATTGTCTAATAGTGAGAACAATGGGTTTGAATTTATGCCAAGAAATGGAGAAGTTGAATATAGAAGTAATTCAACAAGGAAGTTTGACCAACATAATTGTTGAAGCTACTATTCGAGATCAAGTTATAGCTGCTCAGAAGGAAAACAAGGGTATAGCCCATATCAAGGAAAGAGTCAAGAATGGAAAAGCGGAATGCTTCCGCATAGATGATGAAGATGTGTTATGGTTCAAGGATCGCCTGGTGGTACCAAAAGTTCCTAAGTTGCGGCAGTCAATTCTAGATGAGGCACATGCTACTAGGTTATCTATCCATTCGGGAAGCAACAAGATGTACCATGATTTGAAGCAAAGATTCTGGTGGACTAAAATGAAAATAGAGATTGCTAGATACATAGCAAAGTGTGATACTTGTCAAAAGGTGAAAGCTATACATTTGAGGTCTACTGGTGAATTACAACCATTGCCTATTCCATCTTGGAAGTGGGAGGACATAAGTATGGACTTTATTGTTGGTCTACCCAAGACATCAAAGGGATTTGACTCAGTATGTGTTATTGTAGATCGACTCACTAAGTCAGCACATTTTCTTCTAGTCAAGACAATATATCCCACGATACAATATGCCAAGATGTACTTAGCAAGAATCATGAGTTTGCATAGAGTACCCAAGACTATAGTGTCGGATAGGGGTACACAGTTTGTCTCCAGCTTTTGGAAACACTTGCATGCTTCGTTAGGTACCAAACTACTGTATAGTATAGCTTATCATCCGCAGACTGATGGACAAACTGAAAGAGTCAATCAGGTGCTTGAAGATATGTTAAGGTGTTGTGTCCTTAACTATTCCACTAAGTG
Source organism: Miscanthus floridulus (assembly GCF_019320115.1). Taxonomy (NCBI): domain Eukaryota; kingdom Viridiplantae; phylum Streptophyta; class Magnoliopsida; order Poales; family Poaceae; genus Miscanthus; species Miscanthus floridulus. The sequence goes on from NC_089585.1 coordinate 53,936,045, forward strand.
GGACGAATGCTTACCTTTGGCCAAGTTCTCATACAACAATAGTTATCAGGAAAGCATTAGAATGGCTCCATTTGAAGCACTCTATGGTCGTAAATGCAGAACATCATTGAGTTGGTCTAAGCCAGGAGAGAGAAGATTCTTTGGAGTTGACCTTGTGAAAGAAACAGAAGGCAAGGTTAGGCAAATACAGAGTAATCTAAAGATAGCTCAGTCCCACCAAAAGAGTTATGCGGATAAAAGACGGAGACCATTGGTATTTAACAAAGGAGATTTTGTATATCTGAAAGTATCACCAATGAAGGGAGTTAACCGTTTTGGTGTTAAAGGAAAATTGGCACCCCAATACATTGGACCATATCAAATTTTAGAGAGATATGGAAAAGTGGCATATCATTTGAAGTTACCTGAACATCTCATAGCTATGCATGATGTGTTCCATGTTTCTCAATTGAAGAAGTGTCTCCGAGTGTCTGAACAGAATGTTGAAGTTGAAGGAGTAGAACTAGAACCGGATTTGACTTATTCCGAATATCCTATCCGAGTGTTAGATCAGAAAGATCGTGTTACTCAAAAACAGACAATCAAGTTCTATAAAATACAATGGAATCAACATTCAGAAGAAGAAGCTACATGGGAATCAGAAGATTACTTGTTAGAAAAGTTTCTAGAGTTTCTAGCGTCAATATAGAATAGAGTAATGTTAGTTGACTTCGGTGGTACAAGTTGTGTTTTGTAAAGGAACCTCAGTTGTTTTATGGACAAGTTCTGGATGTTTTTGGATTGACACATTTTCTTTTCCATTACTTACTCTATGGCTTTGAATCTCGGGGCGAGATTTCTTTTAGGGGGAAGGATTGTAACACCCCGGGTGTTTAAAATACTAAAACTTACCATGACATCATATGCATTGCAAAGCATTTGAACATATTGAAAACTTGGATATGCAATTACTAAAACAAGTTTACTTTATGTTGTATGTGTGAATTGTGTTGTTTGAATCAAGTTTGAAATACTTGTATTGTTTTGAAATTTCGAAAACCCTGATTTTCAGCGTTTAAATCCTACCCTAAAAATCCATTTCAAAATTTAAGCATATTTTGGGGTTGAGCCCAAAAGCAAAAGTGTAGAGCTTGACAAGTTATACAAAGTTTGTTTTTGGAGTTTTTCAAGTTGTTTAGAAAAATTTCGAGTAATTCGAAAAGGCGTAATTCGATAATTTTCCCCTTTTAAATTCCAAAGTTCATTTAAAAAAACTAGACCGAATTAGAAGATGGTTATAGAAGTAAAGTTGTAGAACTTTTGATTTTGAACAACTTTTGTTTTTGGAGATTTTTTAGTTGTTATGAAAATTTGAGAGTAATTTGTGAATTTTGGTGAATGGCAAACTTGTAAATATTGTGAACAGTACTCACCGCCGAAGCTACATGGCCGGCGACCGTCTTCGGCGTTCCAGGCGCGCGCGTGGCGGCCTTGGCTTCATGCTGGTGCGGGAAAGGTGTCGCCGTGGCTTCTCCTTGCTTCCTTGGCCGCCCTATAAAGCTCCGACGCCGTCGTCGTTGTTCTTCCTTCGCCCTCTGTTTTTCCCGACATTGCCGATCATCTCCGGCGAGCCCGTGCCGTCGTTGTCGTGCTCCACCGTCGCTAATAAGCTAGTCCTAGCTCCGCCTTAACCTTACGCGTCCAACCGACCCACCAATTCAGTTTATCTCCACCGAAAACTCGCTGTCCATGTCTTTCTTTTTCACGACCGGCGACCTTCCCGTCGCAAGCGCATCTCTGTGGCCAGCGCCCTCCGGTGAGCTGCTGTCCTTGCTCTATGTACCTATGGCTTCGTCTCGATGCTGTGGTGCTTACTCCATAGTTGGTTGCTCATTTTGACCACTGCAGTCACTGGTACACCATCACCGATGACATTTTGCTCCGCCGTGTTCGCGCTGAACGTCGAACCCCCCTTGCTGTTGGTCCTCCGGCTTGGTCTTTGGCTCCAACGCGTTTGGGGTGAGCTCCTGATGCTTCCTGTGTCCTTTGTTTAATCACTACCGCACTGGTGTCATCGGCGTAGCATGGCCGTGCCATCGTGTCCGCCATGGCCATCGTGGTGCTTGGTCCAGTTAGTGTCGAGGCTCGATTGTGCCACCAATCGACGCGTAGGGGTGTAGGGATCATTTCAGTACCTTGGTCGTCGCCGTTGAGCTCGCCGTCGGCGAGTTTTTGCTGGTCAGCGCGCATGTCGCCGTGGTCAAAGCGCGAGGTAGAAGATGACAAGTAGGACCCGGTTGTTAGTGACTCAGCGTTCAAATGGATTTTTTCTATTTTCAGATTTGAATGAATAGTGTCTGTTTTTGTTATTTTTGTGTAGATTTATTTAGAGCTCCAAAAATTACAAAAATTTTTGTGTGACTTCTATGTGGTGTATAGTATTTAAGAAAAATATGAAATAATGTTTTTCAGTAAGTTTTGAATGTGATAAAAATTGCTCAATTTATTAATAAATGGATTTCCATGATTTTTCTAGGCTTATTTATTTATCCAAAAATTATGAAATTTGTTTTGCCACTTAGTCATCATGTAATGAACATGTACTAAAATTTTGAGCTCAATTAGAATAAGTTGATTTATTTCATAATTTTGAATTAAATAATTAATTCATAAAAGTAAATAGTAACCTTAATGATTTAGGTTTTGTTGAAATTTTGGATTGAGTGATGACCTTGGGTCATTTGTTGATAATGATCCTTGGCAATTGATGTATGTGTTACGAAAAAGATTTAGTTTGCTTGACTTGCAACTGTACCGCGAAGGAAAGTTGTATTCAAATTCTTAATTTTGTATCCATCATCGAGCATCATGTTTCGTATTTCGCATCATGTTAAACATGGCATTGTTATTACGTGTAGTGAACGAAGGTGAACACGTGGTAGTTAATCAAGTGATTGAGGAAGTTAATCCATCTGTTGAGGTTGGATCGAATACTTGTGAAACGTCGCAGGAACCGGATTTTTCCGTCAACGAAGGCAAGCCCCGGATGCATACAACCCTACCTTGTGTTTTACAAATTAATTTTGCTTTTGCTTTCCATTACTGCATTAAGTGATTAGGAGTTACGTAAAAGCCTAATTGGTGCATTACCACCCTTGTTATTCCATATTTACCATATTACTAGTTTAAACTCGTATATGCCTAGTTTTGCTTAGCTATGCGTAGAACGATGAAAGTCGGGTGACTACCTACCACCTGCAAGTTTTAAATGGAACATTGGTTAATTATGATAGCATGTGAAATGGGAATGTGGAGTAATAAATCTAGACCGAGCGGACTCGGTGTGTGTGAGCCACAAGACATGGAGGTCTTGTGAGCGGGTTCTTTCCACCTGTGTCGATTAAGGCACGTCTATTGTTGAATTGCAAGAGGTGAGAATTTGTAGTACTAACCACATACTCTGGTAAGCCTAAACTTGGCAATTCTATTACGAGAATGGCTACTCGCGCACTGGGAGTGGAGAGATGGCGGGAATAGCGTGTACCCACGTGGCCATGGGCTAGAATGGTGGAGTACTATATTCTTGGGTGGCACGGATCCGTTCTTGTTTTAGAGGATCCAAGGGTAGGTTGGTATATGTAGGTCGGGGACCTGCATATGTCGTGTGGTCTAGAATCCCCAGCTAGGTTTAATCGGTTCGAATCATCATTGCTCCTCGATTATTGAGACTCAACTCACTGTTCATCATCGTAGTATTAATAACTAGAACTTGAGAATGGTTGATGAAGTTGTTGGATATGAAGTTCATGATCTCATTACGGATCGTGTCATCTTTGTATATGATTTTATGAAGTTTAAACAGTTGAAATAAAGAATTTTGTCAAAGAGCTTTTACGCAAAATAACTTTGATTATTGCTAAAACCATACCTTGAATCCCTGAGCCTGCATTCCTATGCTATCAGTTAATATTTCGGTTAAGTCTTGTTGAGTACTTTTGTACTCAGGGTTCATTGACCCTTGTTGCAGGTGAGCCTCATGAGCAGATCTATTTTGGATCGTGCTGCATGACTATCGTTCGTTCTGACGATGAGAAGTAAATGTGTGATCCTTGGGCAGGATGTTTATTTTGTGTGTTATGTATATATTAATTATGCCACTCCACTACTACTATGGTTTGTAATAATTATCGAACTTAGTTTGTAAGGTTTGAAACAACTAGTTTGTAAACTATGTTATTGTAAGACTTCCACTGTTTTTACTCTGATATTGATATTTGAATAAATGTTGTAATATTGCAATGACTTTGTAATGTGATCCTGCTCAGAAATCGTGGATGATTCGGGGTTCCTTGAGGACACTCGATAGTCTTTTTAAGTTATTGGAAGCATATGCATAAATGTCAAAGGTCATCGGATAGTGACAAGTGCATGTGGGCCCTATAACTTAGGAGGTTCTGCCACAGTGGTGCAGATAATGATGACTTTATTATCCACAACCTTCTATTGTTCTTGGTCGATTCAGCAAGAACCTGGTTGGAACACCTTCTGTCCAACAGAATCCAAAGTTGGGTGGACCTGAAGGAGATCTTCGTGGGAAACTTCTAGGGCACATACAAGGGCCCTAAAAACCCATAGGACCTCAAGAACTATCGGCAAAAGGCTAGAGAAACTCTCCGTGGGTACATCTGGCACTTCTCCTGGCAATGCAACGAGCTCCCTAACGTCTCCTCCGTGCCTCAGTGAGCTCCATGGCCAGCCTAGTTGAGACGCTCTCGTCCTCCAGCCTTCATGTTACCATGGTTCCAAGCTTGGCCTAGAGGGAGCTGATCCACTACTACGCCTCATCGTGCTCTTGGATGGCCTGGTCGCGCTCCCCGTAGGCTACGCCATGCTTGAAGTGGTGCCTCTCCGTGGTCTGGCGTAGCTCATCTCACTCCTTGCGTAGCCGGGCAACCACCTTGGCATCCAGGTTTGCCCTCTACTGTAGGGCCGCAAACCTCTCCTTGGATCCCAGCTTAAGCTCCTGCTCCTTCTTTGCCTCGACCAGGAGGTCAAGGATCTGCTAGCGGCCCTCAGCATCCCTCTAGAGTAGCTCGTCCTGATCCTTCCAGACTCTGGCGGCCTCCTCCTCGTCCTACCATGCCCTCACCGATAGTTCCTCAAATGCCTTCTCCGCCTCCACCACGTCCCATTAGACCTCAACCTCTCGTAGCCGGAGACTGGCCGCCTCCTCGGCCACCCTCTATTGGGCGGCAATGAGCTGGGTAGACACATCCCCATGCAGCATGGCCTCATCGACAAGGTGGTCCTAGCTCTCCTTCTCCTTGTGAAGGAAATAGGATTTCTCCTAGCTACGAGCGATAAGGGACTAAAAAAGATGATGGTTAGAACACAAAAATACATGAAGAAAGAAGAGAGAGAAAGGCAAGATTAAATGATTACCCGACCAGTGGGAATGACAACATCATCTAGGGTGCCCCTGGTCTAGTTTAGAGCTTATAGCACGACCAAGATCCCCTTGTTGAGACTCTCCTACTCTATGCTCTTGGTAGCATCATCGAGTGAGAAGAGTGTCGACGTCGGGTCTTGCGGATCTATCCACTAGAGCAGTGGCTTGCCCCATGCGGGTGAGTGGCTGCCTCCCAATGCTAGGGCCAAGGGTAACCCTCAGCTGGTCCTCTCCACCACCACCTTGATGCCTAGGGACCCCTCAGCTATGTCCCCCTCCGTTCGGCCCATATCGAGAGTCGTCATTTGGGCCACTGGAGGTGCAGGTCATGCCACTGCCTCGGGCACCGCCATAGTGGTGTCTACCCATAGACCGCCTATCATGGCTATCACAACTTCTGCCTACCTCGGCAAGGCCTCGTCTGGCTATGTCGCGTCCGTAGGGGTTAGCACCACAAGCACGATCGGAAGCTCTGACCGATCCATCGTTGACAGTGGCACCGCCTCCATCACTGGTTCTTCTGCGACCTCCGAGGGCGTCGTTCAAGCCCCCATGTCTGCTTGTCCTACCAAAGGCATGGGCACCACTACGGGCGATGCCTGAATGGCCGACAAAGTAGTAACACCAGCACCGTTCTCGCCTGAAATGGGTGTGACATCGGTCGATGGCCGCCACCTCGCCTGAATGGCGACACTTTTCTTGGGCGCCAGCGCTAAAAAGTTGCCCCATCTCAGGATGCTGTAAGAAATAAAAGGCGTAAGTCATGCTAAAAACAAAGAAGAACAGAGAAAAATAGAGGAGTCAATGACTTACATAGGCGTTGTTGGGTGGAGGATGCGTTTGGGGGATGAACCCACAGGCACTCGTTGGCGGCGGTCTAAGCACAAAGAAGACTACGGCGAACGAGGCCCTCCAGGCACTGGAGGGGGATATTAGAGCGGCACCATGGCTCCATTGGAGGATTGAAGTAGGTGGATGCGAATTCGACGATGGCTGAGACATGGATATGGGTGGCTTAGGCGATTGGCGGTGGAGGTTGTATATGCAAAGGCAAGGAGGCAAATTACGAAACCCTGGCAGTGAACCCTTTAGTTTTATAGGGGCGATGGATACAAGGAATGCAACCACCTGCCTAGATCTCCGCACCTACCATGATCCACCACCACATCATGTGGCGGGATATGCGCCCACAATCTCTATCCTTTCCCTCCGAAGGTGCGCCGGACATTTTGCCTCCCTAGGCAGACTAGTACTCTTTACCAGCAAAAGGGATACAGGGTCAAATAGCATTCCTCTAGCCCGCCTAGGCCTAGGAGTTTGAGGGCTGGCCCATCAACAATTTCAATGGCTGTCCCAAGGCACCCTTACGACTAAGGATCGGCCCGTGAGCGGCCAAAACTTAGGCGCACGAGCTTCACGGGTGTCTCATCCCATGATCGAGTCTTAGCCGAGCTGACCCTAGCCAGATCCCCATGAATGGGATACCAGGATCCCAATTGAGCTATCTAGCTAACAAACCATCAAGTCTCATGAACATACCCTCGAAGGGTCTAAACTCGGTGAAGAAGAAATCATCGCCTTTTGGGCACGCCATGGGTGACAATAGAGGGCCAGGGCTCTTAGAATCCTCTCTTTCAGAAAACCCTCCAAAGGAGTATCCTACTCCTCCACAGGCTTAGGGGCTACACCCACTGGGTGTGCACGTGTGCACCCACTGGTGAGTCAAAAAATCCCCTAGGCAATTCTACTCAAATCGCCCGGCGGCTCGGGGGCTACTATCAGGTACCAATATTAGGGTACCCGAAGAGGAGCTAATGACCATCAACATTGATTTATTTGCGCGATTAAGAGCGCGACTACAGCGCTTATAGGGTCACTCCTCGTTTGTCCACCGAGACCATGGGCCCCGCCTCAAGCTGACTCCTGAGGGATGGCTCCACCTCGCCAGACGTCTAAGGGCAGACTCTGTCTCGCCCGACCCCCTCAAAGGGCTAGCTCTGCCTTGCCCGATGTCTGGGGGTTGGCTCCGCCTCGCCCAACATCTAAGGGCAAACTCCATCTCACCCGCCCCTCAAAGGCCTGGCTCTGCCTCGCCCAACGTCTAGGGCTGGCTCCACCTCGCCTGATGTCTGGGGCTAGCTCCACCTCACCTGACATTTGAGGGTAGACTCCATCTCAACCGACCCTGAGGGCTGGCTCCATCTCGCCTGACCCTCGAGGGTAGACTCTATCTCGCCCGACCCCCAAGGGCGGGCTCTACGTCGCCCGATGTCTGAGGGCAAACTCCATCTCACCCGACGTCAGGGGGCTGGCTCCGCCTTGCCCAACATCTAGGGGCTAGCTCCGTCTCGCCCAACATCCAAGGGCTAGCTCTGCCTCATCCGACGTCTAGGGGCTAGCTCCGTGAAACAACCCCAATTTCCGTGAAGGGAAAACCACAGAGTTGAAGTGTAATAAGACCGTGGTAGATCATATTACCCAAATTCCAGTCGAATATCACATCCATACAACGATAATATCAGAGTACAAATAGTGCAGAATTATATAAATTATTACATCACCGCATTGGTGGAATCAAAAGTAGCATTCATTCAGAACAGCTTGAAGATAAGATCGCCAAACTCAAGCGTAGGCATGAACCCCTCAACCGTCAAACTCCTCGGAGCTATACTCCTCAGCAGAACCTGTATGCCAAAATTTATCAGTACGATTTGTACTGGCCACTCCCAACCCTATGAGCATTGCTTTGTGGAAATTGGATGCAAGTTGGATATAGTCAAAAGGAACCTATAAGGCTAGGGTTTCCTATGCAGTAGCGTATGAAGTACATAATAACAGTTGGTCAAGTTTTAACACCATTCCCACACACACTCCACCCCATTCCCTTTCCAGAGCCAGGTTTCGATCCTAGGATCGATATACCACCATCTCTATACCATCACCATACCATACCATCGCTCAGTCGATAGGCCAACTCCCTCTCGGCACTGTCTCAAGGCCCATAGCCCCTGGCTATGACCAAACACTCACTTCCCGGGGGAAGAAAAGGACTCATCTATCTATCTAGTTTAAGCAAAACCCAGGAAAGGTCCATAGCCGACAAGTCAGAACATGTATCAATCGATCAACCCTACACTCTGCAGAGGTTTTACATAACCACAAGATCCGCCTTCCTTGCTGACCGTCGTCAACTGGCCTGATTTCGGCCGCTTGCTAGCCTAGGATAATGCCACTCTACCATTCAGCCCTAGTACACCCCAAGTCTAGTCTGGGGTGGCTGAAACTGTGAGTCATGAGCCAGGTCCACAAGGTCTCCATGAAGTCTCAGAAGGCTGTGGGGGAAATCCTCCGCACCCCGTACCTCCCTCGCACTGTCCGCTATCAACCTAGCAGTAGTGGCAATATCCTACAAAGTAGTCCGGCCGTCCCGCACCATATAGGGAGAGTGCTACATAAGGCTTCCCGGTGAATCTGAGTACTAGTAAGTCCTTAGGGTTGACCAAGCCAGAATGCCTTCATCAGGGTTTCCATTTACCATGCCACCATAGCACCTCCATCCCGGGCTCCTCCCATCATAGGTTCACACCCAGGACCACCTCATATACCCCTTTACCCACCACAGGTATCCATTCTAGGGGTGCCTAGGTAGCACCTCACAGCAAGACTTGCCCCAGGCTCGTTGTATACTCCAACTTGGTCGACACAACCCTCACCCTCCACGCACCCAAGTCGCACACGCAGCACTCTCCTCATAGTTCAATTATCACCAGTTTCCAACACGCATCAATGTAGTGTAAGCGTAGTAGAAGTAATAAGCAAGCGTGTGACTAGCCTATCAGCAGGGTGAGCAGGGGTAAGGTTGCGTCAAGGTAAAGGCCATCAAGAAAGCATACTACCATGCATGTTCTACCATAGTGTGATCATAACACCAAAGTAAAGCACTAGCATCTCTATTTTAGCCATGCATAATAGGTGCTACGAGATTGGATGGGATGTGGCACCTTCAGTGTAGTCGTCTCCGTACTCATGGTATTCATGATCCTCGTCGGTCTGGTGCTCCTCCGAGTCTACAAACGATCATATTATAGTCGCATTAGCGACATCTATAGAATAGCACAAAGGAGCAATGAAAATTCAAAAGAGCCAAATGCACTCAAACATGGGTTCATTGCGTAGGGCTTGATTTTAGATGAATTTTGGTCCTGGTTTCGTATTTTTCTAAGGTCGTATGAATTAGTTATGGATTTCTAAAGTTTAAATCTATTTATGAAAATGGAAAAAGGCTGAATTAATCCTGGGTTGACACGTGTCATGCTGTGGTTGGTCCACGTGGCTAGCTGACGTCAGCATCACGGTTCTGAGCTAACAGGTGGGGTTCAGCTGACGTCAGCATGACATCATCAACGTCATCCACACCGATAGGTGGGGCCAAAGGCTATTGGGTCACTGACAGGTGGGTCCAATCAAAGTCAACGCCGGTCAATGGCGAGTCAATGGTCAATGGTCAACAGTTAGGGTCACTAACATGTGGGGCCTGGGCTACTGACATTAGCAGCTAATGTCAGCGTGATGTCAGCATGACGTCACCTCGGCTGTGCTGGGTTCTGACATGTGGGTCCCGCGTGACGTCATCATGACGTCAGCATCTGACGTGTGGGTCCAGAGTGTCTGTGCTACTGACATGTGGGTCTAGGTCAACGGTCAACGTTGACTAGTCAACGGTCAATATGACCGGGTCTCAAACGGGCTTTGGGTTGGGCCAGTCTAGGCTAGGCCAAACATGTGGCGTGCTGTGGTGCAGCCACGCCACGGCCATGGGCCTCCACTGGGCCATGGTCCATGGTTCATGGTCCACAGTGGATGGGTGCGCCGGTCTACGGTGGACCACGTCTTCTTTCGGTGAGCCGCGTCCACCCCTCTCTTCCTCTGTCTGTGGTTCACGTGCACCAGGTTTACGTGTGGGTGGCCGGTGAGGGGGTGTTCCCCTGTTTTTCTCCCGCGGTGGTGCTCCTGTCGGCGGTGGGCTGGCTGTGAGCCTTTGTGGTGGTGTTGGTGCCCAATTGGGGAGGGGAAAGGCTACCCCAGGCTATAGCGACTGCGATGGTGGGGGCTAGGTGGCGGCCGGGGCTCACCAAGGCACTGGCCACGATGAACGGCAGCTCGGCAGTGCTCACCAGTGGTGAGGTTGCATTTGTAGGCTCTCCGGTGGCTCGACTAGGCAGATGTGGGCATCAGTGGATCCGTGGGTGCACGGTGAAAGCATCTAGGGCTCAAGGCGGGGCTTCAGTTTCAAGGTGGCTATTGGGGGCTCCCCAGTGGCCACGGCGACCATGAAGATGATGGTGAGGCATGTGGGTGCGCTATGGGGCTCCGATGGGGAGGTCACGGTGTGGTCTCAGGTGTGCGCGTGGGTGCATGTGTTCCTACGGACCGGAGACGGCCCTAGCCTTGGCGCTCTCGGGGTGGAGCGCCATGGCAGACAAGGTAATGTCCGGCGGTGGCAAGGGGGAGACCGAGAGGCTCACCATTGGTGGTGTGGAAGAGTGGATGGTGACGCGATGGAGAGTCGCTGCCGTGTAGCTCCGGAAGCCATGTAGTGCCGCGTTGCCCGCATCAGTGATGAAGACGACAGCGTCGTCTTTGGCTCCGGCGATCTCTCCCCCCCCCCCGCAGCGGCTTCATCGCTTCCCCCTCTCCTTCCCCTTTCTCCCTCCTCCCTTGGTTCGGGTGCGCAGTGGATGGCCACCAAGTGGCGACGGGCGATGGGACGATCGCTAGGGCAACTGAGGCCATGGCTTTATAGCCGGAGCTCCGAGCTCCAAGGTGGATGGCTGGGGATTGCGTCGAGCGCATCGAGCGGCATTGCGGGGCGTGGGTGGTTGGCACGGAGTTTGCGTGGGCGCGGCGCCAAGGGGGGCAAGGCCATGGTCCGGGCGTGACCCCCTGGCCTGCTCTACCATTGCTGTCGGCCTCCGGTCAGCTGGCGGTTGAGCGTGAGCGCGAGGAAGATGAGCAAGGGAGGGCTGTCATGCGGGGTCCGTTGGCAGCGACTGCGGGCGAAGAGAAAGGGGCGCGCGGGTGAGCAGTGCTCGGCTGACGTGCGGGGCCCAGTGGCAGCGACAGCGAGCGAAGGCGGGGAGGCGCGGGGCATGAGCGGCGTGCGGGGCTGGCCGCTGGGCCTGCGCGTGTTGGGCCGGCTTGCTGTGCGCTGGCGAGGCTGTGCTGGCGGACCGAGAAGCTAGGCTGCGAGGCCTAAGCTGCGTGTCCTTCTCCCCTTTTTCTTTTCTTTACTGTTTTCTATTTTCTTTTTCATCTCCTTTGTTTGAATTTAAATTTGGTTTGAAATTTAAATTCTAATTTGGTGCACCTTATTCATTGGAGTCTTTGGTTATGTGGCCCACTTCATTCTCTTTCATATATTAGGAATTTATTTAGCCATTTGTATAACAAAAATGGGGTGGTTTTGTTATACAATAAATAGGATTAGTTTTTCCTTTTTAAATATTTATCCTTTGGTTTGAGTCATAGTTTCTTCATGGTGTTTTCTTTAAAGGAGTTTTTAGACATGACATAAAATAAATGAAAACCCAAATCACTATTGAGTTGACAATGTGAGCTATGTTTCATTTGTCAGTAATTAAATACACTTGATAACAAATGACATGCCATGCTCATGAAACTGTCTTAGTTGGGTTACTCCTAAGCCAACACTTAGGGTTGGCTCCTACAATGTCACTCATCATCACATGGGGGTTTTTAAGAAAAATTTTGTAGTTGTGATTTTTGGTGTGTGCATTTTTGGGTTGTTACAGTCCTACCCCCTTAACAGAATCTTGTCCCCAAGATTATAGCATAACGTACTCTTTGAAAAGATAAGGATAGTGTAGCCGGAGGTCAGACTCTTTTTCCCATGTTGCTTCTCTCTCTGTGTGATTGCTCCATTGGATCTTGCACATAGGAATAGTCTTGCTACGGGTCTCTTTGGTATCTCTGCCCAAAATTCTGATAGGATGTTCTTTATACTCAAGTGTATCTTGAATGTCAAGTGTATCAGTTGGAACTACTTCATCGGGTACTCTTAAACACTTGCGTAGCTGTGAGACATGGAATACGGGATGTACACCCATCAATTCCTCGGGTAACTCAAGTTCGTAGGTGAGCTTTCCAATCCTCTTGCAAATCTTGTATGGGCCAACAAATCTAGGGGTAAGCTTTCCTTTCACATGGAATCTAATAGTTCCATGTAGCGAGGATACCTTGAGATAGACGAAGTCCCCCACATTGAACTCAAGTTCTCTTCTTCTTTTGTTAGCATAGCTCTTGTATCGACTTTGAGCAATTCTCAAGTTCTTCTTCACTTGAGCAACTCCTTCTTCGGCATCTTGAATCTTGGCGGAGTCAAAGAACGATCTTTCTCCCAGTTGGGACCACGTCAGAGGTGTCTTACATGGTTTGCCATATAGAGCTTCAAATGGTGACATCTTAATACTGGCTTGGTAGCTGTTGTTGTAAGAGAACTCAGCATAGGGTAGGAATTTCTCCCAATCAGAGCCATAGTTCAGTACACTAGCACGAAGCATGTCTTCTAAGATCTGATTTACTCATTTTGTCTGTCCATCTGTCTATGGGTGGTAAGCGGTGCTAAAATCAAGTTTGGTTCCAATGGACTTGTGCAGAGCTTCCCAGAATCGGGACACAAATTGAGGACCACGATTAGATATAATACTAGAGGGAGCTCCATGCAGTCTGAGAATATGCTCAATATATAGATCTACTAATTTTTTGGCATTGGTCTTGGTCTTTACTGGTACAAAGTGAGCAATCTTGGTCAAGCGATCAACAATCACCTAGATGGAATCATTGCCTTTCTATGAACGGGGCAATCCAATTATGAAATCCATGGATATGCTCTCCCACTTCCACTCGGGGACGTCAAGAGGCTTTAGCAAACCTGCAGGCCTTTGATGTTTAGCCTTGACTCTATTATAGGTGTCACATCGTGCCACATGTCCTGCAATGTCTGTCTTCATGCCTTTCCACCAAAAGTGTTTCTTCAAATCTTGATACATTTTTGAACCTCCAGGGTGGATATAGTACTTAGAATCGTGAGCTTCTGACAAAATTTCCTCTCATAGCACTGGGTCAGATGGAACACAGATTCTGTTCTTGAACCAGATGGTTCCTTGTTCATCTTCATGGTGGTTGGTCTTATAGCCTAGTTTCATTAGACCATGGAGATATTCGATTTCTTCACAATCTTTCTGAGCTTGACAGATGCGTTCTATGAGATCATACTGTATGCGGAGCTCATTCAACAAGCCATGCGGTAGTATCTCAAGTTGGAAATCATCAATCTCTTCCTTGAGCTCAGGTGGTATGGATTTAGTGATCAAAGTGTGACAGTAGCTCTTGCGATTGAGAGCATCTGTGACTACATTAGCTTTTCTCGGATGATAGCGAATTTCTAGGTCATAGTCCTTGATCAACTCTAGCCAATGGCATTGCCTCATGTTCAAATCTTCTTGAGTGAAAAAGTACTTCAAGCTCTTGTGATCCATATAGATATCACACTTGTTGCCTATCAAGTAGTGTCTCTAGATCTTCAGGGCATGCACAACTGCTGCTAACTCAAGATCATGAGTAGGGTAATGGTTCTCATGTTCTTTCAACTATCGAGACGCATATGCTATCACTCTTCCATCTTGCATCAATACACAACCAAGTCCTTGATGGGATGCATCACAATAGACTATGAAATTTTTGCCGATATCAGGCAATGCTAGTACAGGAGTTGTGGTAAGCTTCTGTTTCAATTCCTAGAAGCTTTGTTTGCACTCAGGCATCCATTCAAACTCCTTGGTCTTCTTCAGAAGATTGGTCATTGGACGGGCTATCTTGGAGAAGTTTTCGATGAATCGGCGATAATATCCAGCCAATCCCAAGAAACTTCTGACTTCTGTCACATTACGGGGTTGATCCCACTCTTTCACAGCTTCAATCTTGGCTGGGTCAACTGTGACACCTTTAGCTGATAGTACATGGCCTAGGAAGGCAACTTCCTGTAGCCAAAACTCACATTTGCTGAACTTTGCATAGAGCTGATGTTGGGCTAATTTCTCGAGCACAGTTCTCATATGATGTTCATGTTCTATAGCGGTGGGTGAATAGACAAGGATGTCATCAATGAATACCACCACGAACTTATCTAGTTCATCCATGAAAACCTTATTCATCATGTTCATGAAGTAGGCAGGAGCGTTCGTGAGTCCAAAGGATACCACAGTAAACTCAAACTGACCATACCTAGTCACAAAAGCTGTCTTCGGGATATCACTTTCTCGAATCTTCATCTAATGATAGCCAGATCTGAGATCAATCTTGGAGAAATACTTGGCACCTTGAAGCTAATCAAGTAGATCATCAATCCTTGGCAAGGGGTACTTGTTCTTGATGGTGACTACGTTCAAGTTCCGGTAATCAATGCACATTCTCAATGAACCATCCTTCTTCTTGACAAACAGAATAGGGGATCCCTAGGGTGAAGCACTGGGTCTGATATATCCCTTTGAGATGAGCTCATCAAGCTATTTCTTGAGCTCCGCCAGTTCATCAACTGACATGCGATATGGTCTCTTGGCAATGGGTCCCGTTCCCGGCAATAGATCAATGATGAACTCTACATCACGGTCTGGTGGCATACCCAGTAATTCTTCAGGGAATACATCGGGATAGTCTCTGACTACTGGCACATCATGAACTGTCTTCTCCTCTTTTTGTGATTCTGAACTTGCTTTAAGGGCACATAGGATAGAGGTGGACTTTCCAGACTGGGGTTCACATATAATGACTTGGCCTGATGGGTGGGTCACTTGGACATATCTAGGTGAACATGATATGATACCTCGGTGAATGGTTAACCAATCTATACCTAAGATGACATCTAGGTTTGTGGAAGGTAACAGGGTTAGGTCGGCTTTAAAGATAAGACCCTCAATGGCAAGACTCACTCCCTTATAGATGTGGGTGCATTTTAGGTCTCCTAAAGGTGAGCTGGTGATGATAGGCTTTTCATGTGGGGTTACAGGCAGGTCATGCTCTCGTGCAAACTTGGATGATATGTATGAACAAGTTGCTCTAGAGTTGAATAGAACTGATGCTGTGTTGCCATTAACTAAAAACATACCGTACACCATGTCAGGGGTAGCTTGTGCTTCCTCAGCATCCAGATGGTTGAGACGTCCACGAGTAGCAGATCCCTTGGGCTAAGACTTCTGAGCAGCTGAGTTCTGAGGGCACTCAGCGCTTTGTGACCTGGTTGGCCACAAGCAAAACAGGTGAAGGGCGTATCGCCTGTAGGGGTCAGCGCAGGTGCCTTCCAGTTTCCAGTGCCTGGTGTAGAGCGGTTCTGTGCTAGGCGTTCATTCGCTGAGCGGGGATGGTTGAAATGGTCCTAAGCATAATGGTCCCGGGTGTAATGATCCTGAGCAGGGCGGGAGTATTTGGCGGTGTAGCCTCCACTACCCCTACTTGATCTAGGGTTGTCATCCCAGTTGTGGTGAGAGCGTTCCCTAGATGGTGCATCTCTGTGGAACCTCTTGCGATCACGGCCACAAAAGGACTCCTTGGGCTTACGCTTCCTCTCCCTGTACTCTTCTCTAGCTTCAGCATGATCTTTCTCAATCTGGATGCAGCGATCCACCAGAGCACGCAACGTGTTACTCTCAATACCGCCAAACTTCAGCTTGATGTGTGGGTTGAGTCCCTTGCAATAATAGTACAGCTTCTCCTTCTCAGAATTCACAACATAGGAAGGGGCATAGCGAAGAAGATTGGTGAAATGAGTAGTGTACTCAGTCACCCTGTCCTTTCCTATCTTGATGTTGCGGAACTCCTCAGCTTTGGCCTCCATGACACCCTTGGGAATGTGGTACTCAGTGAATGCTTTGGTGAACTCATCCCACGAGATGTTGGCAGGGTCCTCATGGGAATCACTAAAACTGTCCCACCAGGCGCGTGCTGCACCTGTGAGCTAGTGTGTGGCAGCTCCAACACACTCATCATCGGTGAAAGTAGTGAGGTCAAGCTTCTTCTCCATTTCCTTGAGCTAGTCATCTGCTACAAGTGGGTCAGGGTCTGTGCCATCATAGGTAGGTGGCCTTAGCTTTAGGAATCCCTCCAGCTTCCTTTGGAAGTCATTTTGCTGACCTCCCTAGCAACGGTTTGTTCCTTCAACCAGAGCTACAAGAAGCTAGGTCTGCTGTGCCATCACTTCTGCTAGGTTTGGTGGTGGTGGTGGAGGAATGTTCTCCTTAGGCGGCGGAGTATTCTCCAGGTGGAAGGGTATCCCTCCACGTCCACAACCATGGCCACGGCCACGGTTGTTGCCACCACGTCTCCCATTGGGTTCAACTGGTTCAGGGGTGGGCGCACGTCCTCGATTCATTAGGCAATTAGAACGGCGGTTCGGCATCTGCAACACGGATCATAGAGAGTTTAGTGCTTGTGCCATAAGTGCTTATAATTCAATATGATTACATGATTTTGACATTTTAAAGAAAAACATTTATGCTATCCAACACTCATTACAAAGAAGCAATAAGATTCATAAAGATGCAATAAGATCCGAAACATTCATTACATGGTTTTTATTACATAGCATCATCTCCAGTAGCTACACTTGAAGACGTGCGAGAATCATTCTATGCATAGTGTCTCATAATATATCTCATAAGGGGTACATCATGGGGTACAACTTACAGAAGCTACTGACATGACTCATGACCACGTAGGGTCATCTACTCTAACTCGTACACCGCAGCTAGGATACGACTGTTCTCGTTCTCGATCTCCTCATCAGACTTGTGAAGTCGGGACACGTACTTTAAGGCCTTGGTGAGCTCCTCAGTAGGCTTGGCTCCAGGTAGGGTAGGGCAGGCATCTAGGTTGAGGCGAGTTGGGGCTAACTCAAACTCCTCTATCCTAGGCTTCGTCTTGCTGCGAACCTCCTTGGGTAGCTGATCCCACATACCCTTCATCTCCCTGAGATGCTTCCTGTCAGACTTCTGCCAAGCCTGCCATGTCCTCTCACACTTGTCCCATAGGTACTCGGTCTGCCTGAGTGCCTCGATCAGGTGACCCTAGTTGTGAACGGCCTTCTTCCTGAACTCCTCTAGCTCTTGAGTCATGGTCTTGTTCCGAGATTGGATCTTCAGCATGTCAATCCCCTTGGATCTCTCTCTATCTCCTCTGCGGTTGAACTTGGCCTTCTTGTCGTCCAACTCTCTGCAACTCCAAGACCTTGCTGTCAAGGTAGCAGTTCCTGTTGCCTAGGTCGGCTGCTTTGTCCTGTAAGTCAGCGACCTTGGCTCTATGGACCTCCTCATGATGGTTGAGCTCATCTAGTAGCTTGGCAACTGTCTCTAGTAGACTAGCTCACTCCTATGCTCCCTACAAGTCTCGCTCTTGGTACTCCCACCGAAGGGCCTGGTCCTGACGTCTCCTCTGCTCTAGCTAGGTCACGTACCTATCTTGCTCCAATAGGTGGATAGCTAAGACACAAAGGCATCTATCCTCCTCAGCAAGGATAACTCTGCCTGCTGCGAATCTTTGCTCACTGGGGGTAAGGCTGAGGTCGAGGGCCTAGGGAAGTAGATGGAACTTGGTCATCTTCAGGTGCTCGTAGTGGTCCCTCATCACTCTGTGAAGTGCCTTGTGTGAGATAGCTCGTAGTCCCTCCTCAACTGTGTCCTCTATAGTCAACTTGGTGGAAGCTGGGATAGAAGGTAAGGTAGTGCTAGCTAGGAACTCGGCTGAGGTGACGACTGGTCCTTCGATTCCTCCTTCCTGAGCTGGCTTTCTGGTGCAGGTGACCTTGACAAGCTCGTCGGGGACACCTAACATGACGAGAACTCGGTAGAGGGTCTGTGCAAAACCCCCGAGCTCACGTAGGTCGAAGGTAAGCTTGGCATGGTCCAGAGGTAGCAGTCCTAGAGGTGGCCAGTCGACGTTCGTTGCCATCTGCATGTTTTAAGGAATAGGTGTTAGCAGGTCCATCATAGATAAGCCTTGCATAAAAGTAAATGCAGGGTCAGTATATAACTGAAAGAAGGGCTGTCCACGTCCTATTCTATCGTCGATTTCTAAGGGTTTCGTCCTATGGTCAAGTATGGCTCTGATACCAACTAAAACAACCCCAATTTCCGTGAAGGGAAAACCACAGAGTTGAAGTGTAATAAGACCGTGGTAGATCATATTACCCAAATTCCAGTCGAATATCACATCCATACAACGATAATATCAGAGTACAAATAGTGCGGAATGATATAAATTATTACATCGCCGCATTGGCGGAATCAAAAGTAGCATTCATTTAGAACAGCTTGAAGATAAGATCGCCAAACTCGAGCGTAGGCACAAACCCCTCAACCGTCAAACTCCTCGGAGCTATACTCCTCAGCAGAACCTATATGCCAAAATTTATCAGTACGATTTGTACTGGCCACTCCCAACCCTATGAGCATTGCTTTGTGGAAATTGGATGCAAGTTGGATATAGTCAAAAGGAACCTATAAGGCTGGGGTTTCCTATGCAGTAGCGTATCAAGTATATAATAACAATTGGTCAAGTTTTAACACCATTCCCACACACACTCCACCCCATTCCCTTTCCAGAGCCAGGTTTCGATCCTGGGATCGATATACGACCATCTCTATACCATCACCATACCATACCATCACTCAGTCGATAGGCCAACTCCCTCTTGGCACTATCTCAAGGCCCATAGCCCCTAGCTATGACCGAACACTCACTTCCCGGGGGAAGAAAAGAAGAACTCATCTCTCTATCTAGTTTAAGGGAAACCCAGGAAAGGTCCATAGCCGACAAGTTGGCACATGTATCGATCGATCAACCCTACACTCTGCAGAGGTTTTACATAACCATAAGATCCGCCTTCCTTGCTGACCGTCGTCAACTGGGCTGATTCCGACCGCTTGCTAGCCTAGGATAATGCCACTCTACCATTCAGCCCTGGTACACCCCAAGTCTAGTCGGGGGTGGCTGAAACTGTGAGTCATGAGCCGGGTCCACAAGGTCTCCATGAAGTCTCGGAAGGGTGTGGGGGAAATCCTCCGCACCCTGTACCTCCCTCGCACTGTCCACTATCAACCTAGCAGTAGTGGCAATATCCTACCAAGTAGTCCGGCCGTCCCGCACCATATAGGGCGAGTGCTACGTAAGGCTTCTCGGTGAATCTGAGTACTAGTAAGTCCTTAGGGTTGACCAAGCCAGAATGTCTTCATCAGGGTTTCCATTTACCGTGCCACCACAGCACCTCCATCCCGGGCTCCTCCCATCACAAGTTCACACCCAGGACCACCTCATATACCCCTTTACCCACCATAGGTATCCATTCTAGGGGTGCCCAGGTAGCACCTCACGGCAAGACTTGCCCCAGGCTCATCGTATACTCCAACTTGGTCGACACAACCCTCACTCTCCATGCACCCAAGTCGCACACGCAGCACTCTCCTCATAGTTCAATTATCACCAGTTTCCAACATGCATCAATGTAGTGTAAGCGTAGTAGAAGTAATAAGCAAGCGTGTGACTAGCCTATCAGCAGGGTGAGTAGGGGTAAGGTTGCGTCAAGGTAAAGGCCATCAAGAAAGCATACTACCATGCAAGTTCTACCATAGTGTGATCATAACAACAAAGTAAAGCACTAGCATCTCTATTTTAGCCATGCGTAATAGGTGCTACGATATTGGGTGGGATGTGGCACCTTCAATGTAGTCGTCTTCGTACTCCTCACGGTACTCACAATCCTCGTCGGTCTGGTGCTCCTCTGAGTCTACAAATGATCGCATTATAGTCACGTTAGCGACATCTATAGAATAGCACAAAGGAGCAATTAAAATTCAAAAGAGCCAAATGCACTCAAACATGGGTTCATTGCGTAGGGCTCGATTTTAGATGAATTTTGGTCCTAGTTTCATATTTTTCTGAGGTCATATGAATTAGTTATGAATTTCCGAAGTTTAAATCTATTTCTGAAAATGGAAAAAGGCTGAATTAATCCTGGGCTGACACGTGTCATGCTGTGGTTGGTCCACGTGGCTTGCTGACATCAGCATCATGGTTCTGAGCTGACAGGTGGGGTCCAGCTGACGTCAGCATGACGTCAGCAAAACATCATCAACGTCATCCACACCGACAGGTGGGGCCAAAGGCTATTGGGTCACTGACAGGTGGGTCCGGTCAAAGTCAATGTCAGTCAACGATGAGTCAACGGTCAATGGTCAATGGTCAACAGTCAGGGTCACTGACATGTGGGGCCTGGGCTACTGACGTCAGCAGCTGATGTCAGCGTGACATCAGCATGACATCACCTCGGCTGTGCTGGCTTCTGACATGTGGGTCCCGTGTGACGTCATCATGATGTCAGCATCTGACGTGTGGGTCCAGAGTGTCTGTGCTACTGACAGGTGGGTCTAGGTCAACGGTCAACGTTGACCAGTCAACAGTCAATACGACCGGGTCTCAAACGGGCTTTGGGTTGGGCCGGTCTGGGCCGGGCTGAACACGTGGCGTGCTGTGGCGCAGCCACATCACGGCCATGGGCCTCCACTGGGCCGTGGTCCATGGTCCACGGTGGATGGGTGCGCCGGTCTACGGTGGACCGCATCTTCTTCCGGTGAGCTGCGTCCACCCCTCTCTTCCTCTGTCTGTGGTTCATGTGCACCAGGTTTACGTGCAGGTGGCTAGCGAGGGGGTGTTCCCCTGTTTTTCTCCCGCGGTGGTGCTCCTGCCAGCGGCGGGCTAGCTGTGAGCCTTCGTGGCGGTGCTGGTGCCCAATTAGGGAGGGGAAAGGCTACCCCAGGCTACGGCGACTGCGATGGTGGGGGCTAGGTGGCGGCCGGGGCTCACCAAGGCGCTGGCCACGGCGAACGGTGGCTCGGCAGTGCTCGCCGGTGGCGAGGTCGCATTTGTAGGCTCTCCGGTGGCTCGACTGGGTAGATGTGGGCATTAGTGGATCCGTGGGTGCACGGCAAAAGCGTCCAGGGCTCAAGGCGGGGCTTCGGTTTCAAGGTGGCTGTTAGGGGCTCCCCGGTGGCCACGGTGAGCATGAAGATGACGGCGAGGCACGCGGGTGCGCTACGGGGCTCCGGTGGGGTGGTCACGGTGTGGTCTCGGGTGTGCGCGTGGGTGCATGTGTTCCTATGGACCAGAGAACACCCTGGCCTTTGCACTCTTAGGGTGGAGCGCCATGGCAGACAAGGTAATGTCCGGCGGTGGCAAGGGGGAGACCGGGAGGCTCACCATTGGTCATGTGGAAGAGTGGATGGTGATGCGGTGGAGAGTCGCTGCCGTGTAGCTCCAAAAGCCGTGTAGTGCCACGTTGCTCGCGTCAGTGGTGAAGACGACGGCTTCATCTTTGGCTCCGGCGATCTCTTCCCCCCCCACAGCGGCTTCAGTGCTTCCCCCTCTCCTTCCCCTTTCTCCCTCCTCCCTTGGTTCGGGTGCGCAGTGGATGGCCACCAAGTGGCGGCGGGCGATGGGACGATTGCTAGGGCAACCGAGGCCGTGGCTTTATAGCCGGAGCTCCGAGCTCCAAGGCGGACAACTAGGGATTGCGTCGAGCGCATCGAGCGGCATTACGGGGCGTGGGTGGTTGGCGCGGAGTTTGCGTGGGCGCGGCGCCAAGGGGGGCAAGGCCATGGTCTGGGCGTGACCCCCTGGCCTACTCTGCCATCGCTATCGGCCTCCGGTCAGCTGGCGGTTGAGCGTGAGCGCGAGGAAGATGAGCAGGGGAGGGCTGTCATGCGGGGTCTATTGGCAGCGACTGTGGGCGAAGAGAAAGGGGCGCGCGGGTGAGCAGCGCTCGGCTGACGTGCAGGGCCCAGTGGCAGCGACAGCGAGCGAAGGCGGGGAGGCGCAGGGCGTGAGCGGCGTGCGGGGCTAGCCGCTGGGCCTGCGCGTGTTGGGCCGGCTTGCTGCGCGCTGGCGGGGCTATGCTGGCGGGCCGAGAAGCTGGGCTGCGAGGCCTGAGCTGCGTGTCCTTCTCCCCTTTTTCTTTTCTTTACTGTTTTCTATTTTCTTTTTCCTCTCCTTTGTTTGAATTTAAATTTGGTTTGAAATTTGAATTCTAATTTGGTGCACCTTATTCATTGGAGTCTTTGGTTATGTGGCCCACTTCATTCTCTTTCATATATTAGAAATTTATTTAGCCATTTTGTATAACAAAAATGGGGTGGTTTTGTTATACAATAAATAGGATTAGTTTTTCCTTTTTAAATATTTATCCTTTGGTTTGAGTCATAATTTCTTCATGGTGTTTTCTTTAAAGGAGTTTTTAGACATGACATAAAATAAATGAAAACCCAAATCACTATTGAGTTGACAATGTGAGCTATGTTTCATTTGTCAGTAATTAAATACACTTGATAACAAATGACATGCCATGCTCATGAAACTGTCTTAGTTGGGTTACTTCTAAGCCAACACTTAGGGTTGGCTCCTACAATGTCACTCATCATCACATGGGGGTTTTTAAGAAAAATTTTGTAGTTGTGATTTTTGGTGTGTGCATTTTTGGGTTGTTACACTCCGCCTCGCCCGACATCTGCGCGCTGCTCCTTCATAACTACGTGTGTAGATAAGGCAGGGCACTCAAGTCAACCACAAAACTGAGGACCATACCATGCACACCAGTAGGAAGGTACCATCAAGATATGACAAGACAAGCGCTTTAAGCCTTTCCAGGCATGTTAGAGCCCGAATAGTGTTGTAGGCACCGACATTTGTCTTATAGTGTTGTGGGCGCCACCATTTGCCCTTGGGCGCAAATCCTAACGGAAGCATACGACAACCACTATAGTCCAGGAGGAAACTTGTATCATCTACAATAATCGGCATGCGGTCACTGTGCCGTTTGCTCCCCATAGGGTCATAGATTAGAACCCTGGTTCGTCGCACCGAACGCCGGAGCAGGATGGGACATGACCACTTGCTGACAAAGCCAGAACATGGCATCCTCAGTGGACAGACACCCAGCATGGCCCTATCAGTATTAGTGGACATGCACCCAGCATGGAGCTACCCTTGACACCGTCTGCCATGTCAGCGGGGTTCACTTTGAGGAAAAGGAAGACCCGGCATCTTTGAAGGACCTCCTTTGCCTCTAGTTTTTCTTCTTTCTCCCATCTGTAATCCCTGCTTCTCCTTGGTCTTTGAAAGGGAAGGCAGGACACCCCACTAAGGGGACGGATCGATTCAACACACCATGCATCACATCACACATAGCTGAGCAGCAACCAAGCTCTCAGCACCCATTCGACCTTTCCATCAGAGACTTGGGACCTTTTCCCTCTCTCGCCCATTTGTAACCCCTACTATAAACTTTTTGGTGCTAATAACATGAGCAACAGCCACGAACTGGATGTAGGGACATTCTGCCCGAACCAGTATAAACCTTGTGTTCATTTAGCACACCATCCGGGGCAGACACGCAATAACACAAATTTACTCGTTGGTGTTTACTCAAAACACCGACACTTGGTCTTAAGCATTTCTCTTGCTCTTTGGTTGGATTTTTCTAATCCAAAGCATGAGAAAAGTCTACATATATGATCCACAACATTTTTGGATTAATACCATGAAAATCATTTGACATACTAGTTTTCCACCGTGCAAAGTGTGTTCCATCAAAAAAGTGTGGCTCACAAGCAAAGCCTAACCCATTAGTTGCCATTCCTTCACTCTCGGGACAGTTAAGTCCACACAAATGAGAGAACAAGGCTCTAATACCACTTGTAGGATTGAGCAGGCCAACTAGAGGGGGTGGTGAATAGTCATTTCTAAAACTTAATCGTGGAAGCTAGCCATTTAAAATGCGGAACTAAACTAATGGTCAAGCCATGACTACATTCTCAAACACACAAACAAGAGACTTAGAAAGACTTGATATGGCCCAATCGATTAGACACTCCAACAAGCCCCTAATCCACTTGAGATGCTCTTTGCCTTTCGCTGGCGGGGACAAGCTCAAGACCCCCGATCAAATCCTTCTCTAGAGCGCAACACAACCTTCACACAAGCTTCCATGGAGTCACAATTATCAAGTCATCTAGGAACTAACAAGATCCATGAGTAATAAGCAACCATGCTCACAAATCAACCACCTAGTGCCACTTAATCAATCTCTCAAATATCCTGCACTAGAATGGCTCCTCACCTCTCCAAATATGCCTGACATGCAAGTGTATGAGAGTGAGTATATCTTTCCCAAGGTGCCAAGAGAGGATACACAACATGCCATCCCTCAAAGGGAGTGGAAAAACTAGCCCTTATATGGGATGAACTCCAGCTCTCCACCACCGGCAATCAGACCATCTAACTTGGCGGTTAGACTGGTTGGTGCCCAAGGGTCGGCTAATAGACACTTTTGAAAGTGTCTTTTCTCCTGGCATTTTCTAGTGGCCCATGCATGTTAGACCATCCCGGCAGGGGTCAAGCCGTCTATATAGCTAAGCCATCCCAAGGCTGGCCACCCACGTGCACGTGGAAGGCACACACACCTGTGACCATTGATTGGTGGTCTGACCACCAGTGGGCCTAGTCAGCGCACCAAGAAAAAAGAATTCCGCCTCTTTTTTGAAATGCTTTCAAAACATGCTATGTCCAAATGGATTCCCACAGGAATACCAATCCCTTTATCACAATTTTGCATTTTTCAAATCATTTTGCAAATGTTTTTGAACACATTTTTGAACCGCCACTCGTTTCTAATTGCAACACGACCAAGACCTCTCAAGTGGCACTAGATAACCAACATGCAAATCGCATTTTCACATCTTAATAGTACGGCTATCTAGCCTAAAACCGGGCATCCTAAACTTCTCTACAACACCTCATGGCCAGCAAAAAAAATGTCCTACATTTCATACATTTCCCTTGGCTTATCCAACTTTTTTCAAATTTATGCCCCAAGCAAACAAAGTCTGACATAATCACAATGCCACTTGATATCATCATCAAAATCCTCGGGTTGTTCTTCATAAGTGATGTGGATCACTCAAAGCTTCATATGGCCATCATAGACCATCAACCGAAGCCACCTCGCATGCTCTTCATGGTTGCCTTGCTCCACCAGTGCCAAGCACTCTACTCATACTTCTTCACTGCCTCGATGGTCCATTGTGTCAAGCCTCTAGCTTGCCCTTCACCTTCGCATGGTCCATCACAACCAAGCTTTGCTTCGACTTTTGCCATCATGCCTTACTTCACTTGAGCTTCTCCAACAAGCTTTCGATGACGCCCATGTCATTCAAGCTCTCATGTTGACTAAACTTAGTACCTTCGCACATTTCTAGTGAAATGTTAGTCTACAATTCGTTGTCATCAATTACCACAATCCAACAACAACCTAGATCTTTCGCAAACCTACTTGTGCGTGGGGAAGGTTCTTAGGCTCCGTGGAGTTACTTGGCTAGGAGCTTCTCGATACCTTAGGAACAGTACTATTGTGAACAGGAGTTTGAATTCTCTACCTCATTTACGTTTCCACACCTAATTGCATTTCTTACGTTGTATGCTTTACCTTTCTAGTCTAGCTTTCTAGGTTAGTTGATATAATTGAAATGTATGATGCAAAACTCTTTTGTGGTAGATATAACAATACTTATCAAAATGGTAGTGCATATTTATATTGAAATCTTGCATAGGTTTTGTTAAGTAGAAAATGGAGGCCAAGTAGTTTCAAGTTGTGTAATTCATCCCCCCTCTTAGGCATCACAATCCCTTCACTCATGTTAAAATCCATAAGTTTTCTAGTTTTTGGATCGACTCGTAATCCATAAAATTCGGCCTAGACTATCTCAAAGTTGCCTTAGACAACTTTTCTAGCAAAGTTGGCTATTCCAACCTCTAAGGTCTGCCATCCCATCTTTCTTTGGAGAATTTTTTTTAGGATCATAACCTTGTCGTCCATACTTCAAATTTGGTGTTTTGTACATGTTTTTCAATCATCTTGGTGAGAGAAATGCAACAGTGATGTTTAATTTGTATTTTGATAAATTCACCATGAGCACGCTTTGTCATTCACGTTGTACGCACGACGTACGACATGTTTGGTTTAGGGATGCAACCCATGCGTCATAGACTGGTCCAGCATGGAGTCGTCCGGCAATATCTCCGGGAACCACCTGGTCCGCATGCATATGTATATTAAAGTGCTACATGCAACAGCTTCGTGACGGATGGGTTGATGACATGATGCAAACCAAACACCTGGACTAGACTCGGTACTAGGATCGGATAATTCTGCATGTCTTCGTGATGCAAACCAAACACGTACGTAGTCTCTATGGATGTAGTGGCACGCTTTGTTCCTTATATTATAATGACTCGGGACCAAAATAAAAAGACACCAGTAGAAATATACTCCATCCATTCTAAATTATAAGTCATTTCAACTTTCTTGACAAAGAGTCAAAACATCTAAAGATGGACCAAATTTACAGAGAGAATTACAAAGATTTATTATATCAAATAGATATACTATAAAAATATAATTAATAAAGAATCTAATAATACTTATTTGGTATCATAAATAAATGTTATTATTGTTATATAAATTTGATTAAACTTGAGATACTTTTACTATTAGCAAAGTTAGAATGACTTATAATAATTTGGGACGGAGGGAGTACATGTCAACTAGCAACAGAAATCCATTCTCCTGGCTTTCATTTTTTTCCCTCAAAGAAAGAAATAGCACCAGCGCGGCAGCGCTTATCAATTATTTTCGTAACGTATTAGCATAGGGAAGGTAGGGTAGGCCCACCACCACAATCTCAATTCTCAAACAAAGCAGCATGCACGCGCGTGGTCTAGAAGTCCACTCGTCCAGACCAAGAGAGCATCGGATTCGATGCGCTAATCATCGGTGAGCAGGGAGGACGGCCAACGGCCATTGCAAATTTTGCTGCCGACACATCAATGGCTGGCCGTTTGCCTATACTTCTCAACCAAAAAAAAAAGGATGCGTTACAAAAAAATGCCGTATGAAATGTCATGTTGTCGATCAGTCTTCCCCGAAAAAAAAAGAAGTAAAAGAAGAGAAGGTTCGATCCATCTCCACTCCGGGGAAGCGATCACGCGAGAATCAAACCAAAGCAGTACAATGAAACATGGCGAAGAAAGAGTAGCTTTAGGAGATTTTATATTAAATATTTTATTTTATTTTTATTGCCACACACTTGTCAGTCATATCCTATGTATGCAATACTCCTGTTCTTGCACAAGTTCAATTAGTATGGTCGTCGTCAATCTAGCAAAGTGAAGCTGCACTGCATGCATGCACTTATTTTGTTCAATACTTTATATGGGTAGTGATCTAGTCTTCGTATTGAGTGTTTCGAAGAGAGCCTGGGATGGAACAACCAACCACACAACCGGCCATGGTCTGTAATCTGCCATTGTTTCGGACTCATCATAAAAATAAAAGAATGTTTGTAAAAGGAAAATAATGCATGTAGGTGGAGCTACTACATTGAGAAGCGCTAGCCTTTGGGTTGGGGCGGCAGGCAACTGCGGCCACCCTTTCCACTGAATTACTGAACTGTTAGTGTGGTATTCAATTCGATCGTGCCGTCTTCCGCCGCCGCTGGCCTCAATCAGCTCCTGCAATCCAGTAGCCTTTACTGCTTAGTGATAGCGTATTCATGCAGGTTTTAAGCAAGATGGCGACAGACACGGTCCTAGCAATTTTCCATGTTTTCTGCTAGTACTAGAGTCCTAAGCACTATACTACACTCCATTATGTTAGATTATGCTACTAGTAGTATACTAGTAACACACACCCCCTTGTTTTACTTTGTTCTGTCCTGTTACCGCACTGATGACTATCCTTCAAGCTAAGAAAAAGGATTGTGATGATTTTCTTTATTGTGTCAACGGTCAGCAAGTCTCCTACTACAACTCTGCCGTGCAACGGAGTTTGTTTCCTGACGATAGAAATTGACCAGCAGCTAGCTAGTCTTAGGACGCAAATTAAAGGAACGGCCGGGAAACCTCTTTTTTTCCCCTACGTTTGCTCAGAATTCAGCAGCAGGTATGCCATGATGACAAGAACAGAGCACCAACCCAAGGCAAGCGTGGCAGTGATCATCATATACCGTAATCATCACGGGTGCACTTAGAATCCAGGATAATCATAATAAAGAAATGATCGATCTAGCTAGCAAGCCAGATCACATACGCATCGATCTTTAGCCACCATGAGCCATCACGTTGTTGATAATCTATAAATGAACTAGGAATAACCGGCTAGCCATTCATCTTGTGGGCCCGAGTTACAAAGACTTAAATCATTGTTTGCACATTGGAAGCAGACCTGCAAACTAATAAAGTGCGGAAAGGTGAGAACAAATGGTCGTCCAATTAGAACAGCATAGCATTTTGAAGTCCCCATGCTATTTTTGCGTGAATAATGTTCTTTTTGAAACTGAAACAAGAAGAACGATTAGTTTTGAAACTGAAACATGAAACATGAAACAATTAGTTTCATGTATTTTCAGTTCAATGATGATCACTATAATTTCCCGGAAAAAAGATCGTCTAAGCCTTGTGAATGCACTATCTGATGAGCGATGACTAATAATTATGTACTATACTCCCTCCGTACTAAAAAATGAAGTCGTTTTGGACAGCGACATGGTCTCCAAAGCATAACTTTGACTACTTATTTTTATAAATATATTTATCAAAAAGTGATATATGTAAATTTTTGTGAAAGTATTTTTCAAAACAAATCTATACATATGGTTTTCACATTTTCAAATTCAACAACTTAAAAGTTATTCATGATTTATATTCCCAATGTTTGACCCAAGTCTTATTCAAAACGACTTTATTTTTGAGTTTGGAGGGAGTATATGTAACGAGACATGAGAGTATTAATTGAGTCAGTGGAAATGAATGAATCCAACGGCGGTAAGGGAGGGTGAGTGCTGGTTCACATGCTTAGATGAAATGGTGTCAACAAAGTGCTCACCTAATGTTTGCACTTTGTTGTTAGTATAAACTCTCCCCAGCTGACTGCAGACCTATTCTTTGAAATGGAGGAGCGAGGTGGGGAAAAAGCAGCGACAATTTGATTCGATTCGATTGAGAAAGGAAGAAAGGATGGGATGTGTGGTGCTGCTTCCTCCAGATGCCTATCTTTCCGTTTTGTATTTCTTCTCTCCATCTCCGATGGCGACTTGCGGAGGTCCAATAATACTGCACCACAGTAGTGACAGTAAGCAAGTTCAGATCGAGTAGCTCACCTTGATCAGCATTTGTCTTATTTGACATCTCGTAGCTGAGGACTACTTGCAGAACAAATTGCTTGCTTGCTTGCTTACTGGTACAGTTGACTTGGGCACTTGGCTTGGCTGGTCACCATAGATATGTTTCGTTTCTGCAGTCGGCAACTATTATAATCCCCTGTCATCTTGATTGTGTGTCCAAGGTTGAACTGGACGGGACCAGAAAAATAAGCAGCAGCAAAAACGATGCGTCTAGCATCTGACCGATCGGCAAATTTTGTCATGATCCATGTACGCACGCATGTAGTGTCGAATCTGTTAGCTATATTATACTACAACAAAATTCAATATAAACCACGCACAGTGCTCGATTGAACTTATCCGTGCATTATATATAATAGCATAATTACAAAAAATGATGCAAAGATCTGCCCGCCGTGATGTGGATCGTCCAATAGCACACAACGCCTCCAGTTCCGCTGCTGTGTTCAGTAATTTGTTATATAAGATGAAGCAGAAATGAGTGAGAAGAATCAGATGCGCGCACCATCTACCACCAACCACTGGCGTCCACAAAGGCACCAGCCCAAAAACAAAGAGAGCAAGCATAGCAGAGCGCCAGAGCCAAGAACTCAATTCAGTTAGCTAGCTAGACACTCTCTGATCTTGCTGGTTGATGCATGGCTTCCATGTTGCGTTGGAAGAACAGGTACGTGAACGAGAGGCTGCAGGGCCTCTCTGGCCTGTCCTGCTCCTCCGCGGCCTCCACCTCCGTCGTCGCCTCCACTGGCCGCGCCATCGACCGCCACTCTCCGCACCTTCGTGACCCTCACCGGCGTCTTCCGCCATCCCTGCCCAAGCCACCCAGACCCAGCTCCTCCCCTTTCAGCAGTACCATAGATTCCTCCTCCTCCCGGAAGCAGCAGCAGCAGCTTTACCACTACGACGACGATGGCAAAGACAGAAGCAAGAAGAAGAGCCCCGCAGCAGTCGCTGGTAGGGGTAGCTCGTCGACGTCGTCGTCAGAGCATAGGAAAAACAAGAAGAAGGCGGTGCAGCTGCAGCAGGTGAGCCCCGCGAGCTCGTCCAGGTTCCTGCTCAACTCCTCCCGGCTCATGATGCAGTCCGACGACGAAATCACCGTCGTCGACTCCTTGCCGCCGCTTCCGTCCCCGCGGCCCTACTTCATTGACGACGCCGGCGACGACATAGACATATTCCCACCCAGCCACGGCGGTGCCGTGTTGCCGGCTGTTCCATCCAGTCCTCAGCTCGTGGCGCCGCCGGTGGACTTGTTCGCTGAGCCGTCTGCATCAGGTGCAGGGTCCTCCTCCTCCTCGTCAGAAATAGGAGGCAGCCATGTCGTTGCCGGTGACAACACTGTCATGGTGAGATCATGTTCCACGAGAACAGGCCAGCACCAGGTGAGATCATATGATTCATATCGTTGCGTCCAGCTTCGTCGATAATTGATGCATGAACTTGTTGCCAACTTTGTAATTCGCACGTTGAGTGAGTCACAAAAATACATAAAAACTAATCGGATAGAGCTAACATACGACGTACAGGTGGTGGTTTTGAGGGTATCTCTGCACTGCAAGGGGTGCGCTGGCAAGGTGAAGAAGCACATCTCCAAGATGGAAGGTGAACTTTTCACTCATTCTACCCCTTCACCTCCAGTTCAGTTTCGATAACTAACACGTACAAGCCTGCATCCAATCCAGGCGTTACTTCTTTCGACATCGACATCGCGACGAAGAAGGTGACGGTGGTGGGAGATGTGACACCGCTAGGCGTCCTCAACAGCATCTCCAAAGTCAAGAGCGCCCAGTTCTGGCCAGACTCTCGCTCGTATTTCTCCACGCCGCCGCGTGCCTCCGCCTCCTTCTGAGCTACCCCCCTACCTTCACAAACTTGATTGCTGGGACTGTGACGCCAATACGGTCTTTCAAATAGCTTTTTCTCCATATTATTGTCGGTTGGAAAATATATTTGTAAAATCCAATCAAAAAATTGTTCTATTGTGAAAGACGCATTTTACAACATGTAATTTTTACTATATACATATGTAGAAGCATCTATTTGAGATAACCGGTCGTTGTAATAAAATTCTTAATTAAAATATAACTTATGTTTTGCAAATTTGTTAAATATATAAGTAGGCAATTTATTACGACACTGTATTAATACTAACCAGATCAATTGGACATGTAGCCATTTGTTATAGTACTCTTGTGGTACATGTCTAGAGCGGTTTTTTTAGAGGAACAAATCTAAAACAGGATAGGCCATATGCCAACAACCCACTAGCCCAGGAAATGCCAAATTTCAGTTCACTTCACCATGCGGTTCATAGCAAGATTTAAAAGGGTTTTCCATATGAATGAACTATTCTGAAATGTAAAGGCAAAATTAAAGTATGTTTGGTCTACCCTTTTGGTGTGGATCTGGTTAACAAAATCAAGTACCAGAAATATGTCCATTCAACTGCGAGGTGACTTGGAACCATGCTTTTTTTCATTAAACCTAAGACTTTATGTTGTGATGATGTATCTATGTTCAAAGCTAGTTTTTTTTTTTAAAAAAAAAGGTTCTGTATATGAATCTTTCCGATAACCCATAAAAAAGTTCTAGTCCATATTTGGATCTTTAATCTCGTATAGACCTTTTTAAAGCTTAAGTGTTATAGGTAGTTTCCTAATTAACAAATGGAAGCTAGAGCCTCTAATAACTTGAGCCCTGAGCCTAAGTTGTACAACATGAGTGAGTGTATAGAATCCTGAGACAAAGATCGGAGGAGGTTTATTGGTACACTACTGCCAAACCAAACTTCGGAGGTGGGTAAAAACATTAAATAGAGGTGGGCACTGCCGCCTCTATCATTTCGTCACTGTAAATCAAGAATAATACAGGCGGGCCAATAAGAAAGCAATAAAAACCAGACCCACTTACGGAGCCCGCTACTCAGGCCTGCCGGCTGAGCCCTCTACCTAGGCCACCGCGCCTACTCGATCTGCCGCCACGCTGCTGCACCTGCTCGATTTGCCGCCATGCTGCCATTCCCAGCTCGATCCACCGCAACAATTGCTACCGTTTGGACGGGCCAACGTCGGAGATCCATACACACCTCGATTTGCACACCATGGCTAGGCCACCTCAATGCCTTGCGGGACCTGCGCACCTTAGGCTGTGGTGGCGCCGCCACGCGCCCCAGTGATCTTCATCCCTCGACCGGGTTGCTGATGACCAATGGCTTGGGCTCATTACTACAAATTAAAGTTCATCACCGCTGGTTCGAGACCCCCCCCCCCCCCCCCTTCATTGACGGTTTTGGCCCTTGTTGATAAAAGTTGTTGGTGATAGTATGCATGATTACCGCCGGTTGCGCACCGAATGAGGTATTGATCATCACCACCGGATCAGCATACTATCTGACGGTGCTGTCGGTTACTTCCCGCCTCGTTAGAGTACGATCCGACAACATTTGGTCGCATACCACCGCCGGTGTTGTAGACGATTCGGCGGCGATGATGGGGACAATAGGGTCGGTTCGGCGTACCATCCGACGGCAATGACGGGGACAACAGCTACGGTTCGGCGTACCATGTAGCGACGATGACGAGATATCAATGTCGGTCCGGGTTATGATCCAATGTTGATATAGTTACTAGCACAGCCGATTGCCATTTGATTCGGCGGTGTTGATTTCAGTAGCACCGTTGGTCTGGCGTACTATATGCGGCGGTGAAGCCCTCTCCATCACGCTATGCTTGCGACGATGTTGTTACTATCATCACCACGGGTTGATTCCATATCACCAACGATTTGGACAGGCCATCAGTGATACTGCATTTTCTAGAATCTCAATTGTAATAATAATAGAAATATTATTTTGATTACACGCCAGACCCAGGTCATATATATATACACAATGTCAGTAACATATACATCGCTGCCAAGACACAGTTCCATAAAACACATCCAACCACAAGAATGGCATATTGTTTGAGAGCACATAACCAAAACAAACAGGAATTACAAGGTGAAGAACATTAGCACCTTCATTACATACGAAAGTGGTCTCCATCGAGATTCATGACTAGGTCCATAATGAAACTGCTAAGGTGTCCTTGCAACCCATGTGTAGTCGGTCAACACCGCTGTACCTTGACCATAGTTTCTGCAGCACAAGAACCACCGCTGTTCCTCACATCCTTGACAAATTGGTCTGCACTATATTGCTACCATGCATTTCCCTTATCTGGAGCTCACAACTCCATTGTATTTGAGATTTGGCATCACAAACATCTGAGGGAAGGGAAGCCTCCAATTGGAGGCGAGTGTTGCTCTATGAGTGAACTATAACTATATTCACCTTACTTTACCAGTTTGAGCCTCTACTTTGAACTGATATGATTATTATTGTATACAAATCAAGGTTGAATTTTGTCTGACACAATTGCAATAGATCATGGTTCTACACTTTCTATCACACAGTCCGAGACAGTTCGGTAAGCGATTAATCTTTTATGGTAAACTAAATGGTAGATACAACTTAACAAAACTCAAGCAGATTAGTTAAGTTCAGAGGAGGCATGTTGCATCACCCCTATACTGCACCGCAATTTGGCTTAGTAGATCAGCCCATGACTCTGATTTACAGAGGAAATTGGTTCAATCCCTAATTCATTGGAATACTACACGGTTATCGTGCATGGCAAGCAATCTCCTCTCCGGGTTATGGAGTGTCTTGGGCACAAACAAGACAGAGACAATACTTCATGATTATTACATATGCATATTGTACTAGAAACCTGGCTCTAAGTCAGCTCCTAGAGTTGATCGAGAAATGGATAATCAGTGTAACCAACCACCGGATCGGAGGTGTAGAAGGTGCTCCTGTCTTCAACGCGGCCTTCTTGGCAAAACGTGACGGAAGGTCCGGGTTGGCCAGGAATATCCGGCCGCACGCGATCAGGTCGGCATAGCCATGGGCGATGGCGGCGTTGCCTTCCTCACGGTCGTATCCTCCGCTAGCTATTAACGTCCCCTGAAACGCCCTCCTGAATGGCAGCAGCATCTGCTGGAGGGTCATCTTGCCGTCGTCTGGGTTCACCCGCATCCTAGGCTCTACCATGTGGCAGTAGAGCACGCCGAGCGGGTTCAGCGTCTTGTCGATGACATGAAGCCCAAGCGCCTCTGGGTCAGAGTCATGGCAGTCCATGTAGTCCGCGAACGGAGAGAGGCGCACACCCAGGTGGTCAGCGCCGACGGCCGCCACCACCTCGGCGGCGAAACGGCAGCGGTTCTCCAGGCTGCCCCCATAGGCGTCGTCCCGGTGGTGCTGTCCTTCATGAACTGGTCGAACAGGTGCCCGTTTGCCGCATGGATCTCCACTCCGTCAAAGCCGTTTAGTCACAAGAGTAGATCAACTGTTAGTAACTTTTTATTACTCCCAGCAAAATGCATGCAGTAGCTCCGTCATAAATATAAGTATTTATAGATTTATTCTAAGTCAAATTATTCTCATTTTGTAGAGAAGATAATTGACACCTATCACATTAGAAAATAGTTTTACTCAAGGTCGAAACGATTTTCGCTTTTAAAGGCATGTAGTTATATTAATTGATATCGCAAATATTATAAAAATAAGGCATCTAATTATGTTTTACTGTTATTGCAAATATTACACATCGGTTCTATGTTATAAGTCGTTTTGATTTTTCTAAATTCATAATTTTATTATAAAAATAAGTCATATAATTGTTGGTCATGTTTGATTGGGCTTTTGAATGTACTTTTGCTTTTGCAAAAGCCAAAAGCCAACAAAAGAACTCCAAAGCTACAACTGCTTTAGACCAAAAGCTGATTTCGCTTTAGTACAAAACTGAAAGCAGCATTCTCCTGCTTTCAGCTGCTTTTGGGGCAAAATATTACCCCCCACCTACCACTGGTTATGAGATCGAATCGTGCCAGGTTGAACACGCCCATCTTGTAAGGTGTCAGCAGAGGAAGAGTCGGCTCCCTCTCCTTCTCCATCCCTCGCAGTCGCAGAGGTTGCCCACAACTGGCTAAATAGATGCTGATATACGATGTTGTTTGTAACTTCATGTGGCGCCAGCTACGTGTGCTGGGCATCAGCTGCACCCATATTTTGTAGAGCGGTGCTGCGTGCCGTAAGAGGAGGCGGAGTTGTACTTGTCTTGTCTTACTGTAGGTTCCGTTCATACCAGAAGACAGCAGCCTGGTCGTCGATGCACCATCTGAGGACTAACTACGTGTCACCTGATCTGTCATCCATCAGAATTCAGAGCCGTACGTCGATCAGCTGGGGTGGATGATATAGCACGCAATTAAAACGGGCAAGAAGAAAGTCGCCGGGGAAAAAACCGTGTAGCCAACAGAGAAAGATGTCAACTGGTTAAGAAAGAATGCCGCTGCGAAAAAAACATGGTGGCGTTTCATCAAATAGAAAAACATGGTGGCCTCTATTTTCTTGAGCACGACATAAACTTCAGATATAAGAGATGACCATGCGATGAATAGCTATATGCATGATCAACAATTATGAATAACTAGGCTTTTAGCTTGACCATAGCGACTTGACTTTCCTTACAATAGAGATATCATTTGTGTCGTTAGATGCCTTTAGCGAGTAACCATCGGTCGTATAATAGAGATATAAAGTTTTACCTACCGCTGTCGTACAATAGAGATATCATTTGTGTCGTACAATAGAGTTATCCTAACAAAAGTCAAACCGTTTTTCATCGTCTCTTCACTATACCGCATATAAAGTTGTACCTACCGACATCTTTGTGCCACGTATGATCTGATGTGTTGAGTTTTACTGACTGGTGTTCCATTACCACTTTTACCGACCAACTATTTGAAGAAACATATTACTTTTACCAAGTGATGGTTAAATGTGATAGTTTCAAATGGATAAACAAATAAATATAATTCATACGTATATTATATTAGACACAATAGTTAAGATTAATTTGGTATAGAGAGGTGCCCATAGAGGTGCTGCGCGCCGTAAGAGGAGGCGGAGTTTTACTAGTCTTATCTTAGTGCAGGTTCCGTTCATACCAGAAGACATCAGCCTGGTCGTCGATGCATGTGTGGAACCGGCCAGCGCAGGAACCACAAATACCATCTGAGAACTGACTACCTCGCCTGATCAGTCACGTGGACCAGCTGGGGTGGATGATATAGCACACAATTAAGAACATCTCCAACAGCTTACCAATAATTCATCTCCAATAGAATGGTATTGGTGGTCACCAATTGTATTTTTTGAAATATTAGGGGAGGTGCTCTAGTAAATCACCAATAATCTTCCCCAATACATGGGACCCGCACGTCAGAATGGAGAATGTGGGAGAAAAAAGATGACAGTTGTTGATCCCAGCACTAATGGGGGAGATGCACTTGCCCTTTAATTTATTTGAGGGGAGAAAGAAGGTTTTTTCATGACAAAAAAGAGAAAGCTATTGGGCTGGAGAAATGAAATTGCCTCAACTCCCCAATATGATAGTTTTATGAGGATGAGGGATACTATTGGGGAGCTGTCGGAGATGCTCTAATGCCCTATTTAACACACCTTCACCAACAACTTTAAATCATGAGCAGTTGTGAGTTGTTTCTTTTGACGAACGGGCTTTTTAGAACAATTTCATCCTTAAATCGTGCTCTCACATGTGAATAGATTGGGATGAAACTGAAAATAGTAGGTTTTCACAGCTTCATCTCACACATATGGGCCCAGTATGTGCAAAGACCGATATTACCCTGCTTTGGTCTCTAGGGGAGAGCGTAGGTACGAGGGCCACCAGGGACACGGCTTGCCGAGGCATGGGCGCAACGGCTTCAGATTGCGCGTCTGCCCGGGGCGCTGCCTGCCGAGGGCGTGACGTGACAATGCGAAGGCCAACGGGACGTGGGGGTGCCGGGGACGCAGCCACCGGACGTCAAGAAGAAAGGCACAAAGCAGGCTACAGAAAGAAAGAACCTGTGGGAAAGAGATGATGAAAAAATATAGAGGGAAATAAGAGCGAAGGGCATTATGGTTTAATTTTTTTTTGTCTACCATGTAAAGCTATTTTGCCAAATGAGTCTCTTAAACAACTTTAACTTCACCGTGAAAGCTGTTCGTAAAGCTGAAACTCTAAAACTCTAAAAAACAGTGTACCAAAATTGGCCTAAAATGGGCAAGCAAGAAAGTTACCGGAAAAACCGTGTAGCCTAGGGAGAATGATGTCAACTAGGTAGGAAAAAATGCCACTGGGAAAAACCGTGGTGGCCGTGATTTTCTTAAGCACAACAAAAACTCCGGATACAAGAGATGACCATTCGATGAATAACTAGGCCTTCAGCTTGTCCATAGCTTGACTTTTTTTTTTGAACCTATAGCTTGACTTTATTTAGATTCCCAACAAAGTCAAACCGTTTTTCCTCGTCAGTTCACTATACCAATATCCTATAATAGAGATATCATTTGTGTGGCTAAAAGCCTGTAGCGAGTAATAATCAGTCGGTATAAATACTTCCCAATTCCTTTCAATGGATATAACTGCCATCAGTATAAAGTTGTACCAACTGACATCCTTTTGCCACCCATGATATGCGTTGAGTTTTACCGATTGATGTTCCATTACCACTTTTACTGACCAATTTACCAAGTGATGGATAAATGTGATCATTTAACATGGACAAACAAATAAATATAATTCATACACATTTTGTATTATATTAGACACAATATTTAAGATTAATTTGTTATATCCACGTTAAGGCATTCATCACAACTTTGATTCATTCATTTATGTTCAAATCTAGAATGTCAAAATGAATATCAATCATCACTAGATACTAAATACACGTCCTTCAAACAAAAAAAAAACAGGCATTTATCAGTAATTCGGTATCTTGATTGCTGGCTCGCTGCCAACAAAGCTGTTGCCGAGTAGTTCCTAGTTGTTCATGAAAATAAAAATTGCCATTGTAGTCAGAGGGATCATACAATCCTATGTTCTCAATGCATAGAAACAAAGATAGTAAAGTGAATTATGCTATGAGTCCTTAAACTTTTCCATACTTCTCACCTAGGTCCATTAACTTTTTTTTTTGCTTGTTTGGGTCCATAAATTTGTCTACGTGCTAGCCGCCATCAAAGGCAGGAAACATAGGACTCGGCTATCTATGTGGCATCAGACGTGCGAGGATATGGTCATGTGCGGCGCCACGGTGTCACCATGCACTATGCAATACTATTCAAATGAGTCTCGCGTTTACACCTAGTGCCCTGATTTTGTTTTTATTTCAACTCTGCAGCCCTCCTCCCAAATCAGAGCAGAGCAAACTGGTGGCAGGGCCAATTCTCGCTGGTAGGGGCGTCCGTCAACAGCGAGCAGGCCCTTAAGCACCAGCGTGCCCACGCGCACCGATAGGTGGTCGAAGCATGGGTGGAGGCGGCCCGAGGCCTTCCGGCCACAGGCGTCGGCGACCTAAAACCGAGCACCACTGACGGCAAGGTGCTTTGACGGCGGAGGATTAGGAAAGGGAGGCACTAGACTCGTGAGACTGAGGAGGAGGCAGTAAAGTCCTTGTGTGGGGGATATACCCCCCGGTATCCACAAGACAAGACATGGGCCGCACCATCAGAGGTGGCCCAGCCCACAAGATCAAGGCGTGCGGCGTGCGGCACTGGTCGGCGTGCACCGCAAGGCTACAATCAGACATTGTATAAAACCAAATAGGATACTTTCCTTGTAACACTACTCCTCCAGAGCATATAAGAAGGGGCAGGGGTCCCCTAGTTGACATCCCCATACGGATCTTACGCTCAGCCTAAGGCATCGGATCACACGCAACATCATATCATAGTCAATACAATGCAACAGACCACAGGAGTAGGGTATTACGTCGCGTTGACGGCCCGAATCTGTCTAACTCTTGTGTCTCTGTTGTCTTCTCGTTCTCGATTACACGCATCTCTGCCGATCAGTCTACCTTCGTGGGATACCCCACGGAGGACTGCCGATGATATTCTGTCGACAGTTTGAGCGTCAGGTAGGGGTGTGCGTGCTATTTCCATGATGAACAAGATGGCATATCTCAAGATCAACATCATTCGTGGCGACACGACGTCACAGCGTGACTCGCCGCGAATCCGTGGCAGCCCAAAACACCCAAAACGCGGCATCCGCATGGGAGTATTCCAGCAGATCCAATCAAGACCACGCGTCGACTGCGTGCAGAGAAAGCCATCGCCACGTCTACCCTGGACTGGAGCTTCTTGACAAGCCAAGATGGCCAACTACAGATTGCTAAGGCACTTGCATGTGCGCATGCACGTACGCATCGTCTCCCAAAGCATGCAAGGGCCGACTCCGTGCATACACGAGACCAAAACACCTCGTTCGACTGCATATCAAGCGACTACGTCCGTTCGACTATGACTCCGACCACTAATATAAGGATGACATCACCCGGACTACTTACTCCGACCACCTGTTGAGTCGCAATGTTGATCGCTGCGAAGAACGGCGCCGTGACAACCGCGAACCGCCGTCATGACAGCAGTTCGAAAAGCTCGAGGGCCAAGCAATTTCATCAACGCTGACCAAATAACGCCATATGCCGCCGACCAGACATTCTGTCTAAAGCTAAGTCATGCTTTAATATTTTTCTAAATATTCTCCAACCTTCATATATCTCTATGATGTTTCTCCGAGCTATTTTCTCCATGTTTGTTCACCAAATGATTTTTTTCATGTATACCATCTTAAAGATGACATACAACTAAGTCTAAGGCGAACCCCCGAATAGTCATGTTGATGCTCGAATGTCCCTAGAGATGGCCCTATCTCTGACTCCTCCCTACACGTGCACGAGTGTCTGCCCTCTGCGTTATGGGTGGTCGGCAGCGGCTCCTTAGTGACGCTGTGTTCTTCCTACACGCACATGGGCTCTGCACTCCTTGTTATGGTTAACGGGCTAGTTAGGGCTGGAGACTCAGCTATACACTAACTGGTCAGGCGGTTTATATTAAATATAAATACATCTTCAAAAAACACTAAGTGTTCACACCAACTGATCACCGAGCTGCATATGCTATTGTATCACCATTGCTGATTCTTCTCTGGAGTTCATATATTCTATTTTTACATCATATACTACCTATTCTACACATTTGTTTCATAGGGGCACGGCTCGGTCAACGAGCTTATGCTCAGGGACTGGACAAGACAATCATCATCCAGGTGGTCGAACCACCTATCAGATGGACTTCACCGCCAACCAACTGGTTGGACTGCTCGGCGCTCACTCCTACTCAGCGCTCACTCCTGTTCAGTGTTCACTTCACCGCCAATCAGTTGGCTAGACTGTTCGTCGCTCGCACTTCATTATCAGCTACGCTAGGGGCTCTCCAGCTACGCTGGGGACTCCTCGGCATTTAGAGAGATCAATCTACTACTGGGCTCTCACAACTGCTCAACACTCACTCCTACTCGGTGTTCACTTTGCAGCCGACTAGTTGGATGGACTGCTCGTCGCATGGACTTCATCGTTAGCTACGTTGGGGGCTCGCTAGCTACGCTGGGGACTCCCTTGGAGGTCGAATTTTGCTACGTCTCATCCGTGTGCTATCAAGCTGCTCCATGCTATTCAGATCAGGGTGTTGATTTTGGGCAGCAAGTCTAAGGTCTTGGTATGCGCATCACAGACGACGTCGGCAAGCTTTTAGACTTCTTTTCTTTGACCCTGCTACAAGATTCATTCTTCATCTTCCAGCAGGCTCGGGGACTAAGTGGCTACACTTCACCTAACTATGAATGTAGTGCTTATTTCTTGATTTACCCTCCTTATTGACGGAGTCCAAGTGGCTACACTTCTCCTAAGTGGAAGAATTCTCAAATTTCATCTTGAGCCCCTTACATCCTTTTAGCAAGCCTTACTTGACTAAGTCCGAGGTCTTCTAACCAGTTAAACTGGTTGGCTTCGACTTCCACTGCACGGATCACCAGTTAAATTGGTCAGCATTGACTTTCATCGCCTAGGTCACTAGTTAAACTAGTCGGCTTCGACTTCCACTGCTTGGATCACCGATTAAACTGATCGGCTTCATGTCAAAGTGCTCAAACTTGTTCAAGACAGCGTTGTTCAAAGGATACAAGGCGCCTGGGGACTAGCTGTGGGGGATATACCCCCCGGTATCCACAAGACAAGACATGGGCCACACCATTAGAGGTGGTCCAGCCCACAAGATCAAGGCATGCGGCGCACGACACTAGTCGACGTGTACCACAAGGCTACATAAGACATTGTATAATACCAAATAGGATACTTTCCTTGTAACCCTACCCCTCTAGAGCATATAAGGAGGGGCGGGGGTCCCCTAGTCGACATCCCCATATGGGGTATTACGTCGCACTGATAGCCCAAACCTGTCTAACTCTTGTGTCTCTATTGCCTTCTTGTTCTCAATTATACGCATCTCTGCCAATCAATCTACCTTCATGGGATACCCCTTGGAGGACTACCGATGATATTCTATCACCAGCTTGGCTCCGGTGGAGGAGCACTAGGGAGGCAGCTTGGGACTACGCTCTAGCGGTGACCGGAATGGAGCTGTGCACCAAGGCACGATGACAGAATTAGTCATCCTAGGGCAGACTCACCTCACAAGTGTGTACATGGAGGTAAAGCGACATGACAAACCCAGCAGTGGCGTTGATCGGGCTAGAGGAAGCTTGCCACAGTAGGAATGGGTGGAGGCGGAGCTCGGCCCAGCACTAATGGCGCGCGCAACCAGGAAAATAGAGAGAACGAGAAAAAGAGGGCGAGAGTGTGTGCAAGAGAGAGCAGAGGTACCGCGCAGGTGATGGCCGATGACTGCAATGCACGGGTGACTATTGGGTACAGCAAAGTGGCGGTGCTCTCCCATGGCAACCTACGCGCGAGGCGAAGCGATGGTGCTTGCCCGCGACAGCCTATGTGCGAGGTGGAGTAGTGGCTCCCGCACGTAGTGGCCATGCACTCACTGGTTGTCATGCGCTCACTGTCATCATGTGCTCAGCCCATGGCAACTAGCCAACACTGCTGCCGTGAGCTCCCCCAAGGAAACCACCATGTGCTTGCTTGAGGACACTGCCGCCATCGCCCGTAGGACCACCACTATCGCGCGCTCGCCCAAGGATGCTGCCCCCACGAGCCTAGCAACACATGAGCCTCCTCTACCTAGCCATCATCAAGCACTGTTCACATTCCCATGATCCGCTAGATTCATTGCCGCCACCAAAAGTAGGATGAGGGTGCCGCCATGACCAGAAGGAGGATGAGGGCGCCACCACCACTAGAAGGAGGACAAGGGCACCAACACCAGTATCCTCTTCCTTAGTGCCCTCGCCAATGAGCGAGATAGAGAGAGGAGACTAAGAGAAGAAGTGATGAGGACATGGCACCTATGGATACGCCCATGAAAGTTAAAGACAAGGTGAACTCGTTCATATGTTTACATAATGATAAAACTAAGAATTTGTTACTACCTAATGTTGGTATTTCAAATGTGCTTAGGAATGATGGTGATGATGATAGAGTATGGATATGTCATGAACAAGACTGATCTTGGAGTGCAAGCTTATCAAAGTCCAATATTCGGTTAGTCGATAGCTCGACAGTGCTTCATAGCGAAGGCCATAACTCATCCATATGGAGTGCGATTGCGGTCAATGAGCACTTGATGAAGAGATTATTTGATAAGCTTTCAAATAGATCTTGTCCCACCTCAATATCACATTAGCAAGGACTCAAAATTATCAAGACATGCTATCGCTATTTCTGCTAGGAGCTATGTCATCACCATGGGCCTGATATTCACCCTTATGACCCTATCCCAAGTTGGAGCACGCCCCAAGGATATGAAGAACACATCAAGGAAGCCCTTGGATGTCGTCCTCCTTAGCCACCTCCTTAGGAGGCCAGCAATGTAGTAGAACCGTCCAATTTATAAGAGCACAAGTACAATAGCAGCTCGCAAGCAGTCACAATGTCATACTTGAGCCCATATAAACCCGGTAGTCTGTCGAGTACCACGAAGGGTCTCAATTAACCATCAACATA
This sequence comes from Miscanthus floridulus, assembly GCF_019320115.1. Taxonomy (NCBI): domain Eukaryota; kingdom Viridiplantae; phylum Streptophyta; class Magnoliopsida; order Poales; family Poaceae; genus Miscanthus; species Miscanthus floridulus. The sequence continues at coordinate 53,979,914 of NC_089585.1, forward strand.
GAACCAAGATCATACATGATTCAACATAGATGTCACACATTACATAAAGTTCACATATATACAGTTCATCCATCAGAGTACGAATTTAGGTTATTACAAACCAAGTTCAGTAAAATAGTAGCGGAAGCAAATTAAAAGTTTGAAACCAACATCTACAACATTGTTTAAATATAGTGCACAAATACAGTTCCATACACCAGAGTATGATTAAAAGTTATTACGAACCAAGTTTAGATAAAATAGTAGCGGAAGCAAATAGAGTTTGAAACCAACATCTGTCATCATTGTTCAAATACGGTGCCAGCACATGATCATAATCCCACAAAAGCATAAGAGAGGGATTAATAAGAGATGCCTTGCCCAGGGCCCTAATCCTCGTCCACGGTGGGACTAGAAGTAGTTCTTACAGTAGCTATGATACATCGTATTATCTGCAACAATAGAAAATAAACCCTGAGTACAAGAAGGTACTCAGCTAGACTTACACATCATAAACCAAAAATAAAGTGACTCCAAGGATCATGCAAGGCTTTATAAGTGGAGCTAGCTTGACAACATTTTGCATAAAAAGTGACTAATTCAATTGTACATTTATAGTTCGATCATCAAGTTAATTATAGTTATTTTCTCTAGATTAGCAACTAACCTGTGCCAAACATGTCGTCTATCATTTAGTAGCATACAATAGTAACCATAATCGGTGTAGTAATTCCATGTTCATCATAACCATCATTCCATAATACACTTACTATGATGTTGGGACTAGCCAAGTTTCTCACTTTCTGGGAGAGACGACGATTCGAATTGATTTCAACCAGTTGGGAATTTATTCCTAACACAAACCCTGGTAGACCAAATCAACGGTCACCTTAGTTCACCTTTGGTACAACTTAGGTCCACATTTCGTGGGTTTGATTAGCACCGCACAATCAGGGACGACTAGTTGCCTAGGACATTCAGGCCTAGCCTTCCCTTGGGCTCATGTCTGGCTCCCCACACATCCTTACTACCATCTAGAGAGCACACTCTTATAGAACGAGGCCTGGCCTGAGTTGAGCAACTCGGCTTCATGGTCAGAACGAGTTATCTAGCCAGCTAATTAAGAGGCATGCATTCAATCTTTACAGAAGCGCCAACAACGGTATGTTCCTTAATCGGTACAGACAGAATCACATGAGCCAACCTACGCATAGACTCCATCTGACCACTAGTTACATTACTCCATGGTTCTTTTCTATGATAGCAAATATAGTCAACCATGCTCTGGTATCCACCTATATCTCTTAGGTGACAAGAAATTACCCGACTTCTACCGGTCTAAGCATGACTAAGCATATATTCGATCCTAGACCTACACAGGGTTAAATGTATATTTATATGAACAAGGTAGTTTTATGCATCAAGTGTTTCCAATTCAACTCTTATAATCGAATGCATCAAATATAAAGGACTCAAGTGATATTTTGTAAAACATAGGGAGGCTTAAAATGCTCTGGGGCTCGCCTTTAATCAAAGAAGTTGGCCTATGGTCTCGGTACTCGGGTAAGTCTTCAAGAGTATGCTCCTCTCCTTTTGGAGCTACAGCCTAAGGTGCCTCCTATTGTTCCTATGGCTCTCCATCGAATTCCAATAGAGTTATCCCCTCGGATGATCCTATATGCATGAGCAAGAAATAAGATATCATGAATGCATATATACTAACATACATGATATGATATCGTGTGATGAAATGCATCCTCATAAGTGTTCTCAACAGCATTACATTAAGGTGATAACAAGATAAAATTTTCTTTTACTGAGTAGGTGTATATCTATTCTCTAGTAACATAAACAAACACTTATGTAAATCATTTTCTAGACTACAAGACAATAGCCACTTATTTTGATCATAATTGGAGTTTTAGACATCAAAAGAATATAGGTTGTGGACATTCTAGAAATCTTATAAAATTGACTACAACTTTGTTTTAATCATCTTAATCTGCTTTAGTAGTTATCTAGGTCAAACAATTCAATCTTTCAAATCTGTCCAGAGAGCAAGCATTTCTAACAGCAGACTTCTAACAACCATAATTCTTAAACCACAAGACCTATGACTATAAAAATTCAATACCAAGGAGATAAGTTATCTACAACTTTGTTATTAACAAGTTTTATAGAAAAGACAATTATCATCATGAAATCATCACCACAACAAAAACTACACATGTAGTCATCTAATTGAATTATAAAGCAATAATTAACTAGTTGCCTATAAACAAATACTTCTAAGCCTCACTAATAGTATCAACAGATTATATGCATCACACACACCATAGAAAACATCATGGTTAAGCCTAACAAATTTATTTATATTTATTTATTAATTTCCTTAGATAATATGGTGATTTATAGAGTAAATATTTCCATTGCTCAATAAATTCCTGAGAAAATTACAGTAGGCTACAAATGACCCTAATAGTCTATTGCACAAATTTCATGCCATTTGGATAAGTATAGCTACCTCTACAAAAATGACAAGTTACATAAGCTTATTTTAGAAAAAATAGTTTAGCATAGTAAAAAGTGTCAAACAATAGATTTAATATTTTCTTACTTTTCTCCTAGCATGAGAATACTATGTAAAAATTTCTATGATCATATGTTATGTATTTTTACCCTAATTAATTACACTAGAATCTAGCAATTAATTAAGATTAAATAGGAAGACCATATTTTAAGTATGTGTACTATAGGTTTAGTATTTCAACACAACACCAGTAAAATTGTAATCACAATTTTATCACCTTCCTAGCTCAAGTTATGCATTTTACAAGATATAAACTACTTTAAAAGCACTTATGTTGCTCAATTTAGTTCTCCCCAAAAAATACCCTAAGTAGAAGATTTCATATTTTTATCAAATAGTACACTTCAAGATGAATCTAAAAAATTTTGTTTCACCCCATTTGGATACTCCTAGCTTTAGATATGAATTTTTGAAGTTTGTATTCAAATCTATGAAATTAATTCAAAAACCAACTAAACCCTAAATGCTATGTACACCCAGTCTACTACACCCACGGTGGCTGATAGCGGGGGCCCGCAGGTCAACCCGGCCCATGATCTAGTGAGATCAAGGTAGAGGTGGCGGTTGATCGGCGAAAAGCTCACCGACGGCGAGGTTGTCGGCAGTAGCGTCACCACCGACGTGTTCCCCAACCCATTCCGCATCTACGGGTGCCCTTGGTTGGCTCAGAGGCTCGCCGGAGCTAGCTCGACAGCGGCCATGGCGGGCGGCGGTGCTACGCTTCGGTGGGCTCGTTGTCTCCAGCGACGGCAAGCCAAGGTGAGCACTGTGGCGGCTTCGGGGCTACCTTGTGAAGACATAGGGTTAGGTGACGGCGATGGTGGAGCGGCAGTGAAGCTTGGCCACGTGCATGGCATGGCGGTAGCGAGAGCACAACGGTGAGCAGTCGTATTTTGGCGTTGGTGTCCTGGCATTGGCTCGACAGCCAGCGACGTGAGCTAGACATGACCCTATGCTAACCCTAACAAGAGAAAAGCATGAGCAAGATGGCTCGATGGAGCATGGCCACGACGAGCACAAGCTTGGCGGTGCTTCGGCAAGGGCACGGCTACAACGAACTCACCCTTAGGCGTTTACCTTGGCTCAGGTTAGGGCAATGGGTGATCGGCGAGGTGGAGGAGGTGATGGTCGAGTGGTGTGCGTGAGCAATCAGACAATGGTGCAGTGATGGCAGTGAGCGAGCTCAGCGAAGGTGCGACGGCGATGGCGGCGCTGCGGTTCTGCTTCGGCTAGCGCAAGAGCAAGAGAGAGGAAGAAAGTGAGGGCGCAAGTGAGTGGAAATGGGAAGTAGCTGGCTCACCCTCCCTCTTGACACGATGATGCATGGGCAGGCGAGCAGCGACACACGGCACGCGGTGTCTGAGCCGGTCGGCCATGACCGGCGCGCATCCGGCCGATTTGAAAAGGCCATCAAGCTGACTGAAATGGCCCTTGTCACTAACCTTTATCTCCTAATCCGTGGTGAATTTTTGAAAACTTTAGTAATACAAAGTGTAGAGCTACGTGAGTACTACAACTTTGCTATAATGATCATGTCCTAATTTGAGCTAGTTATCAAACTACAGTGCTCCAAAGTGGGGTACTCTAAAACTATAAACCGGTTTAGGACATTAAAATTATCCAAGTTACAAATAGCATTTTGTTGATACTTGTGAGCTCTATTTGACTAGGTTAGGTATTGAATTAGATCATGACCCTTAAATAAAATTTGTTACTCATGACAAGAACTACAACTTTTATTTAGGTTACATAGCCATGCAAGCTCTCTAAACTACTGTTCAACTTTAGTCAAACTAGCATCATGAAAATGGCTTTTCAAAGTAAATCAACACTTAGAAGCAAAATTGGTCTATGTCATGAATATAAATATTGTTCCAAATATCATTCTATATGTGTCTAAGGTATTTTGGTGACCTCACAACTATCTCATACATTGGTCACATATGATCACAAGCATAATTAAGTATATGAGCAACATCACATGTGATAAAGAGAAGGTGAATGAAATGAAACTTCATATGCTCATGCTCATGAATGCTTGGATGATGCTTCTGCTGATGAAATGCAAATGCCAAATGCAATGCTTAACACTGGGGTGTTACAAAGCAAGGGCGTCCAAGCCAAGCCGGAGGCCCAGTCCTACTCGACTTTGATTCTGTTTCGGCCTTCAAGACCAGTCTGCATTAAAATGGATGCCCATGACGCATCCGGACTCCATTTTTGACAATCCACATATGGATGGAAATATAATTTATAAGCTAACCAATGGCTTTGGTTTGAGGTCCAAAGTTCACCGGAGTCAATGGGAATCATTGAAACAAGTCAGCATCCAAAATCTATCAGGTTGTTGCATCACCGTCTTTCATCCGTTGGGCCGTGTATCCTTTTTGAGCCCATTAGGGGGCGCGTCCATAGGGAGCAACGAACATTAGACCTTATATTCAATTACCGTCACCATCATTAGGGTTGGGGGTTTTGCTTTAGATCAATCTGTCTTTGAACAGTAGCCATTTTCGGTTTGTGAAACCCCACATTTGAGATCTTAATCATATATATACAATTGTCACTTTACTTGAGTTGTATTTATCTTATTCTTGATTGTGTTCTTCGATTCGCAACAGAAATTAGCCTTCTTGACGAGATCAATAGGATTGTGACATGGTTGATAACCAGAGGAGACGTGGTGCTATGGTTACAGGGTTCGGGACTTTATGATCTGAAGCTGGATTGTTGTGTCGCTCTCTAACCAAATCGATAGTTATCTTGAACCTGACGGAAAGATCGGGAACCTTGTGTAACACCCATATTTTTGCATCATATTAAAAATCACTAAAAATTTAAACTTTTTAAAACTTTACAACAAACTAAAACTTGATTAGTTTATTTTTCCGCAAAGCCATTTTAAAAGAAAATGCTTTTCGTAAACCCTACATCAGAATCCACCATATGCATTTGCGTGACGCATAGGATTTAGATATAGCGCTAGGAATAATTTATAGGATTAGAAAATTGCTTCGCATTTAAATTCCATTGGCTGCACTTTGTTTGCTTGAGTGTATGAATGCTTGCGTGATTGCTTGAATGATTGTTTGCATGTTTGATTGCTTTTCTAGAATTTATTTGCGGCACCAAAATAACTCACCTTAATTTCTAACTCCATTCTTGAATTATTTAATCCTTTCTTTTGAAGCACTCCATAATTATAATAGATATATTGTTGCATGTTCTTAATTACCTAGGAATTATAAGTGTCTTTCCATACTAGGTTTAATTATCTTTTAGTTCATTTCTATACATATGAAATCCTTGCTTTTAATTTCTATTATAGTAGAATATATATAATATGTTGATATGCATCAGGGTTACGTTCTTTAACTTCCTAATACTAGAAATGCTCTACCTATCTATTATTTACAAAACACACACACACACACACACACACACACACACACACACACACACACACACACACACATATATATATATATATAGACACACACACACACATACCTGGTTAATTTATCATCCTTTCTCTTCTCAATTACATGCTAGTTAATTCCTTTGCTTTGAAATACTTAGAAATATATCAAGAATATAAAAGTGTTGCATTGCATATACATCATCTATCTATAGGAATACATCATAGTTGTATTTCTCTAGTAACTAGCAAATACGTCGTATAGGTATATATATACATTGTAACATTATCTATTTTTATTTACAAAAAGAAAATGGAAAATGTCTACTATGTACAGTCTCCCTCCTGTCGATTGGGCCCAGCTCGGCCACCTCTCGGCTTGGCCCAAGACGCACGGCGTCATCGCGACCGCACCGCGTCGCCTCCGTGACCGCCAGCATCGTCGTCTTCCTCGTACAAAATATCATCAGTGTACTGTGCTCAACCACCCTTGTGGCATGTCGTCTTCCCCGTCGATCTTATCTCCTCCCCGTGATTTCCGTCGACAGCTCACCGAAGATATTTCCGACGAACCGCCTCACC